>NC_026000.2:97208234-97567018 GCF_000442705.2 Elaeis guineensis
AATCGCGGCCCGTGATGGAAATTGACCACGAGCCCAGCTGGATCGACCCACTGATAACCTATCTCAGATATGGGGTTCTCCCCCAGGATGCAAAAGAAGCTCGAAAGCTCAGAAATCAAGCCTCCCGATACATCCTTTATAAGGGCAAGTTGTACAAGAGATCATACTCTTTGCCCATTTTGAAATGTCTCCGGCCTTCAGAAGCTGACTACGCCTTGTGAGAGGTGCATGAAGGAATCTGCAAAAACCATTTGGGGGCTAGATCTTTATCCCACAAGTTGCTCCACCAAGGATATTACTGGCCGATAATGCATCATGATTCGATTGAATATGTCAGAAAGTATGATCGATGCCAAAGATATGTCAATATCCAGAGACAGCCCGCCACCGAGCTTACACCCTTGAGTGCCCCATAGCCTTTTGCGCAATGGGGGATGGACATCCTTGGCCCCTTTCCCATGGCGTCGGGGCAGAGGAAGTTCCTCCTTGTAGCGATCGACTACTTCACCAAATGGGTTGAAGCTGAACCACTAGCAAAAATCACAGAAGCAAAAGTGCAAGATTTTGTCTGGAAGTCGATCATATGCAGGTTCGGTCTGCCCAGGACCCTAATCACTGATAATGGGCGGCAATTCGCGGGAGCAAGATTCACGAATTCTGTGAAGATCTAAACATCTCCCACAACTTCACATCAGTAGCCCATCCTCAGGCGAACGACAAAGCTGAGGTGACTAACAGAACCCTTCTGCAGGGGATCAAGACAAGGCTCGAAAAGGCTAAGGAAACTTGGGCGGACGAACTTTATCATGTGTTGTGGGTGTATCGAACTACCCAAAGACTGTCCACAAGGGAGACCCCCTTTGCTTTAGCCTTCGGAACGGAAGTCATCATCCCAATTGATCTTAAACTCCCATCGGCACGAGTCGTGGTATTCGACGAACATCAAAATTTGCAAGGCCTTAAAGCCAACCTCGACCTGCTGGAAGAAAGGCGGGAGGT
Organism: Elaeis guineensis; assembly: GCF_000442705.2. Taxonomy (NCBI): domain Eukaryota; kingdom Viridiplantae; phylum Streptophyta; class Magnoliopsida; order Arecales; family Arecaceae; genus Elaeis; species Elaeis guineensis. Next base: position 97,209,234 of record NC_026000.2, read on the forward strand.
AGCTCAGGTTCGAATGGCAGCCTACAGACAGAAAGTCGCTCGCTATTACAACTCCTGGGTCAAGAACAAAGTCTTTAGAGCAGGAGATCTAGTGCTTCGATGAGCCGCTGTCTCGCAACCTCAAGATCGAGGGAAGCTCGCCCCAAACTGGGAAGGTCCGTATGAGGTCAAAGAAGTAGTCCGGCCCGAAACTTATTATCTTAAGGAGCTCGGAGGAGCAGACCTCCCGCGACCATGGAGCTCGAAAAACTTACGGATGTATTACCAATAACTTTATTTTAATTAAAAGTTGTATATCTACATATCTCCCCTCTCGGCACTATCTTACGTCGACAGGACAGTCCAAACAAACTGTATCAGAAGCAGGAGGGGAACTTCATCTTGACAAAGTCGAAGGTCCGGTTCTCTTTAGACCGGATGGGGGGAGAGGCCCTGCAACGCCCATATGCGCCCCCACAGCCCTGTTAGGGACAGGAGGAGAACCTCGCCCTAACTTGAGCAAAGTCGAAGGCCCGGTGTTGCCCAGCTATGCAACCCAAGAGGGGGGTGAATTGGGTTTTAAAGATTTTAAGCTTAACTAATGACTTATGAAAGGTGTTTGTCAAAAGCTAAATGAATGAGGAGAAAAACTTTAGTTCAAGATTAATTACCTAAAGCAAGAATGCAAGGAAATAATTAAGAGTAAAAGAGAGACAATTATGCACACCACAAACACAAAAATTTATAGTGGTTCGGTGCCAACCTTGCACCTACATCCACTCCCCAAGCTCCTACTTGGGAATACCAATCCACTATACTTGTATTCAACCCGAATACAAATGTCAAAAACTCCGACACTAGCTATCCCAAGCTAGTCCACTTGTTTCACGGGTACAAGCCAATCCAATACACTCCGATTTCAGGTTCGGATCAACCTTTTCTTATTTTGGAACCCCTCCAAAACAAAAACAATCACTCACAAAGAGTAAAACAGTTATAGCACAAATAAGTACAAGAAAAGCTTCTTTAATGAGCGAATATAACTTTAAATACACTTTTACTCAAGTGAAGAAGCCCCCTTTTGGATTTCCTCAAAGTTGGATGGGAATTGATTGAGAGCTTGAGGAGTTGGTGAGCTTTGATTGTTGGCTTCTTGGAGGCTTTAAATGAGCTCTTGATTAGGGCACAACAGTTGGCTTGAGAAATCCTCTCTTTTCAATGCTCTTGAATGCTCTCTTGAATGCACTTCAAATCTCTTTCTTTCTCTTCTTAATGTCTTGCTTTTCTCTTATCAATGTCATTTTGTTTTTCACCTTTTGAAACCTTTTATAGCTTTAAGAAATAGAGAAAAATATTCTAGGCAGAAAAAGAGCCGTTAGAGCACATTAAATGACCATTAAAAGCACCTAAAACGGGTTAAAAACTAGCCGTTGTGGACAAAACCCGTCGCAGGGGTCGACTCATGAGTCGACTCATGCCTCAGGGGTCGACTCATGAGTCGACCTCTGTTGCAAAAATCAAAAATTTGGGTTTCTGGATATTTTGGCCCAAAACAGCAGAAGTCGACTCATGATTTGACTCATGCCTTATGGGTCGACTCATGAGTCGACTCACAGGTCGTGCCAAGCCAAAAATCCAGCGTGCCAACAGAAATTTCAGTGTGCCAAGCTGCTCATTGTGCCATGAGCTGACTCATGAGTCGACTCATGGAATTCAAACATGCATAACTTCAAAAATACAAGTCCAAAAATAATAAAATTTTCACCAATAGATCACAAATCTTTTGCTCTACCAAATGATACTATTAAATCAGGGTTTTGGTAAAATTATGATTTTGCCCCTGAAGAGCACAAAGACTTTTTCAAATAAAAATATTTGTATCCCTTCAATCTGCTTTGTAATCATCAAAATCAATCTAGGAGCAACAATCTCCCCCTTTTTGATGATGATAAAATACTTGAACAAAAGTATTTATGTGAATCATGAATTTTAAAAGAATTTGAAAAGAGTATTGATTCTTTTGGCATGTGATACAAATGGTCATATGCATAAATAGTTTGCCCATTTGCTTAAAGATTTGAAGATATGCTCATTGGATTATGTGATTTTGGTGTTAGAGCAGAAAATTTATTTTTGTTATCAGAGCACGCTGTATTTTGAAAATTTGCTCATTCTCATTTGATTTTAGTTTCAGTATTAGAGCAAAAATAATTAGGTGTGCCAAAGCATGTTTAAGAGTTGATTTGGAAAGTGTATTAGAGCATTTTAAATTTAAGATGTATTAGAGCAAGAAAAAAAAATTTTACAATGTATCAGAGCAAGTTAAGAATTTTAGGATGTATCAAAGCAAGTTAAATTTCTTAAGATGTATCAAGGCAAGTTAAATTTCTTAAGATGTATCAAGGTAAATTAAATTTCTTAAGATGTATCAAGGCAAGTTAAATTTCTTAAGATGTATCAAAGCAAATAAAATTTCAAAGCATATCAGAGCATATTAAAATTTTTAAAGCAAATTAGAGCATATGTAAAGAAGTAATTTAAAAGGTTGCTTATTTGCATTGTACTTAGCATTTTCTTTTTCTTTAATTTCTCATAATTTATGGTTTTGCTTTTGATGGATTTTTTTTTCTTTAATTTCTCTCCCTTTTTGACATCATCAAACATGGTTAACTCCCCTCTTTTTCCTGAATATTTTTCTCTTTAATACTTTTAGTGCTAATCATTAATGTTTGCTCCCCCTTAATACAGTAATGATTAACAGAAATCATCAACAAAGAGAAGCAGTTTCAACAAAGGATGATACCAAGGGAATATATATAACCAAAAGATGATCATTACAAAGAGTAGTAAAAGATAATTAAAACCATAATTGTTTCAATACATATTTCATAACATAAAAGTCAACCAGCTAATGTCAATACATGGCCCCAAAATACAGATCCTAGAACAAGACACTAACACCTAGGATCTAGTAAAGATCATGACTAGAAGGATCGGAGTCATCAGATATGGGATGAGGAGCTGATGGATCTCGACCAAAAGTGTGTCCTCTACCCCGTCTGCCTCTGGCACGAGCAGGAGAGCGAGAAGAACTAGGGGGCTGAGAATGCTGCGAGGCCAAGGACTGGACAGAAAGAGTGAGTCTGATGGAATCAAGTACGTTCAGTGCTCTGAAAACAGACTGAAGTAGAGCAGTGAACTGAGTGGATGCATGCTCACTCGAGCCTCGGATCTCTCTCCTCAGTAACTCATATCCACCCTCCAGTGCACCTCTGAGCCTACCAGCCTCTGCAGCAAGGTCTGTGACCTCAATAGTGGACTCCTATGGCTGAGGATGGGCCAAAGCTAGGACTTGCCCTTGCAAGTCAAGAACTCTACCAGTCAGTCTCCAGACGGTGTCCTCAAGCTGCTGAATTCGGATAGACTGATCTGATATCATCTGAAACATAGTGGAGATATGGGGAGTCATGGTCTGATCAGATGAAGTGGCCCCTGGTGCAAATGTAGTGCTGCTCCACTGTCTAGATAGCAAAGAAGCCACACGCTGTGATATCTGCTCGATCTGATCATCAGCCAGTCTGAACTCTGATGGAGGTGCTCTGCTCTCTGGCTGATGTACTGGTGTGGGCATCCTAGTGAACTCTGAAGGGCCAGCTTCTGGATCTGGAATGAACTGGATATCTGGTGATGTTGCCCTGAAGTCATGGATAGGAGATGATGGACCTTCTTCTTCAGCTCTGTCTTCAGCTCTGTCTTCAGCTCTCTCCTCAGCTCTCTCCTCAGAACCCTTGATCCAACCACCATCAGTCTTTGTAAAACCCATTCGATGCAGGGTGTGTTGGTTGAAAGTGTCTACATGAGAGAGCTTAGTAGATGCCTCCCCCTCACAGCTAACTCCAAACCTCTTAAAAACTCGAGTAAGGGCCATACCAAAAGGCAAGTGTGCCTTGGATCTGTTCAATGTCTCTCTCATGGCCTCTATCATTAGTGCAGGGAGGTTCAGGGGGTTTGAGTGATGACATGAAACATAATACAAATATCTCTGCTGGAAAGTAAATCATGCCTACCACTCCTGGGGAAGAAGAGCTTTGTTACTAACTGATGTAGGATCCTCATCTCAATAGACAAAATCTTTGCTTCTAATTTATTTAAACTCCCTGAGTAGGCTCCCCCTAGAATAACACTGATCCCCTCTTCCTTTACTGGGAGTTCCATATAAGAGTAACCCTCACTGGGCAAATGTAGTATTTCTCCCAATATACTAAGATCCAAACAAATATCAACACCCTTGACTGTTGAAGTTACTGACCCATTCCCATAATGCAAATTCTGATAGAATTCTCTAACTAGGTCAACATAAGTGACTTCCTTAAGGGAGCAGTAGAAACCCCATCCTTGGTTTTTAATTTTAGTTCCAAAAGTAAAGCCCTCTTTTTCAAAGAACCAAAATCTACATTCTTCCTAGTTTCAACTTTCCTATCAGATAGAGGATTCTTACTGGGGCTTAGGGAGGATTGAGAGGGACCTTGAGCAGACACTGAAGCTGGAGTGGGAGCAGTGGAGGACTGAGCAGCTTGCCTTTTCCTTCGGACATTTTCTTCTAGCTCGCGGACCGACTTTCTTCTTTGAGGAAGCTTCATCTTTGGAGCCATATTCACCACAGTAGCAGCCAGAGAGACTTGGAGGATCAAGTGGATGAGTGGAAGAAGGATCACAAGAGAGTGGAGAGGGATTTTGGTGGAGAGAAGAGGTGGATTTGAGAAGAACGGTGGAGTGCTAGGGCATGCCCCAACGTTTCAAACAAAGGGAGAAAGCACAAAAATCCCTTTCCCCAGGTGGCGATTTATGGTGGAGAGGAGAAGGGAGAAGAACCTTGGGCTAGATCCTTGGTTTTGGAGCAAATGGAAATGGGGAAGTCGATTTTTGGAAGGAGGAAGATGAAGGGATGGGTCGGCTCATGAACAGGATCCCAATAAAAAGAGGAAGCCCGTGGGAAGTTGGAAAAATTTACAAGTTTGCCATTGAGTCGACTCATGGGGGTCGACTCATGAAACTCAGAAATCAGAAAAAATATGAATAAATTCCAGAAAAATTTTGAAATTTTGGGAGAAGGAGTTTTGCTCAAAGACAAGTTTTGAGAATGAAAACTTGAGCTTTTGGGACCAAGATAGATGATGGAAATTGAGCTCTAAGAATTTTTGACATCAATTTTTGTAAATTGAAAAATATTTAGGCATAAGGATCAAGAATTCCTAGATTTCTCCTAATTTCACAGAATCTGTCCTCACTAAGGGCCTTTGTAAAGATATCAGCTAATTGATTTTCAGTGCAAACATATTCAAGAGTTATATCTTTGTTTTGAACATGTTCTCTTATAAAATGATGTCTTATTTCAATATGCTTAGACCTTGAATGTTGAATTGGATTTTTAGTTGATTTATGGCACTTGTGTTGTCACATCTTATGGGTGTTTCATTAAGTTTGATTCCAAAGTCTTCGAGTTGTTGCTTAATCCATAAGATTTGAGCACAACAACTTCCGGCTGCAATGTATTCGGCCTCAGCCGTAGACAGTACTACTGAATTTTGTTTCTTGCTAAACCAGGAGATTAGGTTAACTCCAAGAAATTGGCAAGTTCCACTTGTGCTTTTTCTGTCTAATCTACATCCAGCAAAATCAGCATCTGAATATCCTAATAAATCAATTAGTGAGTCCTTAGAGTACCATAACCCTAGAGTTTGAGTACCATTCAAGTATCTAAGGATTCTTTAACAGCATTCAAATGAGACTCTTTAGGATTAGATTGATATCTTGCACACAAACAAACACTAAACATGATATCAGGCCTACTTGCAGTTAAATATAATAAAGAGCCAATCATACCTCTATAGAATTTTAAGTCTACACATTTACCTTCTTCATCCTTGTCAAGCTTACATGAGGGGCTCATTGGTGTGCCAATTGCTTTGGAGTTCTCCATTCCAAATCTTTTGAGTAATTCCTTGGTGTACTTGCTTTGGATGATGGAGATTCCTTCTTTTGTTTGCTTGATTTGGAGTCCGAGGAAGAAAGTGAGTTCTCCCATCATACTCATTTCGAACTCCCGCTGCATGAGCTTAGCAAAGTCTTGACAAAGAGATTCCATTAGTAGATTCCAAAAATTATGTCATCAACATAAATTTGTATTACTAATATATTATTTTGATTTCTTTTAATAAAGAGGGTTGTGTCTACATTACCTCTTGAAAAATTATTATTTAGTAAAAATTTGCTTAACCTATCATACCAAGCCCTAGGTGCTTATTTTAATCCATATAGAGCTTTATTTAATTTAAAAATATGATTAGGAAAAGCATGATTTTCAAATCCTGGGGGTTGTTCTACATAGACTTCTTCAGCAATATATCCATTTAAAAATATACTTTTAACATCCATTTGAAATAATTTGAATTTCATAAAGCAAGCATACGCAAGTAGAAGTCTAATAGCTTCTAATCTAGCAACAGGTGCAAAGGTTTCATCAAAATCAATTCTTTCTTCTTGATTATATCCTTTAGCAACTAGTCTTGCTTTATTTCTAATTACATTACCATGTTCATCTAATTTGTTCCTAAAGACCCATTTTGTGCCAATTATAGAATAGTTTTTAGGTCTTGATACTAAAGTCCAAACATTATTTCTTTCAAATTGATTCAGTTCCTCTTGCATTGCATTAATCCAATTATGATCATTTTCAGCTTCTTCAAAAGTTTTAGGTTCAAGATGAGATACAAAAGCACAATGATTAAATACATCTCTAAGTGAACAACGAGTTTTTACCCCATGCATAGGATCACCAATAATTAACTCCTTAGGGTGATTGTGAACATACCTCCATTCTTTGGGTAGGTCATTTGTACCTTGAGGTTGTTCTTGAATTTCTTCACTTCTCTCATCTTGTTTGTCTTCTTGTTCCTCGTTCTCTGGAGTTGCTGAATCTTTCAGAGTGATCTCCTTCATACCTTCTATTAGAGGATCTGCATCATCAACACCCTCATTCTTCCTTGAAGAAAGATCGTTAGATTCATCAAAAATAACATGTATGGACTCCTCAACTACTAAAGTTCTTTTGTTAAAAACTCTAAAAGCTTTACTAGTGGAGGAGTAACCCAGAAAAATTGCTTCATCTGATTTTGCATCAAATTTACCAAGTCTTTCTTTACCATTATTTAATACAAAACATCGGCAACCAAAAATATGAAAATATGCAATATTTGATTTTCTTCCTTTCCAAAGTTTATAGGGGATTTTCTTTAAAAATTGTCTAATCAAAGTACGATTTAAAATGTAACATGCTGTGTTAATTGCTTCCGCCCAAAAATATCTTGAAAGGTTGCTTTCACAAAGCATGGTACGGGCCATTTCTTCTAAGATTCTGTTTTTCCTTTCAACTACCCCATTTTGTTGGGGTGTCCTAGGAGCAGAGAAGTTATGGCCAATTCCATTTTCGTCACAAAAATTTTCAAAGTCTTGATTTTCAAATTTAGTTCCATGATCACTTCTAATATTTTGAATTGAAAATCCTTTTTCATTAGTGACTTTTCGATGAAATTTAGTGAAAATATGAAAAGTTTCATCTTTGTGTGCCAAAAAAAAAACTCAAGTAAAATGAGAGTAATCATCTATAATTACAAAACCATATCGTTTTCCTCCCAGACTAGTGGTTCTAGTTGGTCCAAATAAGTCCATATGCAAAAGCTCTAAAGGTCTAGAAGTTGAAACAATATTTTTGGATTTAAATGAAACTCTAGTTTGTTTACCTAGTTGGCATGCATCACAAATTCTATCTTTTTCAAAATTCAGTTTAGGCAAGCCAAGAACTAATTCTTTCTTAATTAATTTTGAAAGAGAATGCATTCTAATGTGTGCAAGTCTACGATGCCAAAGCCAACTAGTCTCATTAACTTTAGCATTCAAGGATACTAGGCATTGCATGTCTATTTTGGCTAAATCATTTAAATCTACCATATAAACATTGCCATGCCTATGTCCTATAAATTTAATGCCATCGTTAATAGGACTAGTCACAATGCAAACAGATGATTCAAAAACAACTTTATACCCTTTATCACAAAATTGACTAATGCTAAGTAAGTTATGCTTTAAACCTTTAACTAACAAAATATTTTCAATGTATTTGGAGGGAGTGATACCAATGTTACCTATCCCGATGATCTTTCCTTTGCCATTATCTCCAAAGGTGACCATCCCTCCATCCTTAGCATCAAGCGTGATGAATTGTGATTCATCACCAGTCATGTGTCTCGAGCATCCACTGTCAAGATACCATTTCCTGTTTCCTCCTTGGGATGCTAGACACACCTGCAAGCAAAAGTCAAGTTTTTGTTTTAGGTACCCAAGCTTTCTTGGGTCCTTTTTGGTTAGTCAAAATGGTTCCTTTTGGAACCCATATTTTCTTTATAGTTGTGTTTGCAGATTTGTTAAAGAGGTAAGTGTATGATTTATGTCCTACTCTATCACATTTGAAACAAGTAATATTGGTAGACTTGTTACTTGAATAGTTTACATAAATATTTTTCAGAAATTTTTATTTTTTCAAGTGGTTATAGCCAAGTCCAGCCTTATCATATACGGCTTTTTAATTATCAAGAATCATATTTAGTTTGTTTGAACTTAAGGTGAACTTATCTACTATAGGTTTCAGCTTGTTAATTTCATTCTTTAAGTTTTGATTTTCTTGAAGCAAAGTGGATTTTTCTATTGAAAGGCATTCAGCTTGTTTCACTAAGGACTGATTTTTCAATTTCAGTTCTTTGTTTTTCATCCCTAGTTTCTTTAATTCATCAATTAACTCATAGAATGCTTCATGCAATTCTTCAAATGTAAATTCACTAGGGGTTTCAGAAATTACCTCATTTTCGTGTGCCATAAGGCACAGGTTGGCTTGTTCTGTTGAGATTTCCTCATCGGAGCTTGAGTCATCACTCGCACTCCATGTGGCCATCATTGCCTTCTTCTTGAACTTTTTGGGACCTTTCTTCAGTTGTGGACATTCGGATTTGAAATATCCCGGCTTCTTGCACTCGTAGCAGATAAGGGGTTGATCTTTCTCTTTCTCTTTGCTTTGTTCCCCTTTTGTGAATGGCCTCTTTCTTATCCCCTGTTTCCTTTTTCTTAGAAATTTCTTGAATCTCCGAGTGATGAGTGCCATCTCTTCATCCTGTTCTTCATCTTCTGTGTCATTAATTTCTTCATCAGGAGAAGCTGTGGATTTGAGGGCAATGGTTCTTTTCTTTTTGACTTCATCCTCTTGATGTTGCTTCATGCTAAGCTCATGAGTCATCAAGGATCCAAGAAGCTCTTCTAGAGGTAGAGTGTTCAAGTCCTTCGCTTCTTGGATGGCAGTCACCTTGGCTTTCCAAGTTCTTGGCAATGACCTGAGAATCTTTCTTACAAGCTCACTGTTAGTATAGGATTTGCCAAGACTCTTTAAACCATTAATGATATCAGTAAAACGAGTAAACATTACAGTTATGGACTCATCATGCTCCATTTTTAACAATTCATATTTATGCACAAGCATGTTTATTTTAGACTCTTTTACTTGATTTGTTCCCTCATGGGTTACTTCTAACCTATCCCATATTTCTTTAGCAGATGAACAAGTAGAAATATGATTAAATTCGTTAGCATCAAGAGCACAATAAAGTACATTCATTGCTTTAGCATTTAATTGTGCCAATTTCTTATCAACCTCATCCCATTCTTTCTCGGGTTTGGTTGACTCCTCACCATCTATAATCTTGGTGGATGTGTGAGGACCGTTCACTATGATACTCCACATATCATAGTCGAGTGCTTGTATGAATATCTTCATCCGAGCTTTCCAATAGGTGTAATTAGACCCATTGAAAAGTGGAGGTCGGTTGGTGGATTGCCCCTCGGCTAGAGAAGTACCGACATGGGTTGTCATAGATCTTTGGCTCTTTGATTGTTTAGATCAAAGAAGGGCTAGAGCACCAGGCTCTGATACCACTTGTTGCCCAGCTATGCAACCCAAGAGGGGGGGTGAATTGAGTTTTAAAGATTTTAAGCTTAACTAATGACTTATGAAAGGTGTTTGTCAAAAGCTAAATGAATGAGGAGAAAAACTTTAGTTCAAGATTAATTACCTAAAGCAAGAATGCAAGGAAATAATTAAGAGTAAAAGAGAGACAATTATGCACACCACAAACACAAGAATTTATAGTGGTTCGGTGCCAACCTTGCACCTACATCCACTCCCCAAGCTCCTACTTGGGAATACCAATCCACTATACTTGTATTCAACTCGAATACAAACGTCGGAAACTCCGACACTAGCTATCCCAAGCTAGTCCACTTGTTTCACGGGTACAAGCCAACCCAATACACTCCGATTTTAGGTTCGGATCAACCTTTTCTTGTTTTAGAACCCCTCCAAAACAAAAATAATCACTCACAAAGAGTAAAACAGTTATAGCACAAATAAGTACAAGAAAAGCTCCTTTAATGAGCGAATATAACTTTAAATACACTTTTACTCAAGTGAAGAAGCCCCCTTTTGGATTTCCTCAAAGTTGGATGGGAATTGATTGAGAGCTTGAGGAGTTGGTGAGCTTTGATTGTTGGCTTCTTGGAGGCTTTAAATGAGCTCTTGATTAGGGCACAACAGTTGGCTTGAGAAACCCTCTCTTTTGAATGCTCTTGAATGCTCTCTTGAATACACTTCAAATCTCTTTCTTTCTCTTCTTAATGTCTTGCTTTTCTCTTATCAATGTCATTTTGTTTTCCACCTTTTGAAACCTTTTATAGCTTTAAGAAATAGAGGAAAATATTCTAGGCAGAAAAAGAGCCGTTAGAGCACATTAAATGAGCATTAAAAGTACCTAAAATGGGTTAAAAACTAGCCGTTGCGGACAAAACCCGTCACAGGGGTCGACTCATGAGTCGACTCATGCCTCAGGGGTCGACTCATGAGTCGACCTCTGTTGCAAAAATCAGAAATTTGGGTTTCTGGATATTTTGGCCTAAAACAGCAGAAGTCGACTCATGAGTCGACTCATGCCTTGTGGGTCGACTCATGAGTCGACTCACAGGTCGTGCCAAGCCAAAAATCCAGCATGCCAACAGAAATTTCAGCGTGCCAAGCTGCTCATTGTGCCATGAGCTGACTCATGAGTCGACTCATGGAATTCAAACATGCATAACTTCAAAAATACAAGTCCAAAAATAATGAAATTTTCACCAATAGATCACAAATCTTTTGCTCTACCAAATGATACTATTAAATTAGGGTTTTGGTAAAATTATGATTTTGCCCCTGAAGAGCACAAAGACTTTTTCAAATAAAAATATTTGTATCCCTTCAATCTGCTTTGTAATCATCAAAATCAATCTAGGAGCAACACCCGGTTCTCTTTAGATCGGATGGGGGGAGAGGCCCTGCAACGCCCATATGCGCCCCCATAGTCCTGTTAGGGACAGGAGGAGAACCTCGCCCTAACTCGAGCAAAGTCGAAGGCCCGGTTCTCTAGACCGGATGGGGGGAGAGGTCCTGCAACGCCCATATGCACCCCCACAGCCCTGTTAGGGACAGGAGGAGAACCTCGCCCTAACTTGAGCAAAGTTGAAGGCCCGACTCTCTAGACCAGATGGGGGGAGAGGCCCTGCAACGCCCATATGCGCCCCCACAGCCCTGTTAGGGACAGGAGGAGAACCTCGTCCTAACTCCAGCAAAGTCGAAGGCCCGATTCTCTTTAGATCGGAAAGGGGAAAAGCCCTGCAATGCCCATATGCACCCCCACAGCCCTGTTAGGGACAGGAGGAGAACCTCGCCCTAACTCGAGCAAAGTCAAAGGCCCGATTCTCTTTAGACCGGAAGGGGGAAAGGGCCCAGCAACGCCCATATGTACACCTACAGCTGCGTTAGAGACAAGAGGAGGACCTCGTCCTAACTAGAGCTGAAACCTGTTACGACAGAAATAGGGAAAGAACCTCATCCCGGCATCAATTAAAGTCTGATCGTTCAAGACCAGAAGAGAAAAAGGGGGGACCTTCCCCAACGGCCCCTTCGCAATAAGACTCCGTCCGGACTCCTACGGGAGTCGGACTTCATCCCTGACTTCGACCGTCGGTAAACTTCGTCCGGACTCCCAGGGGGCCGGACTCCCATGGGGGCCGGACTCCGCCTCCAACTTCAACTGTGGACAAACTTCGCTCGGACTCCTGTGGGAGCCGGACTTCACCCTCGGCTTTGATCGAAAGAAAACTCCTTCCGGACTCTTACGGGAGCTGGAACCTCATCCCCAACTTCGATCGCTGGTAAGTTTCGTCCGGGAGCCAGATTTTGCCTCTGACTTCAATTGCAGGTAAACTCCGTCCGGACTCCAACGGGAGCCGGACTTCGCCTCGACTTCACTTACGGGAGCCGGACTCCCGTAGCCCCACCAAGAATGGAGGAAAAATTCCAAAGGAAAAAGAAAAAGGGAGGAGGGGCTAAAAAGGAAGGCGATGGACCACATCAGTGACGAATGGAAAACAAACAGCATCGAAGACGCAGAGAACCCCGTCTCAGCAAGGATTGGGGTTCTTATCAAGGACCCCAGCTCTCAAGGAAGCTCTCAACACGAGCCCGAGATGAGACTTCCTCGGGGTGACGAAAGATCAGACCTCCGAGCTCGAGCCCTGATGGGGGGCACCAAATCCGAGCGGCCCTAGACAAATCTGCGGCCATGGATGAAAAAGGATGGGTCGATATGATGGCAATCGGGTACCTCCGAACGATGCGAAGGCCGAAAAGAAGCTCAGCAAGTGACAATTCAACATGTGAGATAAGAGGTAGCAGAAATTTTCCTTCTCATATTATTCATCCAATATACATTACAGAGCCATTAGTTGAAGGAGAAGGAGAACTGAAAGACGAGCCGACGTGACAACTACCGGCAACCTATGGACGACGTCAAAAAAAAAAAAAAAAAAAAAGAGAGAGAGAAAGAAGAAGAGAAGTAAAGAGAAGGGAATACAACAACAACAATGGTAAAGAAAGGAAGTTTGGAAGATAATAATTCGATGCAAAGCGCAAACAAAGTAACAAAATCTTCTTCTCATTTCTCGATGTACGTTACAAGGCCCAGAGGGCCAGAAAAAGAAAACATTATTACAAGACTCGAAAGGGATACACCGGAGGCCACTTCTAGCTATAGACTTCTCTTCCCGGTTCTATCCTTCCCAGCAGCATTTTTCAGTATGTGTGACAAGCCTCTCGGCTCTCGCCCCCCACCTCGTTCCGCTCCACCTCCCAAATCCCAACCCTAGGGGGAAAAGGATGGGATAGATTCTAGGGGGCAGTAAGGGCAACGACAGCGGCGACGATGACCTGTTTCAAGAAGAACCAGAATTACCCCGGAGACAGCGGTGGCACCGAAGACATGCGCCACCGCCATGAGCTCCATGACAACCACCATCCTAGGTGTTCCGGTAAGGTCAGCATGCGCTACTTCCACCGTCCCCGCAACAAGTTCTGCTGCCCCACCGTCGGCGCTGATCGCTTCTGGTCCCTCAGCCCTGACGGCATCAAGGATCCTGCCACGGCTTGTGATGAAGGCTCTGCCCCCTTGACCGGTGTCGCCCCGTTCGGCTACTCCGAAGTTCTCATGCGGAACGTCTTCACCGGTTGTCTCCATTATTAAATCCCTGTTGTTGAAGGAATTCTCCCTTGAGCCCCAGTTAAGGCGGTGGGAACCCTCAGCAGCAGTTTGACAACCGGAGAACTCGCAGACTGCTGTTTTCCTCCTTGCACTCTTCTTAGTCTGTGACACCATCTTGAGGTTGGCCTACGGGGCGGAGGCCCCAGTGGGGGAACCCCTTGGAGAGACCCGGGGGACCGGAAGCGGCGGAAAGCCGACGGAGATGGCAAAGACCGATGTGAAAGACGCTCAGAGTCGGAAGGGGCACCGATGGAGTGGCTGAGTGGCTAAGCTCTCAGGCGAAAGATGGATGTCGTGAAGCCCCTGGAGGAAAGGTGGGGGCTTAAATAGGCAACGAGGCCTGGCGCAGTTATGGTGGCAGGTGTCCCTAGGCCAACCAGTGCCCACCACGTGTCCCACGTGTCCCACTCACCGCGACCTAGGGTTGACTGTTCGCGGACTTTCATGGCGCGATGCTTGGGATCAACTCCCGGTGGGAGTTTCGAAAAGACTCTTCGGGTCGCCCTAATTGAAAAAAGGCTCCAGCATGCGCGCATTAAATGCCAAAATATATGGGGACGATCACACGCAGACATCGAGGGAAGAACTTTGGCTGCGATAATCTTTCTGTACTTCCTTCATTCGAAATTCGAACTCGAAAGTAGGGGGACTGGTGTTGGGTATAAAATACCCCCCAGCCGAAGTTCGTGACGGGAGTGGCCCTCCGGGGGTTCTGCCGACTTCCGACCTGTGGCGACATCCCCCCGAACCTCTCTGGCGGCCGAGCCTCTGCAGCACTCCCAAGTTTTGCCAACGGATAAGCCCCCACCAGCGTCAACCGGATTCTTCATGGCAGACGGACTCCACCCAAGCTTCCACGATGATCGACCACCTTCTAGACTCCATCCGGACTCCAACGGGAGCCGGACTTCGTCCTCGACTTCAACTACAGGCAGACTCCATCCGGACTCCTACGGGAGCCGAACTTCATCCTCGACTTCAACTGCAGGCAGACTCCATCCGGACTCCTACGGGAGCCAGACTTCCTCCTCGACTTCAACTGCAAGCAGACTCCATCCAGACTCCTACGGGAGCCGGACTTCGTCCTCGACTTCAACTGCAGGCAGACTCCATCCGGACTCCTACGGGAGCCGGATTCCATCCCCTACTCCAAATGCAGGTAGACTCCATCCGGACTCCTACGGGAGCCAGACTTCATCCTCGACTTCAACTGCAGGCAACTCCATCCGGACTCCTACGGGAGCCGGACTTCATCCTCGACTTCAACTGCAGGCAGACTCCATCCGGACTCCTACGGGAGCCAGACTTCATCCTCGACTTCAACTGCAGGCAGACTCCATCCGGACTCCTGCGGGAGCCGGACTTCGTCCTCGAGTTCAACTGCAGGCAGACTCCATTCGGACTCCTACGGGAGTCGGATTCCATCCCCGACGCCAAATGCAGGTAGACTCCATCCGGACTCCTACGGGAGCCGGACTTCATCCTCGACTTCAACTGCAGGCAGACTCCATCTGGACTCCTACGGGAGCCGGATTCCATCCCCGATGCCAAATGCAGGTAGACTCCATCCGGACTCCTACGGGAGCCGAACTTCATCCTCAACTTCAACTGCAGGCAGACTCCATCCGATCTCCTACGGGAGCCGGACTTCATCCTCAACTTCAACTACAGGCAGACTCCATCCGGACTCCTACGGGAGCCGGATTCCGTCCCCTACTCCAAATGCAGGTAGACTCCATCTGGACTCCTACGGGATCCGGACTTCATCATCGACTTCAACTGCAGGCAGACTCCATCCGGACTCCTACGGGAAGCCGGACTTCGTCCTCGACTTCAACTACAGGCAGACTCCATCCGGACTCCTACGGGAGCCGGACTTCATCCTCGACTTCAACTGCAGGCAGACTCCATCCGGACTCCTACGGGAGCCGAATTCCATCCCCGACGCCAAATGCAGCTAGACTCCATCCGGACTCCTTCGGGAGCTGGACTTCGTCCTCGACTTCAACTGCAGGCAAGCTCCATCCGGACTCCTACGGGAGCCGGACTTCGTCCTTGACTTCAACTGCAGACAGACTCCATCCGGACTCCTACGGGAGTCGGACTTCGTCCTAAACTCCTATTGCAGGTGGACCTCACCCCGAACTCCTACAAGGACCAGACTTCGAGCCCCTACTGCAAGCGACCCGCTCTGAGTTTCTGCTACAAATGATCTACTTCGAGCGGTCCGTGCCGGATTCCCACTGCAAGCCTTTGGCCGAGCCACCTCCTGTGACGGATTTTGTACGGCCCCATTACTCCCTAGCAGACCGTAGTAACAGCCACGATTCTGCTCCACCTCTTGCGATGGATTTTGCGCGGCCCCATCACTCCCTGGCAGGTCACAGTAACGGCCACGATTCTGCTCCACCTCCTGCGATGGATTCTGCGTAGCTCCACTACTCCCTGGCGAGTCGCGACAAGGATGCCACTCCACTATCTGCAACAGACTCCACGTGGCGAGCCATGGTAACAGCCATGACTCCATCCCACTATTCTTCATAATAAATCTCTCCTGGCCCCGTGCGGCCCATGACCAGGCAGTTACGAACGTCACCATCAATCTGTTGCCCCCTCCGCCTATAAAAGGGGAACCCCAGATATGTTATTCCCTAAGCTCTCCTTACCTAGAAACTCTGCTAAAATTTTCGTTCGAGCACTCCATTCTTGTTGAGGCAGAGAACTGACTTGAGCATCGGACGATCTTGCCGGAGCAACCCCACCTTCGGTTTAGACTTCTTTTGCAGGTCCCGACGGCGACCGCAACCCCCACAACTCCAGCTTCTTCGACGCAGGTGGATTTTTGCACCAACAGACACCAACTAGTTAATTAGTTTTAATTTGGTCCACTAGAAGATTTAGGCTCAGAGCCATGATCATGGTCTATTTATTAAGGTCAAAAATATGGACTTGATCAAGCTTCAACTATTGAAGTTGATCTAGAAAAATTCTGACCTAATCTAATTGAACTCTTGATTAAATTTAATCAATTTTTCTATTCAGTCCATATTTATTTTTGACCTTAGGTCTAGCCCAGTAGAAGGACCTGATTTATGCTAACCCATTGCTCATCATTTTATGTGGTGTCTTAGTAATCTTCAATTCTCAAATCTAGATCATTTAAACTTAATTTTAAATTCAGTGTGTGAAATGTGTGTTTCAGTTTGCAGAACTATTCTACTAGAATTTCAAGTGAAGCATACCATATATTTCAAACCATAAAAATTAATTTATATATATATGTATAATAATTAAATATGCATAAATATGATCTAAACTTCATACATACATCACATGTATCATGACTACTTTAAGATCACTATCGATTATATCTAATGTAACATACTTTTCAAATTTTAAAATAACTTTTATATCTAAATTTATCTTATTGTAATGAATTATAAATTATTTTAGATCTAATATAAATTTATTTATGATCAAAATAATTTATAAAAATCTATTTGTGCTTCTTCTTCATGAAACTAAATCATAACACCCCTACACGTCATAAGAAAACCCATCGAATGGGCAAGAGAGGGAGATTAATCCCTTCTATCTCTTATGATCGGATGGTCTAGTGATCTTATCAATCTGAGTACTGAACTTCTAAGATCTAAAATTTTATTTCAAATAGAATTATATCAACATTTAATTTGATAAAATAATTCATGTTATGAATATGATTTTAATTTTATCAACCATGTTCGTCATCTAATCTAATCAGATTTAATATATTATATACATCATATCAAATCTAAAACATATTTTATATTGATTATAAAATATTAATTTTAGATATAAAATCTATGGGAAAAATGGTGTAGGGGTAAAATGGTAATTTTAAAACTTTTCAAAATTATAATTTTATAGTGAAAATAATTAATTAATCTAATTAATTAACATAAATTAACCCTACACAAAGATCTAAATATGATATAAATAGCATGTATTTAAATTTGAATTTTGAATTTAGTATAGTAAATATTTTACTATTATGTGTTTAAAACACATTACCTTTGTGCGGATAGTTGATCGCACAATCTGATCACCATCGGGAGGGTCTGATCATCGCAACACAACCACACAGTGTGTCTGGCCTCTGTGGATCATCCACATGAAGCTCCCGATCTGATCGGCTCCTCACGAATGCTAGTTCGTCACAGAACCCTTTTGACGGCCGATGTTGATCGAACTCCTTCGATCTTGATCTGTGACCCTTTGGATACTCTGGATCATCAACAGATGTAGTAGAGAGGTTGATGAAGCTCTCCCTGAAGTTTGGTGGGCTCACGACACTCGTAGCTCACTTTCTCACTTCTTGAAACCCAGGCTGAAACCTTTGGGTACTCTCTAAAAACCCTGCACCCACTTTTGCTTCTTTTCTTTTCTTTTCTCTCGAAAGTTTTTGAACTTCAAACTCATGCACATGGCTTCCTCATGCCCACTATTCTTTCTCATAAAAATTCTACGCATGCTCCACTTTCTCCTCTTTTAAAACAGTGCAAGATGTATCTTATCCACGTGAGAGGATAAAGATAAGTGGTTGCTCATTTGAATTCAAATCGAATTTGAATTCAAATGCAAAACAACCCATCCTTATCTACTCTGGGCATGAGAAGAGAAGGGTGTGGGCTCTCTTGTGCATGGATAATTTTCATGAGAAACCATTTCTCGTGTGGAAGAAGTGGCGCACAAGATAAGATGTGGCGCATGGAGTTGGTTGCCCATTCAAATTCAAACATTCTTTGAATTTGAATGGCCAACAAACCAAATTTTATCCAGATAAATGGCACACAAGAGAGGGTGTGGGAAGGCTTCTATGTGGGAGAAAATTTATGAGAAGTTGTTTCTCGTGAATTCAAATGGGCGCAGATGATGTGAGGTGGCGCAGGGAGAGAATTCAAAAGTGGTTTCAACCTAATTGAGCCAACCTAATCAAAATAGGTTAGGTACAATTAGACTAAGTTAAACCCAACTTAATTAAGCTTAATTAGGCTCAATAAAATTTTAATCAAATCAAAAATTGACTAAGCCCAACCCCCGATCAAATCAGTGATCAAACCACCTTGACGATTAGGTCAACACTTAACCTAATCGGGTCAAACCCAACTGAATCCAATTCAATTGGACTTGATCCAAAAATAATTACTCAATCAAATTGAGTTAATTAGTGATCAAATCATTAATTAAATCTCTCATAAATATTGAGTCCAAATTTGATGGGCAATCGGGCATCAAAGTCCATCGATATGAAACCCTGATCAAAAAGTCCCAAACCAATGGGACTCTTGACCCCGGTACCCAAAATGCGTGGTACTCGTGATCAAAGAATCTTGATTCTCGATCATAGAGTCTCAGACATGTAGGACTCATAGTCTATGAGTATTAGAACTCTTCATCAACCATCATATCAGATAGAAACCTCTAATGTGTATGACCCCGCAGGTTCGAACCTAAGTTGGTAGCACAGGAACCAATTTCTGTGCTAATCGAAGTGACCATCTAGCAATGGTACCCGAGTTCGGATAGGTCGAATAGTCACAATCACAACACTCAGAACCTACGTGAATATGATTGCTATATAATTCATCCCTTTTGACCCCTATGTTTAGGATGACTCAGGGTTAAACTGTCAACCCTGATTAGATCATCTGAATTGTGCTCAACTCAAATAGTCCTGTGACTCCTCACTAGGACTACCCTGGCCAAGTTTTGCTAAATTAAAATACGAATGTACACAGCTCCTGAACTGGAGTGGTCAATCCCATCTTGACACACGCACCAACAAGTCAAGTACTTGACTACACCTAGCAGCCTTCCATCATTGAATTAAAAATTCAGGTAGTCTAGTGCCTAAGTGCAGTGAGTTGCTTACAAGTCACCGTGGTGGTCTCAGGTCAGAGGGATATTTATACCCATATCCCATCAGAGCAAATCTTGACAATAGAAATAGCTCTGGAGTCGATCACGTTCAGTGCAGGTGTACCCTTACATCTCACATGTATGCCATACCAGTGTCTCCATACTCCTTGGTTAAGAGGACAACCAACCCATATGGCACACAACGACCTATACTTGATAAATATTGTTGTCCTTGGTAACAACGTATCATTTGGTCACGAACAGGTTTAAGGACTAAATGACAAATCCTCCTTTGTCGAGTTTAAATAGTCCTAAGGACTTCACCACAACACAGGAATTCATTAGAAGATAAAACAATTTATGATGAAAATACCAAAATAACTTTTATTTATTTATAATTCATATATTAATACAAGAAAGGAGCACAACCATCAATAGGCTGACGATTGGCTTTGGGATACTATTCCTAACAATCTCTTACTTGGCCTAAAGCCAATCGGTGCAGTATCTAATACCCATCTTCGACTTGAAGTCGTTGAACTCCTTCACCGCAATGGCTTTAGTGAATGGGTCGGCCAGGTTTTCCTTCCTGTCAATCTTCTGAAGGACGACGTCACCTCGATCCATGATTTTTCGGATGAGATGGTAGCGGTGTAGAATATGCTTCATCCGCCAGTGTGCCTTCGGTTCCTTCGCCTGAGCAATGGCTCCAGAGCTGTCACAGTAGAGCAGAACTGGACCAACAAGGGAGGGTACTACTTCGAGCTCGGTGATGAATTTCTTCAGCCACACTGCTTCTTTGATAGCATCTGATGCAACGACATACTCTGCCTCGCAAACTGAATCAGCCACTGTGTGCTGCTTGAAACTCTTCCAGCAGACAGCCCCACCATTAAGGATAAAAATAAATCCCGACACACTCTTGCTGTCATCGTGATCAGATTAGAAACTAGAGTCTGTAAACCCTATATGTCTCAAGTCTGATTCACCATAAACAAGCCACTGATCCTTAGTATTTCTTAAATACTTCAGGATGGTTTTAACAACCTTCCAGTGATTCTCCTCTGGATCAGATTGGTATCTACTCACTACCCCTAGTGAGTATGCCACATCTGATCATGTACATGTCATGGCGTACATGATAGATCCCACTGTCGAAGCATATGAAATTCTACCCATACACTCTCTCTTGAGGTGTTGTCAGACAATCCCTCTTCAAGAGAAAAATTCTATGGCCTATCAGTAGATAGCCTTTCTTGGAATTCTCCATGCTGAACCTCTTCAGCATAGTATCAATGTACTTGGACTGGGATAAGCCAAGCAACCTTTTAGATCTATCCCTATAGATCCTCATCCCTAGGATGTAGGAAGCTTCTCCCAGATCCTTCATGGAGAACTGTGACGACAGCCAAATCTTTATTTCCTGTAATGTGGGGACATCATTCCAATTAAGGGAATGTCATCCACATACAATACAAGAAATACTACTACTGGATCATTAGCCCACTTATAAATGCAGGGCTCTTCTCCGTTCTTAATGAAGCCATACATCTTGATCGTCCTATCAAAATGTATGTTTCAACTCTGGGATGCCTGCTTAAGTCCATAAATGGACCTTTGTAGCCTGCAAACCTTAGACTCATCTGTGGATGTAAATCCTTCAGGTTGTATCATATACACCTCTTCATCCAGCTCTCTATTTAGAAAAGTTATTTTCACATCCATCTGCTAGATTTCATAGTCCAGATGGGCAGCTATCGCAAGCATAATCCGAATGGATTTGAGCATTGCCACAGGAGAAAACATCTCATTATAGTCTATACCATAACATTGACGATATCCCTTGGCAACCAGATGGGCTTTATAGGTTTCCACCTTTCCGTCTGTGCCCCTCTTCCTCTTGAACCTATGGATTTTACTCTTTCAGATGGGTCAACCAATATTCACACATCGTTGACCTTCATGGACTCCATTTCGGATTTCATGGCCTCTAGCTATTTCTTAGAGTCAGGTCTCTACATTGCATCCATGTAGGTGATCGGATCCTCATCATTTTCATCAAGTTCAACAGGATCACCATTCCGAACCAAGAAACCATAGTATCTGTCCGATTGACATGGTACTCTACCAGATCGCCTTAAGGGTGCAGGAACAATGGGCTCCAGATCTGATCTAATCAAATCCGGTTCAGGTTCAGCAACTTGTGTCGGTTTTTCCACCTGTCGAACTTCTCAAGTTCGACCCTAGAGGCAACAGTCCCTTCACCAAGGAACTCTTTTTCCAAAAAGATTGTCTTAAGGCTGACAAACACCTTTTGCTCATCAGCTAGGTAGAAATAATACCCTTTGGTCTCTTTTGGGTACCCTATGAAATAACACTTCTCAGACCTAGGTTCAAGCTTGTCCGTAATTAAATGTTTAACATAAGCCGGACACCCCCAAACCCTAAGGTACGAGAGTACTGGCTTACATCCTATCTATATCTCATATGGCGTTTTGGTTACAAACTTACTCGAAACCCTATTTAGAAGGTAACAAGCCAATTCGAGCGCATATCCCGAGAGGGAGATAGGAAGACCAGCAAACCCCATCATGGATCGAACCATGTCCAGCAAGGTCCGATTCCTCCTTTCAGACACACCATTATGCTGTGGTGTTACAGGAGGAGTCCACTGAGAGAGAATTCCATTCTCCCCAAGATATGTCAGAAACTCATTGGAAAGGTATTCATCTCCTCGATCAGATCGAAGAGTTTTAATACACTTCTCAGTTTATTTTTCTACCTCATTTCGAAATAGTTTGAATATTTCAAATGACTCCGACTTATGCTTCATTAGGTAGACATACCCATACCTCGATAGGTTGTCTGTGAAGGTTATGAAGTAAAAATATCTACCTCTTGCACTTGAGCTCATGGGTCCACATACATCAGAATGTACCAGACCCAAAGTTCACTGGCTCACTCACCTTTTCCAGTAAAAGGTGACTTGGTCATCTTCCCAAGAAGACAGGACTCACAGGTTGGAAGTGATTCACAATCACCGACTTCAAGAATTTCTTCTTGAGCCAACCTGTTTATCCTGTTTTTATTGATATGACCTAGCCTACAGTGCCAAAGGTAGACTTCTGACATATTATCTATTCTAGGATGTTTACCAGAGGTTTGAACCACATTAACAGGCTGTGATAGTAAGTAAATTCCATTATTTAGTTGTCCAACAAACATTGTAACACCATTCAAAATGATATTGTAAATATTTTCTTTTATTAAAAATTTATAACCATATATGGCCAAAAGACCTACAAAAATAATATTTAATAAAAAACTTGGACAATAGTGACATTTACTCAAAATTACATAACAAGAGTTGATTACAAGGTTCATGATTCTTAAAGCTAGAACTGAAACTTTGCTTCTATCTCCAACGTTCAGAAATCTCTCGCCTTCATCAAATCTCCTACTGATCTGCAGACCCTGCATTGAATTATAGATATGATAAGGGCTTCCGATATCCAATACCCAGGCAATAGTATCACAAATGAAAAAGTTGCAAGGTGTTATCATATAATTACCTTGCTTATTCTTTTGCCGGTTTGAATCCAGGGAGGCAATGTATAGAGGACAGTTCCTCTTCCAGTGCCGCTGCTTCTTTTAAAAGAAGCACTCTGCCTGGCTCTAGGGGGCTTGCGCTTCTTGGTCTGACCCTGTGCAAACATCCCAGCATGCGGTTGCACCTTCTTATTCTTCTTCTTCTTGTTCTTCTTCCCTTTCTTAAAGGGTCGGCGATCAGAAGAAGACCCTCCCACAACATTTACCGACTCCTTATGGAGCTGGTGATCCTTCTAAAGTTTTGCAGCAACCCCAACAAGCCGTAGTAGTTCACTGTAGGCTTTGTCATCCGAAAATGAGTAAGGAGAGGAAGAACTTGGGCAAAGAATTAAGGATCGCATCTTTAGCGAGCTGCTCATGCAACGAAAAGCATAGTTTACTTAGGTGCTCAATCATTTCGATCATGTACAATACATGATCGGTGACTGAGGCCCCATCCCTCATCCAAGCATTAAAAATGGCACAACTAGTTTTATATCTTTCAACATCGTCAGGCGTGCCAAAAGAGTCGTTCAACATTTGAAGCATCTCCTGTGGCTGGGTATTCTCAAACCTGCGGCTGAACTCATCATTCATTACGCCAGTATTATGCATCGAATGGTGGTGCGATCGTTGAGCCACTTCTGGTAAGTGTCTCGGACCACCCCTCTAGCATTCTGGGCTGGCTCCTCTGGTGTCGGATCTGTTACTACATAAAGGATCCGTTCATGCTCAAGGATGATTTTTAATTTTCGATATCAGCTATCAAAATTAGGTCCCATGAGCTTGTCATTATCTAATAATGATCGGAGCGACAGGGTAGTGACCATAGCTACATAAAGGAAAATCAGACCTTTATTAGTATATAAATTATTAATACTAAAGACTTGGACTTTAGTCTAAAGTTTCTCTCAGTATTTTAACGAACTGGTAGCCTCAACCTTCAATTCGAGAAATTACTTTAATTCCTTAGTGGGTACTAGAATCCACACAGACCACACACAAGCCCAACTTTAGTTGGTCAACCCATGTGCATCTATGGGTAGGTTCATAACCAGTTGTTTCTCTAAACAATTTTTAGTAATTAATTTTGCCTCAGAACCTAATCAGTAGGCTTTGGCCTCCACTGAAAAGATCTGGTTAGGTCCAACCATTAACATGACTTGATTTGGTGAATCAGACCAATAAATGATCAAGCTCGACTTTGGCCGGTCAACCTGACCACCATCAGAAAGACTCAACCAAATTATCATACTATGAATGATAATTTCATTAGTCAATAAGCACCAGGCCTTTGGGCCTAGAGTGATTATTAAACTAATGGACTTATTATCACTCAATGGGAGGCTATGACCTAGTTATCACTATAACTTAATCATTTTAGGAACCTAATAATTTTTGAGGATTTTATTAAAGGATAGAAGAGAAGAAATTAACCAGCAATTTCAATCCTCCCACTGACTTCACCAAGTCAAATTAAAAAAGATTTAATTAAATTCGACATTTGGAGCACCTAATCAGTCACATTGATTTACCTAATGACATGGGTGAGCCCTAATCACTAAGTGATCTAATCAAAACCTAACTCACTAGGTTGGCCAGGTAAGTGAGATCAGTGGTGAGGATATGCCATTAACTCATCAAAGATCGAATCAATGCGAGTAGCTCCCACTTAAAAACCACTGGTCAGACTGCCGAACTTACCATAGACACCAACCAGTTCATTAGTTTTAATTTGATCAACTTAGTAAATAGGGTTCCACTGTGTAGCCATGAATTAAGTCCATCTTGGTCTAGTTAAAGACATGGACCCATTTAACTACAACTATTGGAGTTGAGTCTAAAGTGTCCTTGACCTAATCTAATTCAATTTTTTATTAGATTTGACCAATTACTCTAATTTAGTCTATTTCTTTAAGCTAACTTTAGGTCTAACCCAATTATGGACCTAATCCATCTAACCCATTGACCCACAAGTTTATGCAATTGTCTTAGGTCTTAATTCATAATTCTAGACCAACTTGACAATATTTAATTCTTTTAATTAAGTATTTGGGCTGATGGGTCAGGGTTTGGCATTTCAAAAATAATTTTTAAATTTAAAAAGTTTTATTTTCTATTCACCAAATATGTTGACTCATTTTACAAACGGATCAATACATTTCATAAACAGCAATCCTATTGCTTATTACTTAACAGAAAATAACTCAATCAAAATAAATCATGAATATTCCTTTAGATCTAATCTAACACATTCATGATAAATTTTACAATTGAACCTTTACAATTATGTCCTTTCGCTGCTTCGTCTGCATGGGATATAATCGCATCGGCATCCCTACCGCCATAGGAGAACCCCATCGAATGGGAGGAGAGGGCCTTTAAACCCTACTTTTCTTCTATGATCGGACGACCATGGCAACCAACCCAATTAGACTACATGCTACTTGGATCAAGTATATCTAAACATATCAATTTCAAATTTTAAATTTTAAATTTCAAATTTTGAATTTTAAATTTCAACCAAATTTTAAATTTCAAATTTTGAATTTTAAATTTTAAATTTCAAATTTAAATTTCAAATAAATTTCAAATTTTTAAATTTTGAATTTTGAATTTCAAATTTCAAATTTTAAATTTTGAATTTCAAATTTCTGAATTTTGAATTTTGAATAAATTTCAAAATTTAAAATTCAAATTTTGAATTTCAAATTTCAAATTTAAACTTTTAGATTACAATTTAATCTACGCATGCAAATGTATATCATATTTCAAACCCGCTCTGATACCATTTGTGGGAAAAATGATGCAGGGGTAAAATGGTAATTTTAAAACCTTTTTAAAATTATAATTTTACAGTAAAAAAATTAATTAATCTAATTAATTAACATAAATTAACTCTATATAAAGATTTAAATATGATATAAATAGCATGCATTTAAATTTGAATTTCGAATTCAGTACAGTAAATATTTTACTGTTATGTGTTTAGAACACATTACCTTTGCATGGGTAGTTGATCGCCGCAATCTGATCACCGTCAGGAGGGTCTGATCATCACAATGCAGCCACACAGTATGTTTGACCTCTGTGGATCATCCACATGAAGCTTCCGATCTGATCGGCTCCTCACGAATGCTAGTTCGTCGCAGAACCCTTTTGACAGCCGATGTTGATCAAACTCCTTCGATCTTGATTAGCTGACTCTTTGGATGCTCTAGATTATTAACAAATATATTAAAGAGGTTGATGAAGCTCTCTCTAAAGTTTGGTGGGCTCACGACACTCGTAGCTCACTTTCTCACTTCCCGAACCCCAGGCTGAAACCCTAAGGTACTCTCTGAAAACCCTGTGCCCACTTTTGTTTCTTTTCTTTTCTTTTCTCTCAGAAGTTTTTGAATTTCAAACTCATGCACAAGGCTTCCTCACACCCACTATTCTCTCTCAGAAAAATTCTATGCACACTCCACTTTCTCTTCTCTTTTAAAATAGTGCAAGACGTGTCTTATCCGCGTGAGAGGATAAAGATAAGTGGTTGCTCATTTGAATTCAAATCGAATTTGAATTCAAATGCAAAACAACCCATCCTTATCCACTCTGGGTGTGAGAAGAGAAGGGCATGGGATCTCTTGTGCATGGATAATTTTCATGAGAAACCATTTCTCATGTGGAAGAAGTGGCACACAAGATAAGGTGTGGCGCATGGAGTTGGTTGCCCATTCAAATTCAAACATTCTTTGAATTTGAATGGCCAACAAACCAAATTTTATCTAGATAAATGGTGGACAAGAGAGGGTGTGGGAATGCTTCTACATGGGAGAAAATTTATGAGAAGTTGTTTTTTCTGAATTCAAATGGGCGCAGATGAAGTGAGGTGGCGTAGGGAGAGAATTCAAAAGTGGTTTCAACCTAATTGAGCCAAACTAATCAAAATAGGTTAGGCATAATTAGACTAAGTTAAACCTAACTTAATTAGGCTTAATTAGGCTCAATAAAATCTTAATCAAATCAGGAATTGACTAATCCCAACCCCCGATCAAATCAGTGATCAAACCACCTTGACGATTAGGTCAACACTTAACCTAATTGGGTCAAACCTAACTGAATCCAATTCAATTGGACTTGATCAAAAATAATTACTCAATCAAATTGAGTTAATTAGTGATCAAATCACTAATTAAATCTCTCATAAATACTGAGTCCAAATCCGATGGGCAATCGGGCATCAGAGTCCATGGATATGAAACCCTGATCAAAAAGTCCCAAACCAGTGGGACTCTTGACCCCGGTACCCAAAATGTGTGGTACTCATGATCAGAGAATCCTGATTCTCGATAACAGAGTTCTAGACATGTAGAACTCATAATCCATGAGCATTAGGACTCTTCACCAGCCATCAGATCAGATAGGAACCTCTAATGTGTATGACCCCGCAGGTTCGAACATAAGTCGGTAGCACAGGAACCAATTCCTGTACTAATCGAAGTGACCATCTAGCAATGGTACCCGATGTCTGAATAGGTCGAATAGTCACAATCGCAACACTCAGAACCTATGTGAATATGGTTACTGTATAATTCATCCATTTTGACCCCTGTGTTTAGGATGACTCAGGCTTAAACTGTCAACCCTGATTAGATCATCCGAATCGTGCTCAACTCAAACAGTCCTGTGACTCTTCACTAGGACTACCCTGGCCAAGGTTTTGCTAAATTGAAACACGAATATACACAGCTCCTGAACTGGAGTGGTCAATCCCATCTTGACACATGCACTGACAAGTCAAGTACTTGACTACACCCAGCAGCCTTCCGTCACTGAATTAAAAATTTAGGTAGTCCAGTGCCTAAGTGCAATGAGTTGCTTGCAAGTCACCGTAGTGGTCTCAGGTCGGAGGGATATTTATACCCATATCCCATCAGAGCAAATCTTGATAATAAAAATAGCTCTGAAGTCGGTCACATTCAGTGCAGATATACCCTTACATCTCACTTGTATGCCATACCAGTGTCTCCACACTCCTTGGTTAAGAGGACAACCAACCCATATGGCACACAATGACCTATACTTGATAAACATTGTTGTCCATGGTAACAACGTATCATTTGGTCCCGAGTAGGTTTAAGGACTAAACGATAAATCCTCCTTTGTCGAGCCTAAATAGTTATAAGGACTTCACCACAACACAAGAGTTCATTAAAAGATGAAACAATTTGTGATGAAAATACCAAAATAACTTTTATTTATTTATAATTCATATACTAATACAAGAAAGGAGCACAACCGTTAATAGGTTGACGATTGGCTTTGGGAGACTATTCTCAATAAAATTATATATAAAATAATTAGATATCCATATGAATATATAAAGATTAATTTTTTGGTAAGATTTGTTTCGACATTGTGCAAAATTTTATTAGAAATCAGATCTGAAAATCTATCAAAATAATTTTAATTCAGATCTAAAATAAGTCTAAGTTCATAATTAAAATAATAATATAAAAATTTTATTAAAACTAATTTAAAATAAGTTTTAAAATAAGTTGTTATTCCAATAAAAATCTATAACAATAAAAATTCTGTTATAATAGATTTATAACAAATCTTAACCAACAATTGATTAGGTTCTTGTAATCTAATCAAAATTAGATCATAAATTTTATTTAAATAGATCTAAATTATATTTAATATCTAACATAAAATTTTAATCACATATAATATGTAAATATATCAAAAAAAATCAATTATGCATACATGTATCAATGCCTGGCTCTAATACCAACTAAAGGGAAAGAAATCAATTTTTGGGGATCGATCGCTAAGGAGCATCTAAAAATTTTCTATAACATATTAACAAAGATTAGATCTTTACCTGATACATAGTGGAATAGGGATAAAATCTTCAAAGATTCTAAATCCAAAGCCTCACAAAATTTTGAATCCACAAATCCTTGACTTTGCACGCACGCCAAACTTCGCAGGAAAGTAGGATGAAGCCTCAGATTGAAGCACCTTCACAAAGTAGCAAGGGAAGAGAGGAGAGAGCCTCTGATGTGATACCTCACACTAGCAAGTGGGATAGCCAAAGGGTCTTCACACCATAGAGAAGATGGACGCCCAAGGGAGCTCATGCTAAGAGGGAAGGGGACGCCCACTCCTTCACACCTCCTCTCTCTTTCACACCTTAGCACACAATCTAAATGTTATGCTATGATAGTTAGAGGTCTTTTCTATTTATAGATGATTCCACATGATCCATAAGACTAGGATTCCTAATTCAAATAGGTTTTAAATTAATCCATCACTTATCTAAGAAGGAGTCTGAATGGAGATAGGATAGGCACCTAACTAGGCACCCACATGCATCCACGCCTACACTCAAGTGTGGGGCGGCAACAACCAGCACCCCACCACCACTTGGTTGGCCATGAGGAGAGAGAAAGTCTCAATAAAAGTAGACTCTAAGGATCTAATCCAAATATAGGTTAATTCAAATCCAATTCGAATCTGATTTGAATCAATTTCAAAAAGGCTGTCAATCTTAAACTGTTTAGGATTTAAGACTAAGTCTAACTTAGATTTTTAATCTAATTAAGTCTAATTAAATCAAATCTAATCTAAAATTAATTAGCACTTAAATTTAATCTCTCATAGACTTCTTAGATCATAGATCAAATCTTGTTCATTCTCGAAATTGAACATGAATCTCATGTCTAGTGTTAGCTAGATATAGTCAATTGTTTAATCCCGTATGACCCATAACTTAATTCTCAATCAAGTTAATCTATACATTCAATCAAGTCAAGTATTTTCAAATTAAATATATAGATATAGGTCAATTTTTTTCTATATTGCTTGACTTTGTACGTGACTCTATAGGTTCGAACACTAAGCCGATAGCACAGGAACTTTTTTCTATACTAATTGAAGTTACCATCTAGCAATGGTTTCTGACATTCGGATAGGTCGAATATTTATAAGACAATATTCAAAAACCTATATATATGGTTACTGCATAATTCATCCCTTTGACCCTGAATGTTCTAGGATGATCTAGGGTTAAACTATTAGCCCTAACAAAGCTATCCACATTGTATTTCAACCTTTCAAATCTATTACATGGATTATCCTAGCTAAGATTTTACTAAATTGAAATACAGTGATACATCAGCTCCTATAATCCAGAGGGGTCAATCCAATCTTGATCCATACACAAACTTCGTAAGTATTTGACTATACCCAATAGCCTTCTGTCACTGCATTAGAAATACAGATAGTCCGACACCAAAGTACAGTGAGTTGCTTGCAAGTCACTATGATAATCTCAGGTTTAAAGGACACATGCTTATACACTTCGCAAGCTGCTCTTGACAGCAAAGCGCTCAGTAGGTGAGTCACTTGTTCAGTAATGATGTACTCTTATATCTCATTAGTATGCCATACAGTATCTCCACACTCATTGATTAAGAGGATAACCAACCATATAGCACACTATGATCTTCACTCGATAAATGTCATCATCTTTTAATTACATATCATTTGGTCATAAACATGTTCAAGAACTATACGATAAATTCTCTTTTATCGATTACTTCATAGTTCTAAGAACTTCATCACAATATAAGAGTTCTAATAAAGAAGATATATCTTTGTGATGAATAATATTAAAATAACTTTTATTTATCAATAAATAATTTATATACATATTACAAAAAGAACACAATCATCCACACGATTAGTTTTAGGATATATTTCCTAACAATATCCACTCATTTTCTTAAGGTACCCTACAAAATTATATTTATCAAACTTAGGTTGAGCTTGTCAGTATGTAATCATTTAACATAAGCTGGACATCCCCAAATCTTTTGGTAAGAGAGGTTCGGCCTATGTCTTAACCATATCTCATATGGTGTTTTACTAACTGACTTGCTCAGAGCATTATTGAGCACAAAACAGGCTATCTCAAGTGCATATTTCTAAAAAAAGTTTGACAAACTTGCAAAATGTTAGAAAATCAGGTAGGATGTATGCATAGATTTCAAAAATCTTTTGAATAGCAGCAGAAAGAAACTGGATTAAACCCTTTAACCCCATATGCATTTGATCATATCTAATCCTACCCAAGCCTCAAAATAAAAATATGCATATAATCTAAAAATAAAATAAAGATGAGATCAAATCTCAATACCTTTGTGAGGGTTGAAATACACCACTACAGATGATTTTAGATCCGAACATCCTTGAGCCGTACACGTGTCTGGCCTCTACAAGTATCCACCAAGATCAACATTGAATATTTCTTCTCATGGTAGATCCTTCTTCTCCAAGTAGGATCTTGGCCTTTTTGAATTTTGATCAACAGATGATCTTGACTGCAGCCTTAATTCTTGAACTGCAGCATTTTTCTCTTTGTTTCTTATTGTAGAAGAGACCCTTCTCAACTCAAGCATGTGAATGATGAATGCCCAACCCTTGGGTGTGGAAAAGAGAAGAGGAAGAGAGGATGAGATGTGGAGAGGAGAGAGGAGTTTTGAATTCTTAAAATTCAATAATTATGAAACCCTAGGAGGCTATCTCCTTAAATAAGCCTTTCTTAATTCTATATCATTATCCAATCAGGCTAAAAAGGTTAGATCTTATCTCATAAGATCTCTTACCTTTTAATCTATTTTTTTTCTCAAAAAAATTAGACCTAATTGAAAAGGCCATCTCTTTTTTTGGCAAGCTGATGGGGCACCCCACTTAAAACAGACAGACTGAGTTGACACCCCCTATCAAAAGGGGCAAGTAGTTGGGGCGCCAACCTTTGGTGCCCCTTTTAGGGTTTTTTGATACAAGAGAGGGGGCATGGCCCCTCTCTCTCTCCTTCAATGCCAAGTCATAAAAGGGGGTGGGCCCCTCTCTCATCCTCCTGCCATTCTAAGGGGTTGGCACTCCTTGGACCTGCCAAAAAGGGAGGATGGCGCCATCTCTTCTTTCCATCAATTTTCTGCTTTAAAAAAAATAACAAAGAAGAAATTAAGAGATTAGTTA
This sequence comes from Elaeis guineensis, assembly GCF_000442705.2. Taxonomy (NCBI): domain Eukaryota; kingdom Viridiplantae; phylum Streptophyta; class Magnoliopsida; order Arecales; family Arecaceae; genus Elaeis; species Elaeis guineensis. Next base: position 97,241,465 of record NC_026000.2, read on the forward strand.
GCCAACTCATTGACTTAATCCAATCCTCTTGGGCTCATAATTAGGCACCCAATTAAGAGATTTAGGTTAGGTTCAAGGCTATAGACTTGATCAAATCGAAGTCCAAAGAAGAATTGGTTTTAACCATGTGCGAGCAAGGTATTCTTAAACCCAATAGAATTTTAATAAATCTTAACCCAATTAGAACTTCACAAGTCCAATTGGTAAATTTAAGATAAAATTTCTTAATGTGTGATCCCATAGGTTTCATTCTATCTGATAGTGAGATATATTGTAATCTCCATCGTAATATCATCAAAACTCTTTTTGATGGGTTGGAATAATTCCAACTCTATCTTTCGAGGATCATCGATCATCAAGATGACATCTGATGAGTTCCACAATTTATCAATGACATCTAGCAGTATGTAGTGGCAACCCAGTAGAATAAAAGTATAAACTCCTAGGTGCAGTTATCACATGATTCAGTCTTTCTATTGTGAGTTCCAACTTGATAGAGGTCATGGAGAACTCGTTAGACCATATCATCAGTCATATGCTAAATTCGCTCGACTCGAGTTTATTTGTGAATCTTATAAAAATTCTTTTTCAATGTCACACTTACTTCGGCCAAAGACTTTCTAAACTCAATCTCACAAATTGCATAGGACTTCTCTTTTTCTATCAAGATCGATAGATTCTATCTAGATGCATCCTACTCCAAACAGTAAATTTGAACCTACTATAGCCAACATATACAGCAAGGACCTGAATGGCTAGGGACTAAGAAAATATGCAGTCAAACCCATATCCTCACTGCAAATAGCCGATAACACCATAGGTCAAAGGACCACTCACACTACTGCAACATCGAGATAATTACTGATGAGTAAGTAAACATTCAAGCAGTTTCTTATGTTAGTCACACTCTGTATAAGTTATTCTCTAACAACCACCCACTCCTTTACCCCAGTATCCCTATACTGTAGACCCGAGACTCACCTGCCCATAAGAGAGGTGAACCGTGCACCGATCTCGAATGGATTGATCACTATCCTCCATGACAATTCATTGATTGGGAGCATTTAGAAACTAACCACTAATGATGTATATCTCAAATTCTCAACACTTTTGAGAATATACAAAATTATCTTTATTAATTTTTAGAACAAATCATGGATACATAATCATGATTGAAATAAAAAATTCCTTATTGATAATAAAATATTACAAGTACAAGATTAGGTCTTAAAATTACAAAATGTGTTAGCTAACAATTTGTTTCTAGGGCACATATCTAATAATATCATCTCATTTTATTGAGGTACCCTATAAAATTATATTTATCAGACCTAGATCCGAGCTTGTCGGTCTATAATCATTTGACATAAGCTAGATATCTCCAAACCTTAAGGTAAGAGAGATTTGGTCTACACCCTAACCATATCTCATATGATGTTTTACTAACTGACTTGCTCCGAGCATTATTGAGCACAACACAGGCTGTCTCAAATGTATATTCCCAAAAGGAGATCGACAAACTTGCAAACCCCATCATGGACTGAATCATGTCCAACAGGGTTCGATTCTTTCTTTTTGAGATACGATTATGTTGTGGTGTCTCTGGAGGGATCTATTGTGAGAGAATCCTATTCTATCCTAAATACGTCAGAAATTCACTAGAAAGATATTCACGCCCACAATCAGACCAAAGAGTTTTAATATTTTTTTAGTTTGTTTCTCTATTTTATTACATAATTATTTGAACATTTAAAATAATTCAGACTTGTGTTTCATCAAATAGAAATACCCATACCTAGGTAGGTCATCTATGCATGTAATGAAATAGCTATAACCTCCTTTATCATAATATTCATAGATCCACATGCATCACTATATATTAGACCTAAAACTTCACTAGCTCATTCACCTTTTTTAGTAAAAGATGATTTAGTTATCTTCTTAAGAAGACAAGACTCATAGGTCGGAAATGATTCATAATCATTAATATTATCGATATCCTCTTATGCTAACCTGTTTATCCTATTCTTGTTAATGTGATTGAGCCTACAATACCAAAGGTAGGCATCCATGACATTATCTAACTTAGAATATTTATTTGGAGTGTACATTACACTCGCAGGCCATGACAAAATATAGATGCTATTTCTTATTTGTCCTCACATTATTATAGCATCATTTATAATGATATCATAATAATTATTCTTTATTAATAAACTATAACCATCTTTGATCAAAAAGCCAACAAAGATTATATTCATCAAGAAAGATGGACAATAGTGACAATCACTCAAAATGATACTATTGGATTTGAATTCAAGCTCGATGACTCTTAAAGCCAAGATTGGAACATGGCTTCCATCTCTCATATTCAGGAATCTCCCACTGTTGTCAAATTTTTTACTAACTTGAAGTCTTTGCAATGAATTGCAAATATGAACTGGACTTTTGGTATTCAATACCCAGGTATTAATATCACATATAGAGAAATTATAAGGTATTATCATATAAGCACCTTGACTAGCAACTAATTGCTCATTTCTCTTTAGCTTATTTAGGTCATAGTCTGCCTGGCTCAGTTCAGCTGTAGACTTCTTAGCTAGATTGGGCTTAAGAGCAATGTTTAATTTCTGATACTGGCTATCGAAGTTGAGTTCAATAAGCTCGTCACTGTCAAACAGTGAGTGGAGCAACATGGTACTGGCCATTTCTAAAAAGAAAAGAAAATACAGACCTAATTAGTATATGAATTAATAAAATCTAAAGATATAAATTTTAGTCTGAAGGTTCTCTCACTATTTTATATGAATTGGTAGCCTCTACCTTCAATTCGAAAAATTATTTTAATTTCTTAGTGGGTACTAGAATCCACACAAACTACATATAGGCTTGAGTATGGCTCAATCAATCTATGTGCATCTATAGATAGGTTCTCAACCAATTATTTCTGTAAATAATTTTTAGTAATTAATTTTGCCCTAAGTTTCATTTCAGTAGGCTAAGAGCCTCCATTGAAAGTCCCGATTAAGTCCAACCATTAACATGAACCTACTCAGTGATTCTAACTAATGAATGATCAGGTCCGAGTATGGCTCAACCAATCTAATCATTTATCAGATAGTATAGTAGAGTCATCATATAATGAATGATAATTCTATTATTCAGAGAAATATCAGACGTAAGGCACTTGCAATGTCAATTTGAAATAAAAAACCTATTATCATTCATCTTAATGGGAGGCTATGATCTAGTTATCCTCATAACCAGCTCATTTTATGGACCTAATAATTTAGAAGATTTGGTTAACATAACTAATATAATTAGACACAGACCAGCTAATATACTCCTTCCACTGACTTCAACAAGTCAGATCAAAGAAGACTAGATACAAGCTGGTCCAACTGACAAGTCATCAATCCTCCTACTGACTTTACCAAGTCATGAAGAGGACTACAGAGAAGTCAAACTAGGGGCACTTACATCAGTCACAACTAATTTTTTAGTAAGCATGGGTCAATCTTAATCATTAAGTGATCTAATCAAAACATAATTCACCAAGTTGGCTAGGTAAATGAGATTGGTGGGAGGAATATACCATTAGCTCGTCATAGACTCAATCCATACGAGTAGCTCCCAATAATTGACCACCGATCAAGACTGCCAAACTTATCTTAGATACCAACTGGTTAATCAATTTCAACTTGATCAATTTATAGACTAGGGTTTGACCACTGAGCTAGAGATCAAAGTCCATTTGGGTCTAATCAAAGATGTGAACTCAATGAATAACAACTATTGCATTAGCTCTAGAGAAATTCTGATTTAATCTAATTCAATTTTTGTTTAGATTTAATCAATTTCTTTAGTTAGTCTATTTAGTTCTTTGATTCTAACCCTAGGGTCTAACCCAATTAGGAGGATCTGATCCATCCAACCCATAAACCTATCTCCGATGATTTATGTGAATGATATTAGATCTTTAATTCATAATTCTAGATTTAATAGGTATAACTTAATTCTTAATTAAGTTTGAGACTGATATGGATTAGGATTTGATATTTGAAAATAATTTTAAATTTTATAAAATAATTTTACAAGTATATTTATGCACAAAATAATGATTCTAAATGATTGAGTCAACTCATCTCTGGATTGAGCTGACTCACCAGGGCACCGAATCGACCCAAATAAGGACTGGGTCGACAAACTCTCAAATTGAGTCAACTCAAATAAGATTGAATCAGCTTAGTTAGACAGAATAGCAACAGATTGCTTAATTATTCAAAATTATTTTGCACATCAATGATTAAAAAAATTTTAAGCATTAGATTAGATATCACTTCTTTCCGCTGCTCATCTTTATGGGTAAAAGGGTACCCCTACATGCCATAGGAGGTTCCCATCAAATGGGAGGAGAGGGCTATGAAACTTTACTTTCTGAAGAAAAGCATGGTGGATAATTTGTATGTATTTTTAAAAATTTATAGTGAAATATATATAAATTAAATAATTTAATCTATAATACATACATAGATCAAATTTAAAATCACCATACAGGATCTATGACATTAACTAATATGTATGTATGCACATCTAAAATCTAAAATTTAGTAAGTATAGATCATATCTATTTTATATTTAGATCATATCTAAACATTAATTAAATTCATAACTTCATACCTGAGTATGGGTAGCAGATCACCGCATCTAAAATTTATAATACTTGATTCTTCATGATGCTTGGCAGTTGCACATGCATTCGACCTCTACGGATATCCACATGAACCCTTGTGCTGATCGATCTCTCTAGGAGTGCTAGCTTGTGAGGACACCATCTTTTGGCTGATCTAAAAAAAAATATAATAAAGATAAAGAATAAAGAAACCCTCTTCTTTTCTTTCTGGATCTATGCATCTGATCTCTATAATAGAGATCAAGAGAAGTACCCTTTTTCTCAATTTTTCATGTATAAGGGAGAACCTTTCTATCTTCCTTTCACTCTTTTAAGAAATTTTTTTTTCTAACTTTTTATGATAAAAATTAGATTTAATCTAATTTTTTATATTAAAAATTATATAAAATCTTAAGATCTAGAAAAAATCAAAAGAGAGATCCAAGAGAAGAACCGTTCTTCTCTCTTCTTCTCCTTTTTTCTTCTTGATCTAGAACTCTAGGAAGCTTCAAACACCCAACCATATTTTTTTAATATTTTTTTTAAATTCTCATGTTAAAAATTAAATCTAATTTAATTTTTATTTTAAAAAAAAGTAAAAAAAATAAGAGAAAAACTCCTTCTTCTTTAAGGTTGCGCACAAGAAAAAAGAACCTTTCTTCTTCCTTGATCTAGATCTCTTTGGAAAGAACTTTTCTTCTTAAATTTTCTACTATAAAACCAATAGAGATGCCTCTCTTTGATGTCCAAAAACTAGTAACAAACACTCACAAAATCCTTTCAAGAAGGGAGGAGAAGAGGAGAGACAAGATGCATGAGGTATGGGGTGTCCAACTCTTGGACGCCCCCTTCTTTCTTTTATTTCTTTTGGGCGATAAGAAAGAGGAGAAGGGATGCCTCATATTTTTCACAAAAGAGAAGAGAAGAGAAGAGAGGGGGCATGGCATCTTTCTTGGGTGTGAGGAATTTTCCAACATGAAAGGATTGTGGCATAGAGAAATTAATAGCACATGGGTTGGTTCCAAGTTGGTTAAGTCCTATTCCAAATAGGACTCAAGATTTTGATCAAATTCTAACTAATTCTTGGATCCAATCCTAACAAATTTAAGAATTAGTTATAACAAACTAACTAATTGGGACCTAGCCCAATTATATTAGACCCCAATTGAATTTGGAATTAGTTAGATTAAAACCCTATTGATTCAGAGATTGATTCTTGATGGATATCAAGGAAGCTATTTGATAATAGGACTTGATCCAATTAAGCCTATTATCAATAAGATTTGATCCAATCAAAATATATATAAAATAATTGAATCCTATTCAATATAAATTTTAATTTGCATCCTTGAGATCAATTGGAATAAGTCCTATTATTCAATACAGATGCATCCAATCAATCCAAAATCAATCTAATTGAATCTAATTCAATTAGATCTAATCCAATCTTTATTGCTCAATCAAATTAAATCAATTAATAATTATATTATTAATTAATTATTTCTTTAATTTATCAACCATTAGTAAATAATTTATTACAATCTTTGTATAGGATTAATCATCAATCAAATTAATAATTAAATCCTTCAGCGATTCATAATCGTCGATCAGCCATTTGATCAGACAAATATTTGATCGCCATTGCAACTGATTGATCCAAGTTCTGGACCTCCAATGCGGCGGCATTAAAATGGTTGACATAAGTTCGGATGGCTTCTCCCTCCTTTTGCTTGATGTTGATGAGGGACTTCGAACCTCTCCAGGGATGCTGGTTGCTGACGAAATGAGCTGCAAACTGATGGCTCATTTGATCAAAGAAAAAGATAGTTCCCAGCTTCAGTGTCGAATATCAATTTCTTGCTACTCCCTTCAAGGTAGATGGGAAAGCTCGGCACAGGATGGCGTTTGGCGCACCATGGAGCAGCATCATTGTTTGGAAGGCCTCCAGGTGGTCAACCGGATCTGAGGTCCTGTCGTAGCTTTCAAATTGGGGGAGCTTGAAGTTTAGCGGGATCGGTTCCTGCATAATCATTTGAGAAAATGGAGGGTCAGTACAGATATCCTCACCGTAAGCAGGTGGAGCATGGTGGAGCTCTTCGATCTGCTGGCTCATCTCTTGGAACTTTTGATCCAGGAGATCCTCTCGATCGCAAGTCTCGAGGGTCTTTTGATAGAACGAAGATAGTGACCCTCCGGGAGTGGAATCATGATCAGACAGAGGCTCTCTGCCTTTTGCTTCCCCCTTCTGGGGAATACAAGGCAACTGGCCCAAGTGGGCTACCCGATCATCGGATTCTGAAACTTCGACGATACTCTTTCCAGCCGCACAGATGTCTATGGCTGCTGCTACTGCTGCATGGCCTGCACCGCTTCGGTGAGGCCCTTGACCTGCTGAACCAGCAGGTCGAACTGCTCCATGCCGACTATCGTTGCCGGAGGAGGAGGAGCCTAAAAAACTGGAGATGAGGTCGGAGCTTGCAGATCTCGCTGAGATCTGACCACAGAGGTCGTAGATCGCCTAGTGGATGCCTTTCGGAGAGGCATCAGATTGGGATCTGGTCGGAGAAGAAGAAGAAGATGTCGAAGAAGATGATCGAAGACAGTCCCATTGAGTACTCTTTTAAGAAAAAGGGTCCTGCAAAGACACAGGCCCTTCCTCTAGTGCCAATTCTGTTGGTGCAGAATTCTGTCGATGTTGGAGAAGCTGGAGTCGAGGGGATCGTGGCCGCTGTCAAGACCTACAAGGAAAGTCTAAACTAGAGTTGGGGTACTCCGGCAAGACCCTCTGACGCTCAAGTCAGTACTCTGCTTCAACAGAAATGAAGCACTTCAATAAGATTTTAGCAGAGTTTTGAGATAGAGTTTTAGAGCTTAGAGGAGAACGTATCTGAGGGGTCTCTTTTATAGATGGGGGAGCATGACCGATTGACAGCGACATCCGTAACTGCCCGGTAGTGGGCCGATCAGGGCCACGTAGAGTTTGTTACAGAGAGGAGTGGAGTCCGTTGTCGCGACCTGCCAGAGAGTGGTGGGGCCACGTGGAGTTTGTTACGAAGAGTGGAGTGGTGTCTGTTGTCACGACCTGCTGAAGAGTGGTGGGGCCACGTGGAGTTTGTTACGAAGAGGAGTGGTGTCTGTTGTCACGACCTGTTGGAGAGTGGTGGGGCTACGTGGAGTTTGTAACGGAGAGGAGTGGTGTTCGTTGTCGCGACTCGTTGGGGAGTTCGGACTGGACGGTTGAAGCTCAGTTGGGACATCTGGTGGAGCGAAATAGCTCTCTGTGACAGCAATCTAGGAGAAGGTCAGATGTCTCTAAGGTTGCAGATGAGTTAAATGTGGTTGGGTGCTGTTGGTACTGCAGACGGAAGTCATCTGCTGTAGAAGCCCGAATAGAAATTTTGTTGGAGAAATCTGGCTGGAGTCCGATTGCTAGAGAAGTCCGTCTGAAATTTGTCTGATGTAAAAGCTAGTTTGAAGACTGTCCACTAGAGAGGTCCGATTGCATGAGGAATCTGGCAGAAGATCGATCGATAGTAGAATTCAGAAGGCATTGTGGAGGTTCGTCCAATAGAAGAGTCTGAAAGGTGTTGTGGAAGTTCGTCCGTTGGAGGAGTCCGGATGGCTCTGTGGAAGGTCGGCTGGTGCTGTTGAAGGTTGATGGCATAGAAGCTCGGATGGAGATCGATTGCCATAGAAGTCCGGATGGAGACGCTTATCGTAGAAGCTCGGATGAAGTCCGATTGCCGTGGAAGCCCGGATGGAGACCGCTTATCGTAGAAGCTTGGATGAATTCTGGTTGCCGTGAAAGTTCAGAGTAGAAATCCGACTGCTGGAGCCCATCCATTGTAGAAGTTTGTCTGGAATCCATCCACTACAGAAGTTTGGATGGAGTCCGATTCTTGTAGGAGCTCGGATGAAATTCGGAAGGTGGTTGACCATCGCAGAAACTTGGATGGAGTTTGGCTACTGTAGAAGTCCTGCTACTGGAGAAGCTCAGACATTGATGAATTTCGGAAGAAGCTCGGAGTATAGTCAATCGTGACAAGAGGAAGTCTGAAAGAGATTCGGGGAGTAGTCGATCACCGTAGAAATTCGGCTGATAGTGAAGCCCAAAGAGCATTTGGAGCAGTCTGACAGACGACTGAAGGAGATCATTATTGGAGAAGTCTGGATGGCATGATAGGAGTTCATCCGTTGGAGGAATCTGGAGGACACCGTGGAAGGTCGACTGCTGGAGGAGATCGGATGGCACGATAGGAGTTTGTCCATTCAAGGAATCTAGAGGACACTGTGGAAGGTCGCCTGCTGGAGGAGTCCGGATCGTACTGCGGAAGCTCGGACGGCTGGGGGAGTTCAGAAAGACACCGCACAAGGTCAGAAGCTGGAAGAATCCTGGGAGGGTTGGCCTCTTATGAACTTCGGTTGGGGTTATTTTATACCCAACAAAAACCATTTGCAACTTTATTATTTTCATAAAATATATTACAATGGTCCTTATGAAAGCTAATCACATAGCCTTCTTGTACTAAACATGAAATAGAAATCAAATTCATGCTTGCTACAGTTACATAATAACAGTCTCTAAGAACTAAATCTAATCCTAACGGTAATCACAGAGGGTAGGTTCCTACGGTCACAACAGCAACTCTTGCTCCGTTCCTGATGCATAGGATCATATCCCCATCCCTCAGCCTCCTGCTCTCCTCAAGACCCTGCATAGAAGTGCACAAATGAGTACTAGAACCAGAGTCAAGTACCCAACTGGATGCAGAGGAAACCATAAGATTAGATTCTATAACGAGCATACCTCCAAAAGGACCATCCTTCTTGTTCTTCAGGGTGGCTAGGTACTGAGGACAGTTCCATTTCTAATGGCTGTCTGAATTACAATGGAAACATTTTCCCTTTTCAGCAGCCTTCTTCTTCGGTTCCATCTTCTTTTTCTTCCCATCTACCTTCTGCTTCTTTGCAGACTTCTTCTTCTTTCCAAAAGACTTTCTCTTGGAAGAAGTCCGCTCCACAGTAAGGACTGAGCCTTTTGAACTCTTCAAACAAAGCTCAGCCGTAACCAATATGTTCATTAACTCAGCCAAGGTACACTGCATCTTATGCATATGGAAGTTCATGATGAACTGACCATATGCATCGGACAAGGACTGAAGGATCACATCAATCTAAAAATTCTTGTCTAAGATGATACCAAGCTTCTCAAGCTCCTCAAGGTCCTTGATCATTGTCAAATAATGATCTTGGACTGACTGCCCATCACACATTTTAGCCTTAAAAAATCTTTGGCAGACTTGATACTTGGCTGCGCGACTTTGTTCACCAAACAACACTTCTAGGTGAGCCAACATTTGATGAGTAGTCATAATGTTCTCATGCTGGCGCTGTAAGTTATCAGACATAGCACCCAACATGTAGTACCTGGCTTTGTTATCATCATCTGTCTATTTTTCTAGAGATGCTCTCTATTCAGCAGTCGGACGTACTGGCATGGCAGGTGGGTCCTGGTTCAAGACATGAGTCAGTTTCTCGAAACCCAGAATAATTCTGTAGTTCCTCAACCAGTCCTTGAAATTGGGTCCAGTCAATCTACGGGTGTCTAGTATTTTGGTCAGGGGGTTGGACGCAGACATGTTTCCTATAGAGAGTCAAAAGTTTCTAGTTAGATTTTGTAATCAGACTTAACCAATTTGTTTAGGGGTTTCACTTTTAAACAAATTAGGCTCTCACTATTTTCTTAGATCCCTACACTCCCTAGGTAGAGTTGTGAAAATCTCCATGATTAGTGATTTTTAGTGGGTGGTGCGGTCTCACCGACTGGCTCATCACCTCACCTTACAGTTATTGGTGATGGGTCAACCGATGAGTAGACAACTCTTGTCCAATGATTCTCTAATCATGGTGCACCCAAAACTTGATCTTTAATTCGTGAAGCTCACCGTGTTTGAAATATTGCTCCAATCCTTAGTTAAGTCAGACCCACTATTTGCACGAACTAGATTCTTGATTGAGTCCCTCACCATATCCGAAATATTGAGCACAACCCATCCTCTAATCCGTAGCATCTAATACCTAATGGACATGGTTGCATCTTCCTGGTGTAACTAAACCACTGTAACCAGTCAAGAATAATCAACCCCGGGAAGGGCCTGCACATCCACAATGGTGGAAGACCTTAGACTTAATATTTTCTTAGGAAGATTTAATTTAGGTCTCATTAAACTTGACTTGACATAGTCATAACAATTATGACTAACCTAATGGCACGGATTAGCTCGAATTGTTAGCCACCTCAAATCAGAACTGGGTCGACACATATGGCCAGGTAAGTGAGACCAGTGGAAGGGATATGCCATTAACTTGATAAGAATGCATTCGAGTCGAGTAGCTCCCAATTAAAAACCATTCGATCGTATCTGCCCAACTTACCTTAGATACCAAATTATAGAACCAGAACCAATTGGGTTAGACTACAATCCAGGCTTTAACCACTGAACCAAATTAAGTCCTAACTTGATCGAGTCACATATGAATGTGATTCAACCTTGACCTAGACTTAATCCTATTAGGCTGGTCAATTATTAGCTTCCATGATCCCACCTAACCAACTTTTGATTCGGTTTGATCAACCGCTAGACCTAATTGAGCTACCCAAGTCTGAACCCAATTTTATGAAAATGACTTAGATCTGTGTTGGTGCAGAATTTCATCAAAGTCAGAGAAGCTGGAGCTGGGATGACGGTGGCCGCCGTCGGAACCTGCAAAGAAAGTCTAAACCGGAGTTGGGGGTGCTCCAGCAAGATCCTCCGACGCTCAAGTCAGTACTCTGCTTCAACAGAAATGGAGTGCTCGAGCAAAAATTTTAGTAGACTTTCAAGATAGAGTTACTAGCTTAGAGAAGAACATATCGGGGGGTCCTTATTTATAAACGGAGGGTATAACTGACCGACAGCAATGCCTGTAACCGTCTGGTAGTGAACCGTTTAGAGCCGCATGGAATTTGTTACGGAAAGTAGTGGTGTCAGGGGTCGTTCAGGGCCACATGGAGCTTGCAGCGAAGAGTGGAGTGGTGTCCGTTGTCGGGACTTGCCAGAGAGTGGTGGAGCCGCATGGAATCCGCTGCAGAGTGGAGCAGGATGGCGGTTCTTGTCGTGGCTTGTCAGAGAGGGGTGGAGCTGTGTGGAATCCATTGCAGAGAGTGGAGCAGGGTAGCGACCCTCATCATGGCTTGCTAGGGAGTTCGGATTTGTCAGCTGAAGCTCGGTTGGGATGTCTGGGGGAGCGAAATAGCTCTCTGTCTCATCGATCCAGGAGAAGCTCAGATATTTTCGAGGTCGCTGATGAGCCTACTGTGGTCGGAAGCCTTAGGTGCTGAGGTTACAGGTGAGAACCATCTGCCGTAGAGACTAGGATGAAGACTTTTAGTTGGCGAAGTCCGATAGGAGCCCAATTGCTAGGGAAGTCTGTCTGGGATTTGCCTGGCATGGAAGCTCGTCTGAAGATCATCCGTTGGGGAAGTCTGGTCTTACTAAAAGCCTGGTAGGAGGTCGACTGGTGATGGACCTCGGATAGTGCTGGATAGACTCACCTGCTGGAGGAGTATGGGGGATCCGGGGGCGATCGACCGTTGTAGAAATCCAGCTGCTGGAGCTCGTCCATTATGAAAGCTCATCCGGAATCCATCCGCTGTGGAAGCTCGGACGGAGTCCAATTTTGTTGGAGGCTGAAAGGAGGCCGCTTATTGTTGGAGCTCAGTCGAAGATCAATTATCGTAGGAGCTCAGAGTAATGACCTGGTCGGTGAATCCTGCCCCCTGGTAGAAGCTCATCCGGGATCTGACTTCGAAGGAACTCAGCTGAAGTCTACCTATAATGAAGTTCGAAAGAAATCTGTTTACAACAGAGATCTGAGGTAGATCATCCGCTGTAGGAGTTTGAAGTAGACCGCTCGTAGTAGAAGGTCGGCTCTTGCAGGAGCTCGACTAGAACTGCTCGTAGAAGTTCATCCAGAGCCCACTCGCTATGGAGTAACTTGGCTAGAGTCTGGTTACTATAGAAATCTCATGGTCGGGGAAGCTCGGATGCTGACGAAGCCCGGAAGAAGTTCAAAGTAGGGTTGTCCGTGGCCAGAAGAAGTCTGGGAGATACCCGGGGAATGGTCGGCTACTGTAGGAGGCCGACTGTCAGTGAGGCCCAGAGGGCCTTTGGGGCGGTCCGGTGGGCGAACACAGAAGTCCACTGTCGGGGAAGTTCGGACGGGCGAGGAGTTCGGGGAGGCATCGCACATAAGGTCGGGAGCCGAATGAAGGATCGATTTTTATAAGCTTTGGCCGAGGGGTACTTTATACCCAACACCGGTCCCCCTACTTTCGAGTTTGGGTTTCGAATGAAGGAAGTATAGAGAGATTCTCATGGCCGAAGCTGCTCTCCTCGATTTTCATACTCAGCGGTTGCCAGATATTTTGACGTTCGGTGCGCTGGTACTGGAGCCTTTTCGGAAAAGATTTCTTCTTTTTGGAATTTCCACCGGAGCATAGTCCCAGGTACGGTGCCATAATGGTTTTACTAATTGTCGGCTACCTCTAGCCGCTTGCCACGGTGAGTGGGCCACGCAGCGGTCACGGACTAGTCTGAGGAGTCTTGCAGTCATTATTGCACCAGACCCTATCGCTTATTTAAACCTACCTTCCCTCTTTGGGGATCTCACTTTGTGCGGGGGCTTCTTCAATCCTTCCTTCCTGGCTTTAGGCGTCCGTTGAGTCATCCTCATCTCTGTACCCCCGCATCCCTTAGACCAGCTTGGGTTAGCCTCAAAACCTTCTCTGCCTCTGAGGCCCCATTTGTAGACTGTGCTGGTCTTCCTTCGTTGCAGATATGGGTGCGGATACGGCTTTGATGTTAGCCCAGAGCCTGAAAGCCCACGAGCGGGAAGACGCTGCAACTTTGGGTTGGCAAAGAAGGTGAGGGTAGAAGAGACAGATCCGACAGTGTTTCGCCTTGATGGCCCAGAGCCCGCGCTTATGGCACATCCTCGACCGCGAGGGCTTCTTGGTGCGCATCATCATGAGGGGAAACCTGACCTCAGGAAGAAGGTCATGCCCGCCGTCACTGTGAGGGGAACCTGACCTCAGAAAGAAGGTCATGCCCGCCATCATCGTGAGGGAAAATCTGACCACAGGAAGAAGGTCATGCCTGCCATCATCGTGAGGCAGCGGAAACCATGGCACGGAAGAAAAACCATGGTGCGGAAGAGATGGCATCTACATGTACTTCGAAGATAATGCTGGAGTAATTGCTGACCCAGAAGGGGAATTGGAAGAAGAAGCCAAGTACTTGAAGTAATTCTCGACGATGGCTGGAACTGAGAGTTCGAAGTCTGATGAAGCTGAGCTTCTTTAAAGTTGTTTGTTTTGTTTTTTTTTTTTTTTTTTAAAGCTTTGTAACGTGCACTTCGCCAATGAAATGAGAAGAGAATTTTTTGTTACCTCGTCCCTTCCTCTCTTTTTTGGCCTTCAAGGCTTTGTAATGTATACTTCACCAATGAAATGAGAATGAAATTATTTATTACCTCACCCATTCTGGTATTAACCGATTATTTATCAGACTCCTTTTGTCTTTCATCGTGTTCGATGTTGATGCTGTTCGGAGGTTCTCGGTCGTTGCAGCGTCGATTTGCCTTTTGGTTTATGAGCATAGGTTCTTTCGAGGCCATTTGTGATTGACACTTTCTTCTGGTGCTCGAGCTCGGGGGTCTGAACTTCCCATTACTTTAAGGAGGTCGATTTATCCTCGACCCATGTCAGGTTCCCTCCGAGTGAGATGAAGTTCCTTATGTCTTTGATGTAGTTTGTTTTTATTTGTCGTAGAAGTAGTTCGTCGGCTTTTTTTTTTTCATCTTCCCCTTTCTCTTTCATGTTCGAGTGAGGATTTTCCCCCTGCTCTTAACGGGGTCGTGAAAGTGTAGAAGTGTCGTTGAGGAAGCTTTCCTCCTTGTCGATCAACCGAGTCTTTGTTTGCATCGGGATGAGGTCCTGCCCTTATTCCTGACAGTCGGTTTCAGCTCGTGTCGGGATGAGGTTCTCCTCCTGTTCCTAACAAGACTGCGGGGGCACATAAGGGTCATTGTGAGGGCCTCTCTCTCCATCCGATCTTTAGGAAATCGGACCTTCAACTTTGCTCATGTTAAGACGAGGTTCTCCTCCTATTCCTAACAAGACTGTGGGGGCACATAAGGGCCGTTGTAAGGGCCTCTCCCCCCATCTGGTCTTTTAGGAAATCGGGCATTCGAATTTGCTCATGTTAGGATGAGGTTCTCCTCCTGTTCCTAACAAGGCTGTGGGGGCACATAAGGGCCGTTTTGAGGGCCTCTCTCCCCATCCGATATTTAAAAAACTGGGCCTTCGACTTTGCTCATGTTAGGATGAGGTTCTCCTCCTGTTCCTAATAAGGCTGTGGGGGCACATAAGGGCCGCTGTGAGGGCCTCTCCCCCCATCCGATCTTTAGAAAATCGAGCTTTCGACTTTGCTCATGTTAGGATGAGGTTCTCCTCCTATTCCTAACATGCTTAATTTCAATTGCATGAGAAAGTTATTTCCTGTCGTTATAAACTCATGCTAAAAGAAAAATATGCAGATATAAAATTTTATTTAAGGCGAAGCTATTGGTAATACATTCGTAGATTTTTTGAGTTTCATGGTCGCGGAAGCTCTGCTCCTCCTAGCTCTTTTAAATAGTATGTTCTGGGCCAGACTACCTCTTTGACTTCATACGGGCCTTCCCAGTTTGGGGCAAGTTTTCCTTGATTCTGAGGTTGTGAGGCAGCAGCTCGCCGTAACACCAGGTCTCCTGCTCTGAAGACTTTGCTTTTGACCCGGGAGTTGTAGTAGCGGGCTACTTTCTGTTTGTAAGCCACCATCCGAACTTGAGCCATCTCCAACTTTTCTTCTAACAAGTCGAGGTTGGCCTTGAGATCCTGTGGGTTGTGCCGTTCATCGAACGCCATGACCCGTGCTGACGGAAGCTTGAGTTCTATTGGGATCACGGCCTCTGTCCCGAAAGCTAAGGCAAAGGGGGTCTCCCCCATAGGCAATCTCTGAGTAGTCCGGTATGCCCACAACACATGATAGAGCTCTTCCGCCAAAGTTCCTTTTGCCTTTTCAAGTCTCGCTTTGATGCCCTGCAATAGAGTCCTGTTGGTCACCTCAGCCTCACCATTTGCTTGAGGATGGGCCACTGAAGTGAAGTTGTGGGAGATGTTTAGGTCCTCACAAAATTCGGCAAACTTTGCTCCAGCAAATTATCATCTGTTATCGGTAATGAGGGTTTTGGGTAAGCCAAACCTACATACAATCGACTTCCAGATGAAGTCCTGCACTTTAGCTTCCATGATTTTTGCCAAAGGTTCAGCTTTGACCAACTTGGTGAAATAGTCTATCGCCACCAGAAGGAACTTTCGCTGCCTTGATGCCATGGGAAAAGGTCCGAGGATATCCATCCCCCATTGCGCGAACGGCCATGGGGCACTCAATGGTGTAAGTTCGGAGGCAGGTTGCCTTTGTATATTAGCATATCTCTGACACCGATCACATCTTTGAACATATTCGACGGAGTCATGGTACATGGTAGGCCAGTAATAACCTTGTCGGAGCAGCTTATGGGAGAAAGACCTGGCCCCCATGTGACTTCCATAGACCTCCTCATGTACCTCCCTCAAAGCGAAGTCGGCTTCGGAAGGCCGGCGACATTTCAAGAGGGGCAAAAAGTATGACCTCTTGTATAGCTTGCCTTCGTAGAGGATATATCGGGAGGCCTGGTTCTTAAGCTTTCGAGCCTCTTTTGCATCAAGAGGAAGAACTCTATTTTTGATGTATGTAACTAGTGGGTCGATCCAACTGGGTTCATAGCTGATCTCCATCATAGTCTGTGATTCTTCTGTGCTTGGGCACTTCAGAACCTCGAAGAAGACTTCTTCAGGTAGTTCGGCCAGAGCTAGTGTAGCCAACTTGGAGAGAAGGTCGGCCCTGGCATTTTTCAATCTCGGGATCTGCCTGATGTTGAAGCTATCGAAGGTAGGGATGATCTCCCTTACCCTTTCGAGATATCTAGCCATACTGTCCTCCCGAGCTTCATAATTTCCACTGACCTATCCTACTACTAATTGAGAATCACTATAGGCTTGAAGCCGATCCACTTCTAATTCTTTGGCGACCTTCAGTTCCGCGATCAGAGCTTCATAT
This sequence comes from Elaeis guineensis, assembly GCF_000442705.2. NCBI lineage: Eukaryota > Viridiplantae > Streptophyta > Magnoliopsida > Arecales > Arecaceae > Elaeis > Elaeis guineensis. The sequence goes on from NC_026000.2 coordinate 97,258,379, forward strand.
TCTGCTCCGTTATTTGTTGCGGAGAACTCGAAGCGTAGTGCATACTCCACGATAATTCCATCCGGACTGACCAAGATCAGGCCCATGCCTGTGCCTGACATATTGGAGGAGCCATCCACGTAGAGGGCCCAGGAACCATTGGGAGCATTGGCTCTTTCTTCGGGGGAGTTCGGCCGGAGCCCTGGATTATCGGCTTCATCTTGTCCAAGTTCGGCCTCTTCTGGGATAGTGCATTCCACCATGAAGTCTGCTAATATCTGGGCTTTGATTGCTGGATGAGGTCGATAGTTGATGTCGAACTCTATGAGCTCGACTGCCCATTTCGCGATTCTCCCAGAGGCATCCGCTCGATGCAGAATCGCCTTGATCGGCTGGTCGGTGAGCAGCATTATGGTGTGTCCTTGAAAGTAAGGTCGGAGCCATCGAGCTGCAATCAACAAGGCGTAAGTTAGTTTCTCTAACTTAGTATACCTAGTTTCGACGTCTCTCAATACTCGGCTTATGTAGTAGATCGGCCGTTGAATTTTCGCTTCTTCCTTAATCAGAACTGCAGCGAGGGCCACGGGGAAAACCTCCAGGTATAAGAACAATTCCTCTCTAGGCTCGGGCTTTGCCAATAATGGTGATGAGCCGAGGTAGTTCTTCAGCTCTTCGAATGCCTGCTAACATCCAACGGTCCAACAGAAGTTCTTGGGCTGCTTGAGGGTCCGAAAGAAAGGTAGGCATCGCTCGTCTAATCTCAAGATGAAGCGATTTAGAGCCGCTACCTTCCCGGTGAGGCGCTGAACCTCCTTTATTGACCTCGAGGTGGTCATCTCCTGGATGGCGCGAATCTTTTTTGGATTTACCTCAATCCCGTGCCTCGATACCATGAAGCCCAGGAATTTTTCTAAGGCTACTCCAAAAGCACATTTGGCTGGGTTCAGCTTCATCTTGTATTTTCGAAGGGCGCTGAAGGTTTCCTCAAGGTCGGCGACGTGGTTCACCAAAGATCTACTCTTTACTAGCATATCGTCCACGTAGACCTCCATGTTGCGGCCGATCTGCTCTTTGAAAATCTTATTCACTAGCCGTTGATATGTCGCCCCCGTATTTTTGAGGCCAAAAGGCATGACCCTGTAATAATAAAGGCCATGGTTAGTAATAAAAGTGGTTTTTTCTTCATCTTCTGGTGCCATCCTGATCTGATGGTAGCCGGAGAATGCATCCATGAAGGTGAGGAGCTCATGGCCCGAGGTTGCATCTACTAGTTGGTCAATTCTGGGCAGAGGATAACTGTCCTTCGGATAGGCTTTATTCAGTTTTTTGAAGTCTATACACATCCTTCATTTGCTGTTTGCCTTCTTAACCAAGACCACATTGGAAACCCAGCTCGGATAGTTGACCTCTCTGATAAATCCGGCTTTCAGGAGTTTATCAACCTCCTCGACTATTGCCACCTGTCTCTCTGGCACATGACTCTGAACTTTTTTCTTCATTGGTCGGTGCTTGGGATCGACGGCCAGACGGTGTTGCATAACTTCAGCAACGATCCCTGGCATGTCCGTCAGAGTCCAAGCAAAAATGTCCGCATTCTTTTGCAAGAAATTGATAAGCTGCGCCCGCACCTCTTTCCCCAAGTTGGAGCCGATCTTCACCATGTGTTCCTCATTCCCATCATTCTAAGGGATTGAGACAAGATCTTCCATTGGCCCGCCCCATTCTTCTGTCAGGTCATCGCGGGTGTCCAATCCATCAACCGGACAGGAGTCAGGTTGACCACTTCTTTGCAGGGCTATATTGTAGCAATGCCTTGCTAGGGCTTGATCTCCCTTGACTTCTTTGACCCCTGGCTAGTAGGGAATTTCAATTTCAGATGGTAGGTTGATACTACAGCCCGGAGGGCGTTGAGGCCAGGTCGGCTGAGAATTGCATTGTAGGCTGACGGCACCTTCACCACCAGGAAATCCACCAGAGCCCTGGATTATTTTGGATATCGACCTGCAACTACAGTCAAGGTTATTACTTTCTCCACCAGGATAGCATCGGTAAACCCTACTAAAGGGGAGCTAATCAGCCCCAAACGATCGTCGGAGATGGACATTTTTTAAAAGATGTCATAAAACAAGATATCGGCCGAGCTTCCACTATCAACAAGAATGCGGCGTACCTCATAATCAGTAATATTTAAAGAAACTACAACCACATCATTATGGGGGAACTGGATCTCTCGGGCATCTTCTTCAGTAAAGGTTATGGGTCCTTCAGTTCTTTGCCGCTTGGGCGGCCCGATCGATCCGCTGGCCGCTCCCTTTTGAGGCTCTCTAGAGATGGTGTAGACGATTGTTGGAGCATGATCTTGGCTCCTCCCATGGACTTTGGGTGTAGCAGAACTAGCAACAAACAAATTTGGAGACTTCTGGACTCAATCGAAGGCCCTTGACGAAATCAACCTGGTTGCTGTCTTCTTCGTCAGCCTTTCGTTTCAGATGAAGAATGCCTCTAAGATCACCTCTAAAAAATCCAAGATCTGGTACCCCACCAGATCAGGCCTGGACTGAGGTCTTCCAATTTATAGATCTCAAATCAGGATGTTCTAGATAGAGAAGAAGGTAGATAGAACCAGACCTTACAAATCTGTCCTGCTGCAGCCTTTCCTGTAGATTTGTGGATGGAGATCTCACCCGCACCTCAAACGACCTTAGATCAACTCCAGATCTGAGAGAAACTTGTACCAACCTTGTAGCAAGAGATTTTAAGTCCTGGACCTAATGTTTGGGTGGCTGCAAGAGAGGGAGAGGCAATATGGTTGGCGGCACAAAGGGGGAGGGGCTCAAAACCCTAGTGCCTCCCCTGCTTTTCCTGCCTTCTATAGACCTGGTGGAAAGAAACCCTAGGGTTTCTTGCTCCTGGAGCATGGAGAATAGCTGAAGAGAGAGGGAGAAGAGAGAGAGAGACTTGGGAGAAAGGGTTTTCGTATTCCTTGGCTTAATCAAACCTATACAGTGCATGTATACATAAACACAGGGTCAGGTGACCCAAACCCAAAACTCCCTTGACCAACTCTATGGGAGATTAGGTTAACCCAAATCCATGTACACCCATGACTCGACCTAATCTCACCTATCCTGGACCCAGACCTGGCCCATAAAGAGTTGGTCCCTTGAGGCCCACATAACCTAGACCTCAAGAACCCGAAAGGCCCACAGCCTTTCAACCTAGGGCCCAACTAGCCCTAGAGCCTCCATGAAGCCCTTATGAATGATGGACCTTGGCCTTAGCCTTGGTCCCCTGGGCCTTGGGCACACCACCTGGATCACAACAACGATCTCAATTGGAGGCCGATTTTCAGGTTGTTCCTCCCTCCTTGGCGGCCCCTGTCGTGGCAGGGCCCTCGGCTGATTCTCCCTACCTTCAAGCCGGCGTCATCTGAATCTGTCGATCACTGTTGCCGGAGGGGGAGGAGGAGCCTGTGAAATCGGAGGTGAGGTCAGAGCCTGAGATCTGGCCGTGGGGGCCGTGGATCGCCTGGTGGATGCTTTGCGGGGAGGCATCGGGTGAAGGTCTAGTAGAAGAAGGAGAAAAGGATGTCGGAGAAGATGACCGAAATCAGTTCCGTTGAGCACTCCTTTAAGAACAAGGGCACTGCAAAGATACAGGCCCCTTCCTCTAGCACCAATTCTGTTGGTGCAGAATTCTATCGAAGTCAAAGAAGCTGGAGCTGGGATGACCACGGCCACCGTCGGGACCTGCAAAGAAAGTCTAAACCGGAGTTGGGGGTGCTCCGGTAAGTCCCTCCGACGCTCAAGTCAGTACTCTACTTCAACAGAAATGGAGTGCTCGAGCGAAAATTTTGGCAGAGTTTTGAGATAGAGTTACCAGCTTAGAGAAAAACGTATCTGAGAGTCCTTATTTATAGACGGAGGGTATAACTGACCGACAGCGATGCCTGTAACTATTTGGTAGTGGATCGCTCAGAGCCGCGTGGAATTTGTTACAGAAAGTAGTGGCGTCAGGGGTCGTTCAGGGTCATGTGGAGCTTGCAGCAGAGAGTGGAGTGGTGTCCATTGTCGGGACTTGCCAGAGAGTGGTGGAGCCACATGGAATCTGCTGTAGAGTAGAGCAGGATGGTGGCTCCTGTCGTGGCTTGTCAGAGAGGGGTGGAGCCGCGTGGAATCTATTGCAGAGAGTGGAGCAGGGTAGCGGCCCTCGTCTTGGCTTGCCAGGGAGTTCGGATTTGTCAGCTGAAGCTCGGCTGGGATGTCTGGGGGAGCAGAATGGCTCTCTGTCTCGTCGATCCAGGAAGCTCGGATATTTTTGATGTCGCTGATGAGCCTACTGCGGTGGAGGCCTTGGGCGCTGAGGTTACAGGTGAGAACCATCTGTCGTAGAGACTAGGATGAAGACTTTCGGTTGGCAAAGTCCGGTAGGAGCCCAATCGCTAGGGAAATCCATCTGGGATCTGCCTGGCGTGGAAGCTCATCTGAAGATCGTCCGCTGGGGAAGTCCGATCTTATTGGGAGCCTGGTAGGAGGTCGACTGGTGATGGACCTCGATAGCACTGGAGAGACTCGCCTGCTGGAGGAGTATGGGGGATCTGGGGGCGATCGACCGTTGTAGAAATCTAGCTGCTGGAGCCCTTCCGTTACGAAAGCTCATCCAGAATCCATTCGCTGTGGAAGCTCGAATGGAGTTCGATTCTCGTGGGAGGCCGAAAGGAGGCCACTTATTGTTGGAGCTCGATCGAAGATCAATTATCGTAGGAGCTCGGAGTAACGACCTGGCCGATGAATCCTGCCCCCTGGTAGAAGCTCGTCCGGGATCCAGCTTCGAAGGAACTCGACTGAAGTCTACCTGTAATGGAAGTTCGAAAGAAATCTATTTACAGTAGAGATCCGGGGTAGATCGTCCGCTGTAGGAGTTCGGAGTAGACCGCTCGTAGTAGAAGGTCGGCTCTCACAGGAGCTCGGCTGGAATTGCTTGTAGAAGTTCATCCAGAGCCTACTCGCTACGGAGTAACTTGGCTGGAGTCTGGTTACTATAGAAATCTCATGGTCGGGGAAGCTCGGATGCTGACGAAGCCTGAAAGAAGTTCAAAGTAGGGTTGTCCGTGGCCAGAAGAAGTCTGGGAGAGACATGAGGAATGGTCGGCTGCTATAGGAGGCCGACTGTCAGTGAGGCCCACAGGGCCTTTAGGGCGGTCCGGTGGGCGAACGCAGAAGTCCACTGTCGGGGAAGTTCAGACGGGCGAGGGAGTTCGGGGAGGCATCGCACATAAGGTCGGGAGCCGGAAGAGCCCTGGAGGGATCATTTTTTATAAGCTTCGGCTGGGGGGTACTTTATACCCAACAATCTGAAATTCTCAATTTTAGATCTAATTGAATTTCATAAGCTTAATTCATTAATTAAGTCTTGGGTTCATAAACAAAATATGTAAAATAAATCCTAGGGTTTCAGGATTTAAGATTTTGCAGAAAAGTAAGTTTGATTTTCGATTAAGGATGAACGCGCAGTACCCCTATACGTCATAAGAACACCCTATTGAATGGGAGGAGAGGATCATAAACCCTACTTTATTTTTATGACTGGACGGCCATGAGGAACACCTTAATCAGAAATATTGATTGAACTACAAAACTAGTTAGATCTAAGTTACATATCACATATATAATTTCAGATCTAACTTATACATGCTTTGCATACATCTCATGTATTAAAATCTGATCTAATTAGCATGCTTTCAGATCTGATACATCACATGTAACATCTAGAAAATAAGATTTAAATTAAACTTATTCAATATAAAATCTATTCTAGATAGTTACTAGAACAACTAGTCTAGGCATGCAGCAGATCAATCTTATGAATTAATTAAATTTTATTTTTTATTTTTTGATCTGAATATAACATTTATAATATTAAAAAAATTAAAGAATAAATTAGATATAATTTATTATTTAATGACATTAAAATATAAAATTTTAAGACTATTCATAGTTTAAACTATTCCTAGTCTAGTCATGCATCTCATACATGTTAGATCTACTTAGATTTAATTTTAAATTTTTTAATTTTAGATCTAATTATATCTGATTTGACATTTGAAATTTTTAATATTAGATAAATAAAAATAAAAATTAGATATAAATTAGATCTAAAATAGAGCCATCAACCTGGCTCTGATACCAGTTGAAGGAAAAACTGTCTTTTTTCTTATAGGATCTTCTAGATCTAATGAGATCTGGGGTGGAATATTTTTTTAAAAAATTATTCTACTTTATTTTAGATCTATGTTCTATTAGATCTAATTCTTATTATCTAATATTTAATCTAAAATTAAATCTAAAACTTGAGAATTAGAGAAATACCTCTAGGGTAACTAGATTACCCGGTAGATGATCGCAGCAATTCTCGAGGTTCAAAAATAGCACGCAGTCACCTGGCCTCTACCAGTATCTACTCAAGTAGGATCTAGATTATCTTCTCCTTGTGAATCTATGCTCCAAAAATTAGATCTGGATCTAATTTGAAAGATTTTCAAAAGATCTTTTGAAGCTGGAGCAGCAGCTTCTCGAAAAAGATAGTTTTTCCTTCACTTGACTGTAACCAGAAGCCTTCCATCACCGAATTAAAAATTTAGTTAGTCCAGTACCAAAGCACAGTGAGTTGTTTGTAAGTCACTGAGGCGATCTCAGGTCTAAGGGACACTTATACCTATATCCCATCAGAGATATTTTCGACAGCAGAATACTTTGTAGTTGGTCACGTTCAATGATGATGTACCCTTTCATCTCATCTGTATGCCATACCAGTATCTCCACACTCCTTGGTTAAGAGAACAACCAACCCATATGGCTTACAGTGATCTATGCTCGATAGAAGCTATCGTCCTTATTAACAGCCTATCATTTAGTCGTGAACAATTTTAAGGACTAATCGATAAATCCTCTCTTTATCGAACCTAAATAGTCTTAAGGACTTCATCACAATAATGGAGTTCATTAGGAGATGAATACTTGTGATGAAAATATCAAAAATATATTTTATTTTTTAACAAATCAATTATTATACAAGGTTGCTCAACCGTCAACAGCTTGACAATTGGCTTTTGGGACATATTTCTCAACAATATGGACTCTAAGTTTCCTTATTTGAATTCAAACCAAATCACATCTGGTTTAGTCAAAATAAAATATATAAAATCTAATCTAATTAGGTTCATAAATTTTTAATCAAATTTTAATCAAATTAAAAATTGATTGAACCAAAGTCCTGATCAAATTAGGGATAATTCTCCCTTAGCGATTAGGTCATCTCATCGCCTAATCGAGTCAAACCTAATTGAATCTAATTCAATTAGATTTTATTTAATCCTCTTTGTTGAATCAAGTTGAGCTAATCAGTAATCTAATTGCTAATTAATCTTCTATTAATTAACTAACACTTGATGTATAAATTTATTTCAACTTTTACATAAGGTTAATCATCAATCGAATTGATGATTAAGCCCTTGAATGATTCTCAATCATTGATCAGCCACATGATTAGTCAGAATTTTTTTTTTAGTATGACCCCATAGGCTCAAACCTAAATCGATAGCATAGGAGTAAATTTCTGAACCAGTCGATGTAACCAACTAGCAATGGTGACCCGACGTTCGGATAGGTTGAATGATGGCAAAGCAACATTCAAGAATCTATTGGCTATGGTTACCGTATAATTCAGCCATTTGATCCTAATGCTTAAGGAGACTTAAAATTTAACTGTCAATCCTAGATAAGTCATCCATATTATATTTCAATCTTTCAAATTCATCACATGGATTATCCGAGCCTAGATTTTGCTAAATTAAAATACATTGACATATTAACTCCTACTAATTTAGAAGGGTCATCCCATCTTGACTTACGTACTAACTTAACAAGTACTTGACTGCATCCAAAAATTCTTCTTCACTAAATTAGAAACTCAGTTAGTCTGGCACCAAAGTATGGTGAGTTTCTTGTAAGTCACCATGATGATCTCAGGTCGGAGGGACACTTATATCCATACCCTTCACGAGCTACTCTTGATAGCATAGTACTCCACAGTTGGTCACGTTCAGTGAGGATGTACTCCTATATCTCACCTGTATACCATACCAGTGTCTCCACACTATGTGGTTTCGAGGATAACCAACTCATATGGCACACAATGACCTACACTTGATATCACAATCATCTTAGTAATAGCGTATCGTTTGGTCATGAATCAGTTTAAGGACTTCACGATAGATCTTTCTTTATCGACCAAAGTAGTCCTAAAGACTACATTACAACATAAATATTCGTTAGAAGATGTAACTTTGTGATGAAAAAGATCAAATAACTTTTATTATTTATCAATTCATATATATTTATAATAAGCATAACTATCAAACAATTGGCTTTAGAATATATTTCTCAACAAAAATCAAATCATAGGTTGTGAGACTATAGAAGAGTGTCTTCTTGATGTAATTTTGGTGGCAAAATCAAAAGTGACTGGGCTTTGATATGATCATACTTCGAGTTCGAATCCGACAGTCTTCTTGTGAAGAAAAGGCTGCAGCAGTGCACCGGTTAGGAAGGACCTTGGCTAACTTTTACATAGATCATGTTGGAGGGCTTCTAATTTGAAGTCTCATGGAGATCACCATCGTACCATACTACTCTTTAGAGAAAGTATAAAATTTTATCTCTTTGCATGCTTGTTTTTGTTTTGATAGACATTGACAAGGTAATTCTAGGATTTGGGTTTCAATTCAATTGTTTTAATTGTTAAACCTATTGATATATTCATTTTTAAAAATTTTAAAATTCAACTTCTGATACGTGACCTGAACCCAATACTCTAGTCATTTGTTTGAGTCCCTGCCCATGACAGCTTTCATATAAGTTAAAGTTTCATCATTTGCAATGATGTGGGCTTCCCAAATTATTCTCAACAATGAACCCATACCTTAGAGGTGCATTTTGCACTCTATCCGACCTTCAAAGAGGAGATATATTTTGTGGTTGTACCTCATCAATGGGTGTTTATGTTTGAGGATTATCTTGTACTTCTATTTATTGGTCTTAAACTTCTCCAAGTTCAATATTCTTCCCACTACCTCTTTTTAGGATAAGCTCTTTTTCTATAAAAGTAACATGTTTACTGACAAACACCTTTTGTTTAGTAGGATGGTAAAAGAGGTATCCTATACTCTCTTTAGGATAACCTATAAATAAGTATTTATCTATCCTAGTACTCAACTTATGTCTAAAGTTTCTTCTAACATAAGCTGGATAGTTCCATATCTTAAGATTCTTAAGATTAGACTTCTTTCCTCTCCATATCTCATATAGAGTGTTTGGCACAGATTTTGAAGGTATTCTATTCAGGATATAGATTGCAGTCTCTAATTCATATCCCCAGAAAAAAAATAGGTAAGTCTGTAAGGTACATCATGGATCGCACCATATCTAATAAAGTACGATTCTTCTTTTCTGCTACACTATTTAGCTGTGGTGTATAAGGAGGGGTCCACTCTGAGAGAATTTTATTTTGTTTAAAATAATCTAGAAATTCATTGGATAAGTATTCTCCTCCTCGATCGGATCGAAAGATTTTAATATTTTTTTCAATTTATTTCTCGACCATACTTTGATACTCTTTAAATTTATCAAAGGCTTCAGATTTGTATTTCATAAGATACATATATCCAAACCTAGATAAATCATCAGTGAACGTAATAAAATAAGAGTATCCTCTTTTGGCTTCAGTTGTTATAGGACTACGTACATCAGTATGTACAAGTCCTAATAACTCACTTATCCTTTCTCCATATCCACTAAATGGAGTCTTGATCATTTTACCCATAAGATAAGATTCACAAGTTTCTAATGATTCATAATCATAAAGATCAAAGAACTCTTCTTTGTATAACTTGTTAATTCTCATCTCATATATATGACCAAGTCAACAATACCAAAGTAAAGTATTATATATTTTTTCTCTCTTTTCCTTTCTGCTTTCATCAATATGAAAAACATTATCATTAGATAGAATCAGAAGACCATTACTAACAATGCCATGACAAAGAATTTTATTAGAAAAAAAATTGAGCACTATTGCACTTTCCATTTATTTCAAAATCTTGCTGCAATAGCAAAAGTACAGAAATAATATTTCTAATGATCTTAGGTATATAATAATAATTTTTTAGCCCTAAGATCTTCTCAGAAGATATCTTCAACGTATATGTCCCCACAGCTTCTGCTTGGATGGACTCTCCTTCAGCAATGTAGAGCTTGAAGTCACCCTTCTTCAATACTCTAATATTCTGCAGCCCCTGCAATGACTTGTATATATGAGAACCAAAGACGGTATCCAATACCCAAAAGTCTGAATTGGAAGAACTTAATGATAAAATTGTATGTATCTTATACATACCTTTTGGTGCATTGCTTGCACCAACCTTTACAGTTGCAAGATAAGACTTGTAATTCTTTTTCCAGTGTTCTGCCATGTCGCAGTGAAAGCAAGTACCTTGTCCGGAGACTTTCTTCCTCTTCTTCTTCATTTTGCCACCCTTAAGGTTCAATACTTTTTTTGAACCCTTAAAGCCTCATTTCTTCTTGGAGTTTTTACCCATAAGAAGAAGAGGAGCCTTTTCATTTTTAATGAGGCTCTCAGCTATTTTAAGTATGTTTAACAGCTCAGACAAGGAGGTATTCAGTTTGTTAATGTGATAATTTATAACAAATTGAGCGAATGATTCAGGAAGAGATTGCAGGATCAAATTCTGACTCAATTCTCCATCCATCATAAAATCTAATTGATCTAATCTGATGATTAAGTTAGTGACCTTCAAGACATGGTCTTGTATGGATGACCCCTCAATCATTCTAGCACAGAATAACTACTTAGAAATCTCATACCTAGTAGTCCTACTCTGTTCTTTATACAACTCTTTAAAATTGAGGAGTATGGATTGAGTATCCATGCTTTCATGCTGTCTCTACAATTCATTGTTCATAGAGGCTAGTATGATGCATTTGACAGTTAAACTATCATTCTTCCACATTCTGCACTTGATAGTTAAACTGTCATTCTTCCACTCCTCAGTGGCATCATCCCTAACCACTTGTGGTTTAGAGACATCAAGAATATAAGGGAGCTTCTCCTGAGTGAGTATAATCTTTAAATTTTTCAATCAATCTACGTAATTGGGACCAGCCAACTTGTTGGAATCTAAGATTCCTCACAATGATAATGAAGATGCTATTTATAAAATTTATTCTATAATAAATAAAAAATATTATATAAGCAAACAACTCATGATGACTTACACAATTAAATAAGGTCATTAAATTTAATTGTGCCTTCTACTATTTTATTGAACATCATAACCCTCTACTATGATGAACGAGACATATTGTATATTTATCTTTTTGGGATTGAGATCCTAATTCCTCATAATGATCTTGTGGTAACACAACAAATCTTTTTGAGTTCATAGGTAGGAACGCTTTTTAATTACATCTCATGCAATTCTCAATATTATATTGACCTCTAAACTATTATTAGCCTTGTCGTAACACAACAAGCTATACCATTTTAGTTGAGTAAGACCCTTTATTTTAATACAGTCAAATTCGAATATAACTGTTTTTGTGGTAACACAACAAAGCAGTATATCCAAAATTATTGTAAGCATCTTTTATGCACCAGAATTATTTTATATCAGTCCTTATGACAAGTCTTGTGGTAACACAACAAGCTTGCCATAGTTTATGATATAATATTAACCTAGCATGAAGGAAGGCCCCTAGTAGTATTTTCAATATTTGGATTTTTTAAATTTCAAGATTGCTTAACCAAATTGGCTATGTAAGTAGGTGAGGGTCCCCCCATTGCTTTCTCTAGACACTAATAAATTGGCCAAGTTAGTCAATAGAACCAATTAAAGAATCACCTTTAGCACTTTCCTAGACACCAATTAATCAATTGATCAAGAATTGGTTAACCCATAGTTGCTTATCACTACCGCTTAATATAATTTTTATGAAGTTTTCTTTAGTCTCATGCACATTATAACTATATAATGCTAATGCACACTAATATATATCATCATTAAATATTCTATATGTGCCAGTATAATATATGAACATTCATCATCCCCGGATAACCTTATAGCATAACCCCGTTATGTTAGGATAACCTTATTTCAGAATGATGAAGTGGTGGATCAGATATGCATCAATTCATATCATCATATGAAAGCATAATATATAGCATAATTAATTTTATAGCATGAATTATAATATATACCATATAAATATTATGTATATATTATTGAACTAAGCAAGGCCGGCTCTGATACCACTGTAGGGTTTTAGGGAGGACATGCACAGCGAAAGTATAATAGATTTTAAAATTTTAAATTAAAAAATCTTAAATATTAAACCCTTAAATTAGTATCTCTTTGATGATTAATAATCATATAACATATATTCATAAAAAAAAATAAGGTATAGAAGAATACCTACAACACTTATACTAAAACTCCGACAGAACCTCCACCAGGTGCCTTAGTTTTCACCCAGAGATGAACAGTTTCTGATCTATAATCCATGGAGCCTATAAGAAATTAGATTTAAGTATTAATTAATTTTAAATTAAATTTAAATTAATTATACTTAATTAGATTCAAAATTTTATGTTAGACTTGATTCTAAAGTCTTAAAGGATTTAAGATTGACAGCCTTTCAAAATTATTTCGAACCAGCTTCGAATTGGATTCGAATCGGATCATTTTTGGATAAGATATTAGAAATCCTACTTGCATTGGGATTCTCTCCTCCTTTGGGCTGACTAGCACCTAACATGGTGCTGGTTGTGGGCATCCTATGTGGGTGTTGGATTGGGTGCTTTGTGGATGCCATATGTGATGGCAATTCTATCTCATATAGGAGTCCTTCTTTCATGAGTATTAGACTGATTCAGAGCATATTTGAATTAAGAGTCTTATATTTATTGAGTCATAAAAATCATCTATAAATAGAGAGAGTCTCTATCTATGGATGTATAGCAAACAAATCAGATTGAGAGAAGAGAAAAAGAGAGAAGGAGGCATGGCTTGTGGGCGTTCCACCCTTGGTGTGCTCTCTATCGTGCCACCCCCTCATCCCTTGCCATGGGCCCATCCTTCGGTGTCCCCCTTGCTGGTGTGAGGCACCAGCACCTCTCCTTCTTCTTTTGTTTGGGTTGCAAAGATGATTTGATTGGAGTTCATCCCGCTTTCATATGTTGTCTGGCGTGCATGCGAAGTAGAGGGTCTGTACTTTCAAACCTCCATAAAGATTAATTTTAGATCTCTTATTCTACTACTGTCTAGATAAAAATTTGATCTTTATTCATATAGATTTATAAAAAAAATTTAGATGCAATCCTGGTTCCTCAAAGAGAAATAGTTTTTCTCCCTTCAATTGGTATCAAAGCAAGCCTTTGATACATGGATACATATCTAATTTTTTTTAAATTATTTATATATTGTATGTAATTTTAATTTTATATTAGATATTAAATCTAATCTAAATCTATTTAAATAAAATTTTTGATTTGATTTTGATTGGATTAGATGATCCTAATCAATTGTTGATTAAGGTTGTTATAAGATTGTTATAATTGAATTTTGTTGTTGCTGAATTTTGATAGAATAATAATATGAATTAAAATATATTTTAAATTTATTTTAATAAAATTTTAATATTATTATTTTTATTAAGAAGTGAGATTTGTTTTTAATCTGAATTAGATTCATTTTGATAGATATTTAGATCTGAATACTAATAAAATTCAGCACTACACTAAAACAAATTTAACCAAAAATTTAATCCTTATGCATTCATGTTTGCATCTAATTAATTTTTTATATGATATCAAATTTGAAATTGATATTTTATAATCAGTATAAGATATACTTCAGATCTGATATGATGTATATGATACATCAAATCTAATTAGATTAGATGAAGAACATGATTGATAAGATCAAGGTTATGTTCATGACATAAACTGTTTTGTCGAAACTTGTATATTGATGTGATCACCTATGAAATTAGATTTCAAATCTTAGTAGCCTCATACTTGGATTGATGAGATCACTAGATCATCTAGTTATAAGAAATCAAAGAGATTAATCTCTCTTTTGCCTATTTGATGGGTTTACTTATGACATGTAGGAGTGTCATTGTGATCTAATTTCATGAAGAAAAAAATGAACAGAATTTTATGAATTATTTTGATCATAAATATTTTAGATTAGATCTAAAGTGATTTATGATTTATTACAATAAGATAAATTCAGATATAAAATTATTTTAGAATCTGAATAGCATATTATATAAGATGTAATCGGTATTGATCTAAAAATTATCATGATGCATGAGATGTATGTATGAAGTTTAGATCATACCTATGTATGTTTAATTATTAAATATATTATAAAAAATTATTTTCATGAGTTGAAACATATAGTATGCTTCACTTGAAATTCAGATAGAATAGTTTTATAGACTGAAACTCACGTTTCATATACTTAATTTTGAATTAAGTTTGAATGATCTAGATTTAAGAATTGAAGATCATTAAGACATCATATAAATTGATGGGCAAAGAGTTAGCTCGAATCAGGTCCTTCTAATGGGTTAGACCTAGGGTTAAAAATACATATGATCAAATAGAGAAATTGATTAAATCTAATCAAGTATTGAATTAGATTAGATCAGAATTTCTCTAAACTAACCTTAATAGTTAAAGTTTGATCAAGTCCATGTGTTTGACCCTAATAAATGGACCATGATCATGGCTCCTTGGTTGAGCTCGAATCTTTCGATGGACTAAATTGAAACTAATTAACTAGTTGGTGTCTAAGGTAAGTTTGGCAGATTCGATCAAGTAATTTTTAATTGAGAGCTACTCAACTAGATGCATCTATGGTGAGTTAATGGCATATCCCTCTAACTGATCTCAGTTACCTAGTCGATATGGTAGATTATATTTTAATTAGGTCACTATTGATTCGTGCTAACCCATGCCATCAAGATTAATCAGTGTAACTGATTTAGGTGTCTTTTAGACCAGCTTGTGTCTAATCTTCTACATGGCTTGGTAAAGTCAGTGGGAGGATTTACAACTTGCAGGTTAATTTTTTCTCTTATTCTCAGATCTATGAAATCAAATCCTCTAAATTAATAGGTCCATAAAATGATACAGTTATGGGATAACTTGTTCATAGCCTCCCATTAAGATGTATGATAATGAGTCTAATATTCCAAATAGGTGTTAGAGATGCCACACGTCTAGTGTCTATTACATTTTGAAATTATCATCCATCATACAACCATCATGATGTACCTTTAGATCAATGCTCAGATTGATCGAGCTACACTCGGATCTGGACATCCGTTTGTTGGATGCACTTGGTATTGTCATGTTAATGGTTGGACCTAACTAAGATTTTCAGTGGAGGGGCTACATGCTTGTTGAAGGGATGCCTAGGGCAAAATCTAATTGCTAGAAGTTGTTTGGAGAAACAATTGGTTATGAACCTACCCATGGTGCACTAGTGTTGGTTGAGCCATACTCGAGCTCGAAGGTAGTCTGTGTGGATTCTAGTACCTGCAAAAGAATTAATGTAATTTCTCAAGTTGGAGGTAGAGGCTACCAATTCATTAAAATAGTGAGAGAACCTTTAGATTAAAGTCCATGTTTTTGGGATTAAAAAGTAATTCATATACTAATAGGCTTATATTTTTTTTCAGCTATGGCCAACACACTATCTGTCCGTATGCTGTTGGACAGCGACAAGCTCACCAAACATTCTGGTATCAAAAGTTTAAGATTGTCTTAGAGTATGAAAAGATTCTGTATGTCCTTATGGATGAGGCACCTGAAGAACCTATTGCCAACATTCCTCATACCGTGAGAGACACTTACGTGAAGTGGCTCAATGATCGAACGACTATGCATTGTGTGATTAGGGCAGCTATGAATGATAAATTTAGCCATAAGTTTGAGGATGCGTAGCCTGAGGAGATCATTCAAATGTTGAATGAGTCCTTCGACATCCTTGAGGATGCGGAGAGACACAAAACCTCCTGCATAGTGTTCAATGCCCATATGTGAGAGGAGACTTCAGTCATCGATCATGTACTATATATGATTGAGCAGATTGAACACCTTAGCAAACTTAGCTTTCTGTTGCATGAATGTTAGGAAAGGATGCTATCCTCAATTCGCTACCAAAATCGTACCTATCCTTACTCAATCATTACAGAATGATGAAGCCTACAGTAAACTATCATGGTTTGCTAGGATTATTGTAGACTTTTGAGAAAGATCACTAGCTACAGAAGGAGCCGATAAATTTAGTAAGAGATTCATCTGTAGGTTGTTGATCCTCTAGGAGAGGAAAGAAGAAGAAGGTGCAGAAATCCCATGCCACCAATCTTAAACAGAGAAAAATATCAAAAATTGACAAGAGCCAAGCAGAATGCTTCTTCTGTAAGAAGCTGGGTCATTGAAAGAGGAATTGCCCTACTTATATAGTCACCCCTAACCCAAATAGGCCTAAAATTAGGAAAAAGAAGCAAACGGTTGTTTCACAAGATACTTATATGACAACTCTTTGTAATTTTTCTAATTACAATACTAATATTTGGGTATTGGATACTGAAAATTCTATTAATATATACAATTCGTTGCAGGGACAGTAGGTAAGTAGGAAGTTTCGAGAGAATGAGCAGTTTCTGAATGTTGGACATGGAAGCCTTATTCCAGTTTTGATCTTGAAAACTTTGCAGCTTGTCTTCGAGTCTAATAGTGTCATGTTAGATGATTGTTATTATTATCCCTCCTTTCTGATGAATGTCATCTCTGTAGGCCTTTTGGCCAAACTTGATTTCAAGTTTATAATAAAGGATGACTTTTGTGATATCATTATGAATGATACTATAATTATATATGGATAATTAAAATATGGCATATACATAATATCACAGCCAATTGGTATAATGCACACATCCAGTAAATATGCAAAATTAGATAATATCAGTGAATCCTATCTTTGGCATTGCAGGCTTGGACATGTGAACAAGAATAGAATTGACAGGTTGATCAAGGAGCATATCCTTGAAATAGATTATTATGAATCATTACCAACCTGAAAATCTTGTTTGTTTGGTAAGATGACTAAGTCACCTTTTAAGAAAAAAGGTGAAAGAGTCAACGATGTCCTGGGTGTTAGGAATTATGTCCTAAAATCAATCGTGTAACGATTGAGTTTCTCTTTGTATATGAATTATTGATAAATAAATAAAAATTATTCTGATATTTTTCATCACAAAGTTACATCTTCTTTGTAGAACTCTTATGTTGAGATGAAGTCCTTAGAACTATATTAGTGATTTGGGTTCGCATCTTTGTGCTTTTGAAAAATTGAGATTAGGAGATCGGGAGGGTGACTTTAACGGGCGGGATGTAATCATATAAATGTGACAAAATGTTGTCAGAATTGGACCCTAATTTGGTATTTACCCTTAAATGGGTTTGGTCAAACATCGGTCAAAATTAGATGAACCATCTAAACCAAATAAACCAGTTGAATTGAAGACCCGCTTGAACCAGACAAACCATAGAAATTTGAAATGTAGGCTGGAATTACTAATTTACCACCCTAAACCCAAATGCCTAAGGCCCAAAACCAAGACTAGTAAACAAATACAACCCAAAAATTAGGGGGGCAAAAAAAAGCCTCAACTGCACTTATTACTATCATGACCATTGTTAGGATATTTTTATTTTTTTATAATTTTTAAAATAATAAAATTTTGAATTATGACATCATACAGATATCAGCATTTTGTGAGCTAGTTGAAATAATTGAGCTGACTAAACTAGGGACAGTAAAATAATTAAGCTGATTGGATAGTAAAATAATTCAACATTCGATTCAATTTTTAAAAATTAATAATAGCTATTTTAAACCCAATTAAAATATCAATTAATCTTAATCATATTAGAATCAAATTAGACTCAAAAGGATGGGAAACCAAATCTGATTTGGAGCTTAATTTATTTAGATTGGATGTCTCATAATTAGAGGAGTCCTAGTCCAATTGGACTCTTTCTTAGTGCTTGAGTCAAATTCAATTTTTAATCTTAATCTCATTAGGATTTGATGCACCATGAAAAGAATATTCTTAATCCAATTAGGGATACACAAATCTTAGACTAATTAGGAATTCGATCAAACCCAAATCCTAATTCAACTGGGATTAATCATCAAATCCTTTTAGGGTAATCCTATAACTCTATAGGGTTGAACAAATTAAATTTAAAATGAGTCAAATTAAATCCAATCAAATTAGACTTGATACAAGCCCCAATGCTCAATTGAATTGAACCAATTACCAATCCTATTGCTACTTAATCCTCCTATGACTCACTAACTCTTTAGCAAGTTATATAATGCAATATTTGCATTAGATCAATTATCAATCAAGTTGATAATCAAATCCTATTATGATTCATAATCGTAATTCAACCATCTGATCAGTTAAAAGCCACTTTTGTGTATGACCCCATAGATTTTATTCTGTCTAGTAGTGAGATATATTGTGACCTCTATCACAATATCATTGAAACTCTTTTCAATAGATTGAAATAATTCTAACTCTATCCATTAAAGATCATTGATCATCAAAATGATCCTTATGAGTCTCACAATCCATCAGTGACACCTAACAGTATGTAGTGATAATCTAGCAAAATAAAATATGAACCTCTAGATGCAGTTAGTACATGATACAGTCTCTCTATCGTGAGTCTCGATCAGATGGTAGGTCATGGATAAATCATCAAACCTTAGCATCGATCATATTATAGATTCAATTAGCTCAAGTCCATATGTGACTTTATGGAAACTCTTTTCCATCAATCACAATGCTATGGCCATAGACTTAAGGACTCAACCTCTTAAATTTTATAGGACTACTTTCTTTTGCTAGGGTCGATAGATTCCGTCTTGATACACATCCCGCTCCTACAGTGGATCAAATATCGCCAACATCCACTATAAGAGCTCCTTGAGATCCATGTTGATGTGTCAGTCAAACTCCAGCAATCTCACTGCGAGTAGTAATATCACCTCAGGTCAAAAGATCAATCATACTACTGCAGCATCGAGAAAGTCACTAACAAGCAAATAGACATCCATGTGACTTCTCGTGTTGGTCATGCTCAGTGCTAGTTGTTCTCTAACAACCACCTACACTCTCGCTCCAGTATCTTTATACTGCAGACTCGAGATCAATTTATTTAAAGAAAGTGATCTATGCACTGGTCTATCTGAATCAATCACCATCTTTATGATGATCCTATGATCAGGAGCAATTTAGAAATCATTCATTAATGACACATACCTCAAATTCTCAACTCTTTGAGAATATGTGTCATTATTTTGTTGATCCCTTGGATAATGTATGGATACATAAATATGAATAATAATATAACTACCCAATAAGTATAAAATCATATCCTAGAGATATGAAATGTATCAGCCAAGATTGGCTTCTAGGGCATACTTCCAACACCCAATATAAAGGATGAAGGGGCGCCACACAAGACACTAAGGCGCACCAACTCTTGGCATCCCATCTTCCTTACACACACATATTAATTTTTTTATGTGTAATCCAAAGCATCAAGGCATAGAATAGGAAGTGATTAACAAGCAGAAGGACTCTTCTTCTACTTAAAAAAATCTAGATGCCAAAATATGGCATGTGGAAAGGGAGAATGCATGAAATACCAAGAGTCCATGACAAGATGGACTCTTCCATATCCATTGCAAAAATAAATGGCTTCCATTTTTTTTGTGGTGTTTAAACTCCTTGCTAGAGAAGAAATCTTCCTTCTCTTCTACACCCATAATCCCAAGAGCCATCTCATGATATGGTGAATTAATAAACACGTGGAGAATTAAAGAAGGAAAGAGTTTGATATGAATTGGACTCTTCCAATTCATCACACAAAAAGCGGGGCATCCTAAAATATTTTTATCATGGAGTTTCTTTCAAGAGAAGGACTCTACTTCCTCTTCCATGTCCCATATCCCAAGGCTCCATCTGATGGTGCACAAAATAAAAGAATGATTAGAGCATGTAAGAAAATTAAGAGTAAAAGAGAAGGACTCCTCTCTTTAAATGCCTGAATTAAATGACACCTCATTTATTTTTCCATGTGGTTTTGAGAAGATGGATTCAAATAGAACTTTTCTATTAAATATCAAATAAGCCGCCTATTTAAAAATAAGTTCAAATGTAGTTACATTAGGTTAAGACAACAAGCAAAAGGTTAGCACAAATACATTTGTACTGAACCCAATTGGGAACTTGAGTTAATTCATGTGCTAGCAAATCAATTAACCCATTGAATTTATAATAAATTCAAATTGATTGGACCAAGATCAAATTTTTATTATGTATGATCTATTGGGTTTTAAATCTAGTCAGCAATGGATCCAGACTCTCAACATAATCCTAATCTGATTGGATTAGATCAGCTCAAGAGTCCCAATCAACTAGGACTCTTCCTAATCGATTTTAGAATTAAATTTTTTTAATTATGATGAGTCCATAAGTCAAGATTGATGTCTAGTAATGTATCATGACTATTCAAAAGATTTAAAATTTGATAAAAATATTAAAATTATCCTTCCATAGTGAATTACCGTGCAATTCAATCCTTCGATCACACAACATCCCGAAAAGGTCATGGGTATGAAAATATGTCAAACCCAAATACCTAACTATATGTATCTTGATCCATTAATGATGACTTAATTAATAAATCAATAGAAACTATTTCTACTGTTCATCCCTACTTTGATTAGAGACTCTCAGAGTCACCATCCTATGAGATCACATAGGATGTTCTCTCCTCCTACAAGCAGTGACTGATTTTTTATTGACCACTCACAATCTCCATGCATACTTTACCATACCCAGAATATCCCACACATATCTTAGAGTGGTGTGCTAGGAAATAAATCAAAGTAAGGATCTATGTACACAAGGTACCATGATGATCTCAGGTTAAAAGATCACATGCACCACTCCCACTAAAGAACCATATGTTAATATCTGTAAGGCTCCATCAGATGTTTTTCTGCGGATCGATTCAGTGAACTCATTCTCTAATGAGCACCTATATCTTTGTATTAGTGTCACCACATAAGTGGTTATTAAATCAACCATCCTCTCCATCAAGCATACATAAGATGTACCAGTCTTATCAGAATCATCGATCCCCGACTCGATGATCCAACGATTGAGAATATTTAAGATTGAAGCTATCAAGATTTTAGATCTTACTAGCATGATCTCATCATGATGCTAAAATTATTGCTCTAAATTATAAGGTTTATCATAATCATAAAGGTATGATGCAGCAAATGATAAAATACAATACGTTTTAAATAAAAATATCATGCAAAAGAGTAGAAAGAAAGTAATGAAAAGTCCCTTTGCATCCCCATACGATTGGCTTGTAAGGTACTATTCTTTCATCAATCCCCTCAATTTGATTACTTTCAACCATCTCAGCTGCAGTCTAAATATCATTAATCAATCCAATCATATCATCAGATTGAGAAGTATCTAATGGATCTTCCCTTTGATGCTGACCAATGACATTTGGAGCTTCCCCAATGAAATATCCATGTCATATAATCATAGATTATTCCATGCTTCAACAAATAGAGCTTAACATCCTTCTTATTCAAATATTTATGATTTCTCCATTTGATGCAAGGACATTGAATCTTATCACCCTCAGTAGAGCATTCAAAGGTATAGTTCAAAAACTCTTCTATTCTTACTTTATATTCATCAGATAGCCTATTACGTATTTGCATCCAACTCTATTAGATACCATTACCTATGTAAAATATCAAGCATTGATAAATATTAGAAATAAAATTCTAAGTATTGATAAATATGAACAATTACCATGCATGAATTTAAATATAAGTAAAATTCTAGTAATTCAATAATTTTTATGTAGCATGCATACTTACTGCTACTATGTCAAAAAATTTTCATAACCAATCAAAGAGCCAAACTTTGAATCAATATATAACAGCAAGTAGAAAATGCAAAAAACTATAATAGATACTAATGCTCTTTAAATACTTCGATAGGCACTAATTCGTTTTGTGAATTTTAGACTTGGGCCAGATAATGCTAAGATACTAATAGAATGGCACCAGAAGAGGCACTCTATGAACTAAGAAGTAAAAATGGTGAACTTCTACCTCTTAAAATGTTTAATCATGAGATAAAAAATACCTACATCCAATCACAAGTCAGGTCATGAGCTATAGCACTCAGACCCACCATATTAAGAAATTTCAGGCTAGTTTAGACAACATCGACCTAGACTTGGCACATAGCTATTAGAAACTAAATTAGCTAATGGAATTGTTACAATATGCAATGGGGTTTCAATAGGTTCAGCTTTCAATCTCAGGTGAGATTGTCCATATTTTTTGTTAGGTAATATAAAAAGTTCCTCTAGTTAGACCCCCACGCTGTTGTCTTCACTTTTTTTTCGGTAAAACAGCATAATTACACAACACTAAAATAAATATAACAACTAACATCTGCATGTAGTCGAACCTAAATGACTGAACCTATGTATAGATCTTTCCTATCCTTCCCTACAGGCTACGACTATCACTAACAAGTTATTGCTGCCTCATATATCAATCACAGGACTACCATATGTATATATCTACGCAGTAAAAATGATACAAAGAAAACACATCCAGGAGACTAAAAATAAGAGAGAGAATATCTGAATGGCCATCTTGAAAGTTACAAATAAACTAGAAAATATAGCAAAATGAATCATAAAGAATAATCCCTCTTTTATGTTGTTGCCCATAATAGGTACTAAATTAGATTAATATTTAGAATTTCATAGATCATCCCAAAACCAATGAAGAGAGAGCATGTAATTTTTCTTTTTTTTTTTTTGGACTAGAATGGTACATGTGAAACATCTGGCAGACTACAACGACCAGTTTCACCTGATCCAAAATAAAAAATTAACCAAAGAAGAACAAGAAAAACTAAAAACCCATGAAGAAAATAAAAAATCATAACCCACTAATCTACAAAAAAAAAAAAAGGCACATACACAAGATAGAAAGTTGAAAGGCTGGGAATGTACTGAATAAAGAAGGTGAAGTAGAGATTTCTGAGTCAGTATCCTCTCCAAAGTCATGGTATTACTGCATAGAATTTTTTTTTTTGTGGGATCCATGATACGCAAGGAGGCACAACATAATTTTTAGGATTTTTTTTATGATAGAAGGTAGGACACGAGGATGTGCATGAGAGAGAATGGTGGGTACAGAAGAAGGCAGACAAGGGAGAAAGGAAAGAATATTTCTTTTTATGGGAGAAGGAGAATGCAAGGAGGCACTTTTGTTCTATGAGAGGAGTCATTCATGCAAAGAAGAATGGGTACACGAGAGTCATTTGCAAGAGAGAAGGGAAGGAACCTTTTCTTTTTTCTATGAGAGGAGGGGAACACGAAGAGGCTACCACAGCCAAAAAACTTCCTTAAGAGATATATATTTTTTTAGTAAACAAGCCAGAAAGCTTCCTTAAGGGAGGTGCTAGTGCTGGAACTTTGGTTCATACAGCTACTCTTATAATGGAATGAGGTGCTGGCCATGGAAATAAATTATTTATTATACAACCAAAGAGGGCTGCAGAGTGGCACATGAGAGATCAAAAATTTTTTTTTACCTTTTATTGATTGGATTAGTGGGATCAAAATAAGATGAGGAGGAAAAAATTAATTCATAAATTTTGAAAAAATTTTAGGAGTAAAAAAATTGGGCAAGATATATGGAAAGTTTTTGTTGAAATATTCCTAGATTGGTGTTGGGTGTAAAATAACCCTAGCCAAAGTTTGTAAATGGCTAACCCTTCCAGGGCTTTTTCGGCTTCCGACCTTGTGTGGCGTCTCTCTGAACTCCCTCGACCGTCCGAGCTTTCATAATGCCATCCGGACTTCTCCAATCATGAGCTTCTCCATTCATCTATCAGATTGTTCCAAATGCCCTCTGAACTCCGCTATCAGTCGATTTTCTACAGTGATCGACTATTCTCCGAATCCCTTCCAGACTTTTTCTGACCAAGGATGACTCTACTCCAAACTTCTTTCGAACTTCGTCAGTGTCCGACCTTCTCCAAAAATGGGATTTCTACAGTAACCAGACTCCATCCAAGTTTCTACGGTGGTCGACCACCTTCCGAATTCCATCCGAGCTCCTACGAGAATCAAATTTCAGCCGAACTCCTATAGTGGATGGATCCCAGACAAATTTTGACAACGAAAGGGCTCCACCAGTTGGATCTCAGATCCAAACTTCTACTGCAAGCGGTCTACTCTGAACTTCTACTACGAGCGGTCTACTCCGGATCTCTACTGTAAGCGAATTCCATCCGAGCTTCTATTGTAAATAAATTCCTTTCAAACTTCTATTATAGGCGGACTTCAGTCGAGATTCTTCAATAAGCGGTCCCCATCCAGACTTCTACAAGAATCGGACTCTGCCTGAACTTCCGTAATAGATGAATTTTGGATGAATTTCTACAACAGACAGGCTCTAGCAGCTGGATTTCTACAACGATCGATCACCTCCGATGTCTGCCGTACCTCTCCAGCCATCAACCTTCAATAGTATCAGCCAGACTTCAACAACGTCAACCAGACTTCCACAGGATCCTCCAGACTCCTCCAACGGACGAACCTCCCCAACGCCATCCGAAGTCCACTGTCGGTCGACCCTCTGTCAGATTCCTCATGAAATCGGACTTCTCCAACAGAAAGTCCCCATCCGAGCTTCTACAGCAGATGGTTTCTGCCTTCAGCATCAGCGCTCTAGGCACCCGACAACAGTAGACCCGTTAGCAACCTCAGAAACATCCGATCTTCTCCTGGATTGATGAAACAGAGAGCCATTCCGCTCCATCGGACATCCCAGCCGAGCTTCAGCTGACAAATTCGAACTCTCTAACAAGTCATGACAATGGCCACTACCCTACTCCACTCTCCGTAATGGATTCCATATGGCTCCACCACTCTCTAGCAAGTCACGACAACGGACACCACTCCACTCTCCGTAACAAACTCCACGTGGCCCTGAATGGCCCCTGACGTCACTACTCTCCGTAACAAACTCTGCGTGGCCCTGAACGTCCCACTACTTGGTGGTTACAGATGTCGCTGTCAATCAGTTACACTCTCCATCTATAAAAAGGGACCCCCAGATACATTCTTCCCTAAGCTCTAAACTCTATCTTGAAACTCTGCTAAAATTCTCATTCGAGCACTCCATTTTTATTGAAGCAGAGTACTGACTTGAGCATCGGAGGGTCTTGCCGGAGCACCCCCAACTTTGTTTTAGACTTCCCTTGTACCCCAGTGGCAGCTGCGATCATCTCAACTCCAGCTTCTCCGGCATCGATGAAATTCTGCACCAACAGAATTGGCGCTAGAGGAAGGGCTCTGTGTCTTCGCAGTACCCTTGTTCTTAAAGGAGTGTTCAACAAGACTGTCTCCGGTCACCTTCTCCGACATCTTCTTCTCCTTCTCCTACCAGATCTCCACCTGATGCCTCTCTGAAAGGCATCCACCAAGCAATCCACGACCTCCATGGCCAGATCTCAGTGAGCTCCATAAACTCCAGCCTCATCTCCAGTTTCTCAGGCTCCTCCTCCTCCGGCAACGGCAGTCGGCATGGAGCAGTTCGACTTGCTGGTTCAGCAGGTCAGAGGCCTCACCGAAGCAGTGTAGGCGATGCAGCAGCAGCCGCAGCAGCCACAGGCATTAGTGTGGCTGGAAAGAGCATTGCTGGAGTTTCAGAATCTGGCGATCGGATGGGCCACTTGGGCAAGTTGCCCCATCTTCCCCGGAAAGGGGAAGCAGAAGGCGGAGAGCCCACCATCCGATCATGATTCCACCCTTGGAGAGTCCCTACCTCCATTCCACCAAAAGATCCTTGAGACTCACAGTTGAGAGGACCTCCTGGATCAAAGATTCTGAGAGATGAACCGGTGGATCGAAAAGCTCCGTCATGTTTCCACTACTTACGGTGCGGACATCTGCACCGACCCTCCTTTCTCTCAAATGATCATGCAGGAGTCAATCCCGTCGAACTTCAAACTCCCCCAATTCGAGAGCTATGATGGGACCTCAGATCCGGTTGACCACCTGGAGGCCTTCCGAATAATGATGCTGCTCCATAGTGTGCCAGACACCATCCTTTGCCGAGCTTTTCCATCTACTTTGAAGGGAGCAGCAAGAAATTGGTACTCGACATTGAAGTCGGGTACTATCTTCTCCTTTGATCAGATGAGCCACCAGTTCGTTGCTCATTTCATCAGAAGTCGGCATCCCTGGAGAGGTTTGGAGTCCCTCATCAATATCAAGCAAAAGGAGGGAGAATCCATCCGAGCTTATGTCAACCATTTTAACGTCACCGCATTGGAGGTCCAAAACTTGGACCAATCGGTCGCGATGGCCGCCCTGAAGGGCGGTCTTCAAAAGAACAATCTTCTATTTTTCCTAGAAAAGAAGTACCCCAGGAACTTTGCTGATTTGCTGGCGTGGGCCGAAGGGTATGCCCGAGTAGAAGAAGCCTTCAAGATGAAGGACGAGGAGGCCACGAAGGAGCGGCAGGCGGGAGACTCTAGCAAGCCCACAGTTGAAAAAGGGTCGAGTGAAGCTCGGCCACGTTCTCGATCTCCCTCCAGACACAAGCGTGTCCAGACTCCTCCCTGGGCTCGTAGGCAGAGAAACCCAGACCGCAGAGTTCGGTGGGGCTCTCCCCCGAGAAGATTCCATAGCTACGCCCCTCTCAACGCATCGAAAACTCAAGTGCTGATGGAGGTTAGGGAGCAGCTATCAAGGCCGAAAAGGATGTGCACACACCCCGAGAAGTGCAACTCTAACAAGTTCTGCCTCTATCATCGTGACCACGGCCACGACACGGAAGAGTGCATTCAACTTCGAGATGAGATCGAGGAGCTCATCAGACGAGGTCGGCTCGACAGGTTCATTCGATGCTGACCTGAAGGTAGAAAAGATCGACCGAGGGCCCTGCCACAACCAGAGCCGCCAAGGAGGGAGGAGCAGCCTGAAGATCGGCCTCCAATTGGGATTATCAACTCCATCTCTGGAGAACCCCGACGGGGAGCAGACCTTCCGCGGCTATGGGATTCGAAAAATCTATGAATGAATTATCAATAACTTTGCCTTAAATAAAAATTTCTTTCATATTTACATATCTTTTTTTTGGTGTGAGCTCATAACGACAAGGAGTAGCTCCTTCCAACAATCGAAACTAAGCATGTTAGGAACAAGAGGAGGACCTCGTCCTAACACGAACAAAGTCGAAGGCCCGGTTATTTAATGACCGGATGCAGAGAGAGGCCCTTACAACAGCCCTTATGTGCCCCCACAGCTATGTTAGGAACAGGAGGAGAACCTCATCCTAACATGAGCAAAGTCGAAGGCCTGGTTACTTAAAGATCGGATAGGAGGAGAGGCCCTTACAACGACCCTTATGTGCCCCCACAGCCATGTTAGGAACAGGAGGAGAACCTCATCCTAACATGAGCAAAGTCGAAGGCCCGGTTACTTAAAAATCGGATGGAGGGAGAGGCCCTTACAATGGCCCTTATGTGCCCCCACAACTATGTTAGGAACAGGAGGAGAACCTCGTCTAATATGAGCAAAGTCGAAGGCCTGGTTACTTAAAGACCGGATGGGGGGAGAGGCCCTTACAACGGCCCTTATGTGCCTCCATAGTCATGTTAGGAACAGGAGGAGAACCTCGTCCTAACATGAGCAAAGTTGAAGGCCCGATTACTTAAAGATTGGATAGGGGGAGAGGCCCTTACAACGGCCCTTATGTGCCCCCACAGCCATGTTAGGAATAGGAGGAGAACCTCATCCTAACATAAGCAAAGTCAAACGCCCGGTTACTTAAAGACCAGATGGGGGGAGAGGCCCTTACAATGGCCCTTATGTGCCCCCACAGTCATGTTAGGAATAGGAGGATAACCTCATCCTAACATGAGCAAAGTCGAAGGGCCGATTACTTAAAGATCGGATGGGGGGAGAAGCCCTTACAACGGCCCTTATGTGCTCTCACAGCCATGTTAGGAACAAGAGGAGAACCTCATCCTAACATGAGCAAAGTCGAAGGCCCGATCATTTAGAGACTGGATGAGGGGAGAGGTCCTTGCAACAGTCCTTACGTGCCCCCACAGCCCTATTAAGAATAAGAGGAGAACCTCATCCTAACACGAGTTGAAATTGACTGTTGGAAATAGGAGGAGAACCTCATCCTGACACAAACGAAGACCCGATCGATCAAGATCAGATGAGGAGGAAAATCTCCTCAGTGGCTTCTCTACACTCCCACGACCCCGTTAAGAGCAGAGAGAAAATCCTCAGTCGAACACAAAAAAAAAGAGAGGGAAAATGAAAAGGGAAAGCGACGAACTACACCAGTAATAAGTGAAAAACAAATTACATCAAAGACACAAAGGACCTCGTCTCAATGAGGAAGGAGACTTTTATCAAAAACCCTCAGTCTTTAAGAGGAAACTCAACACAGACCGAGAAAAAATCGACTTCCTCAAGGTAACGAGAAGTTCGGGCCCCCAAGCTCGAGCACCGGGAGGAAGCGTCAAACTCAAATGGCCTCGAAAAGACCTGCGGTCATGAACAAAAAGGGAAAATCAACACGATGGAGACCAGGAACCTTCAAATAATGCCGACATCGAACAAGATGGAAGACAAAAGAAGTTCGATAAATGATGACTCAAAGCAAGAATAGATGAGGAATTACAAATAATGCCAACATCGAACAAGATAAAAGATAAAAAAGTTTGATAAATGATAACTTAATACAAGAATGGACAAAGTAATGAAAAATTTTCTTTTCATTTCATTAGTGAAGTGTACATTATAAAGCCCTGAATGTCCAAAAAAAAATGACAAGAAAAGAAAAAGAATACATGGAAGGATGAAAGGTAAAAAGGAGCTTTAAGGAAGTTCGGCTTCTTCCGACTTCGAGCTCTCGATTCCAGTCATTATTAGAGACTTCTTTAAGTTTTTGACTTCTTCTTCTAGTTCCATCTTTCTTAGCAGCATCTCTCGATACATCTGGTGGAACCGCCGGCTTTCACCCTCCGACTCCTGAAGCCTCTTCCTCAAGATCTCAGACTCCACCTCGGCATCCTTGACCGCCTGCTACTCGTGGGCCAGCTGAATTTTCAACCGCTGTAGTTCGGCCTTCTCCTACCCAAGGGCCATAGACAGTTTTTCCATGGTCCCCTTCAAGGAGCGGAGCTCATTGGAGCCTTGTGCAGAGGTGGGCTGGACTCTCTCAGACATCTGCCTCTGACGGCGAGCAACTTCGTCAGTCACCATCTTGAGCTTCCTTCGGTAGTCCTCTACTTGCCTACATCAGCCGACTCGATAGGCGTTGTAGTTCGCCTCGGCGTCTT
Organism: Elaeis guineensis; assembly: GCF_000442705.2. Lineage (NCBI taxonomy): Eukaryota > Viridiplantae > Streptophyta > Magnoliopsida > Arecales > Arecaceae > Elaeis > Elaeis guineensis. The sequence continues at coordinate 97,288,024 of NC_026000.2, forward strand.
GCAGCTACTTTTGAAGGTCGGAGAATTTTTTTGACCCGTCTCGATCACGTTCGACCTGAGTTGTGAGTCAGAACGAGCTTCCTTCCAACTGACCGATCTTCTCCCATGCAGCCGCCAGCTCAACTTCAAGAGAGCTGATCTTGGAAGCCTGAGTTCAATTTGATTCATTTGCTATTGCTATTGCTTTTTCTATTTATCCATAGGTAGAGACCCTCTCTATTTATAGATGATTCTCATGACCCAATGAGAGTAAGACTCTTTATTCAAATCTAATTTGAATGGATCTAATACTTATGAAAGAAGGATTCCTACATGAGATATAATTGCCAACACTTATGACATCCGCTTTGCACCCACTCCCACACCCACTTGGGATGCCCCAAATAAGCATCAAATTAGGTTTTGGTCATCTTTTATGAGGGGGTATTCTCAGTGCATATAGGAATACTCATATATCATCCAAAATAGATCTGATTCGAATTTGATTCAAAGCTGATTTGAAATAATTTCGAAAGGCTATCAATCCTATACTCTTTAGGACTTTTGTACTAAGTCTAACATGGATTTTAGATATATTTAAGTCTAATTAATTCAGATCTAATCTAAAATTAGTTAATACTTAAATTTAATCTTTCATATATTTCATGGATCATAGATCAAAAACTATTCATCCTCGGGATTGAACCTGAACCTCATGTGTAGTGCTAGCTAGACATAATCAACTCTTCAATCCCGTTTGACCCATAACTTAATTCTCAATCAAGTTAGCTTATATGTTCAATCAAGTTAAGTACTTTCAAATTAGACATATAAACATAGGTCAACACCTTCCTACTTTATCTGACTTGTGTGTGTGACTCTATAGGTTCAAATACTAAATCGATAGCACAGGAATCAATTCCTGCATTAATCGAGATACCATCTAGCAATGATTTTTGACATCCAGATAGGTTGAATTATCGTAAAAAAATATTTTAAAATTCATACATATGGTTACTGAATAATTTATCTTTTTGATCCTGGATGCTCTAGGATGGTCTCAGATTATCTGTCAACTTAGATTGCTTCATCCACATTGTATTTGAATCTTTTAAATCTATCTCATGGATTATCCTAGCTAAGGCTTTACTAAATTGAAATACAGTGATACATTAACTCTAATAATCTGGAGAGGTCAATCCCATCTTGATCCACATACCAACTTTGCGAGGCTTGACTATACCCAGTAGCCTTTCATCACTATATTAGAAATCTAGGTAGTCCGGCACCAAAGCACAGTGAATTACTTGCAAGTTACTATAGTGATCTTAGATCTGAAGGACACTTATACCATGTGTTTCATGAGTAGCTCTTGATAGCAGAATGTGTTTAGTTCTAGTGATGCAATAGAATATAGATTTTAAAAATTTTTAACATGTATTTAATATTTGAAAACAAGGTTTAACACTTAAACACAACCATCAGAACTCAAAATCCTAAGAACCCCTTGATGATTACAATCAAATCACAAAAACATATGTTAGAGAAGAAGACTAGAAGTCATATACACAATGAAAATAATGAACTGGTAATTTTGAGATCTCCACAAGATCCAAAGCAGAAGCCCTCCAATGATGATCCACACAGGATTGATCAGGGCCCTTCCAACTCGATATGATGTAAAACCTTCTTCCTAAGTACACTGCTGTCCATCCTTCGCAAGAACAAGAAGCACCACCACTTGTATACCTTAATGACCTCTACTAGTACCACTCCAGGAACCCTTTCCCAAAGTTTCACACCACACAAAAATAAGTTAGATGTTCAACACTTGAGCAACCTAATTTTTGGACAAGCATCACATGCTTTCCAATTTTCTTCTCCCTTTCTTTCTATTTTCTCTCCCTCTTTTCTTATATTATTTTTAGATTTTTTTTGGTCTTTTTCCCTCTCATTTTCATGCCAAAACACCCAAAATATGAGACATGAAACCATGGAATAGCACCCCTTATAAATAGGTAACAAAGGGGCACCATCCATTCCAAGTGATGCCAACTCTTGGCATCCCAACTTCCATATGTTAAAATTAATTCTCCACAATAATAAATGGCATGGAGAAGTTAAGGAGTAGAAGGACTCTTCCTTCTGATATCCCATAAAAAATTGGCATGTAAGAATTATGAGATTTAATGAAGAGAAATCAATATTTAGTGCAAACACATCCCATTTGTCGTCCCTTAGTTTCGAAAAGTAATTAAATTATTTTATATAGAAACTTTGGGTGTGGAAGAGCCTTCAAGCAGAAGGACTCATTCACTTCTGTGCCAACAATACTCAGATAACATCAAATGGTATGGGAAAAAATAGAGAGGGCATGGAATATCAAGAGTCCATAAATTTATGGGCTCTTTCATACCAGCGCATAAAAGGATGTAGCATCCCATTATTTTTGTGGCATCCAAATTCCTTCCATGAGAAGGACTCTCCTTCCAATTCCACACCTAGAAATACCAATGGTCATCAGATCGCACGTGGAATTAAAAACACATAGAGAATTTGGTAAGGAATTTAAGAGGAGTAAAGGAGAAGGGCTCCTCTTCTCCAATGCCAAATAAAATGGGCATCCAATTTATTTTTTGCATGATGCTTAACATGGAGGTGGCTGGTTTTACATGAAACTCTTTCATAAAATCTAATAAAAATTATCTAATTAATTAGATGATTCAAATCCAATCACATTAGGTCAAACAATAAGATTAGGTGAGCACAAACACCTTTGCACTAAACCTAATTGCGAACTTGGGTTAATTCATGCACTAGCAATTTAATTAACCCATTAAATTTTTAATAAATTCAAATTGATTGGATCAAGACTAAATTCTTATTGTGTGTGACCTACTGAGTTTCAAATCTAGCCAGTAGTGGATCCAAACTGTCGATGAAATCCTAATCCAATTGGATTAGGTCAGCTCAAGAGTCCCAATCAACTAGGACTCTTCCTAATTGATTCTAAAATTAAAATTTTTTAATTCTGTCAAGTCTACAAGTCAAGATTAATATCTAATAATGTGTCATAACTATTCAAAAGATTTAAAATTTGATAAAAATATCAAAATTATCCTTCCATGATAAGTTACAATGCAATTTAATCTTTCGATCACCCAACATCTCGGAAAGGCTATGGGTATGGAAATATATCAAATCTAAATACCTAACCATATGTATCTCGATCAGATGATGATGACTCAATTAATGAATTAGTAGATATAATTTTTACTATTCATCCCTGCTTTGGCCAGAGACTTTCAAAGTCACCATCCTATGAGATCATATAGGATGTTCTCTCCTCTTACAAGGAGTGATCGATTCCTTGTTGACTATGCACAATCTCCATGCACACTTTGCCATATCCATAATATCCCACACACATCTCAAAATAGTATTCTAGAAAATAAACCAAAGTAAGGGTCCATACACATAAGGTATCATGGTGATCTCAGATCAAAGGATCACATACACCACTCCCATTGAAGAACCATCTATCGACATGCTGTAAGGCTCCATCAGTTGTTCTTTCTATAGGTCTATTCAAAGAACTCATTCTCTAATGAGGACCTACATCCTTGTACTAGTGTCACCACATAAGTGGTTATAAGACTAACCACCCTCTTAATCGAGCATACATAGGATGTACCAGTCTTATCAGAGTTATTGATCTCTGACTTGATGATCTATCAATTGGAAATATTTTAGATTGAGACTATGAAGATTTTAGATTTCACTAGTATAATCTCGTCATGGCCCTAAAATCATTATCCTAATCTATAAAATTTATTATAATCATATAAAAAAGATGCAGCAAATGATAAAATATAATACCTCATAACTAATATCATGCAAATAAGCAGGAAGATAATAAAGAAATGTCCCATTGCATCCCCATGCGATTGACTTGTAAGGCACTATTCTTTTAATCTCCCATTTGTACTAAATCCAATCACTCCTATACCTGATGCCCATGTAATCAGAATGGCGATTACACTCATGCTATGTATGGCTTAGTGAACTGATCCTATTATACTGTGCTTTAATATTAGCTCATTTTATAATCATATCATGAATGAAGCGAAAGTGCCTAGGATGTGCATAGGTACTCGGTGAGAGCAGACCTAACTTAATGATGAACCCTTCATCAGACACCTTTCCTAAGCAATCTTTACTAACAATATTTAACTAAAACAAATACAATATGCTGTTTGAAACTTTTTCAATTCACTGCTCCTCTAGTACTTCTCAAGTACTATGAGAATGCTTTTCCATAATTTTCATAAGATCCTTTCGTGGATCAATCTGATTTACAATCTGAAATCAATGATTATGTACAAGGCATAATTCATATCAGGCTTGGTACATTGAATGTATGAGTAAGTAAACACCTTGACACCTATTCATGTTGAACACCTTCAACATTAAATTTTTTGTACCTAGACTGGGACAAGCCCTGTATCCACTTACACCTATCCCTATAGATGCCAAGTATATTGGATGCTTAACCTAAGTCTATTTTTATAAAAATTTCTATGATAAGCAAGCCATTGATTGAGTGCAATATTGGGACTACCTTCCCAATATACTATATGTCACCCACATACATAACTAAAAAATTAGTGGAACTCCCACTTATCTTTTTGAACACATATATGGTTCATCTATATTTGATAAAGTCAAATATTTTGACTATCCTATCAAAAATAGAAGTACCTACTCCTCATATATTATCTAAATTCATAAAAATATTTGCCCTCCCACTAGAGACAACTTCTCTAGATGGTGTATGGCAAATGTAAAAATCCGAATAGGCATCCCTAATAGCAACCTGTTGGGTCAAATCCATAGGTGCTTCAACTATAGTTCATACTTGGTTGATGTTCAGGAAGTCAATTTTAGATATCAAGATTTCAGACCAACTGATAGAGTCTCTGTGGGGAAAATTCAGTGCAGGGGTAAAATGATAATTTTAAATTTTTTTCAAAATTATGATTTTACAGTAGAAAAATATTAATTAATCTAATTAATTAACATGAATTTATCCTACACTAAGATCTAAATATGATATATAGCATGCATTCATTTAAATTTGAAATTCAAATTCGAACAGTAAATACTTTACTGTAATGTGTTCAGAACACAATAACTTTGTGCGGGTAGTAGATCGCCGCAATCTGATCATCGTCGGGAGAGTCTGATCATCGTGATGCAGCCACATAATGTGTCTAACCTCTGTAGATCATCCACATGAAGCTCTCGGTCTGATCGACTCCTCACGAGTGCTAGCTCGTTGTAGAGCCCTTTTGACGGTGGATGCTGATCGAACTCCTTCGATCAATGTCTGTCAATTTTTTGGATACTCCAGATCATCAACAAACATGCTTGAGAGGATGTTGAAGATCTTCCTAAGATTTTGTGGGCTCACGACACTCGTAGCTCACTTTCTCACTTCTCGAACCCCAGGCTAAAACTTTAGGAAACTCACCGAAAACCTTGCACCCACTTTTCTTTCTTTTCTTTCTTTTTCTCTTAGAAGGATATGGACTTCCTTCTCACGCACAAGACTTCTCATACCCCAAAATTTTTCTCCAAAAAACTTCTTCTTGCATGCCCCACTCTTCTCCTCCTTTTATAACAACGTCAAACGTCTTATCCAAAAGAAAGGATAAAGATGAGTAATTGCACATTTGAATTCAAATCAAATTTTGAATTCAAATGGACACCAACTCATCCCTTATCCACTAAAGGCATGAGGTATGGCTTAAATTGTGCATGAAGTGATTTCATGAGAAACCTTTTCTCATGTAATAAATAGGGCATAAAAAAAGGGATAAGGTGCAAAATTGATTGCCCATTCAAACTTTATTTTGAATTTGAATTGCCAACCAATCATCCTTATCCATCCATTTGGCACATTAAAGTGGGGCGTTGAGAGGGCTTGGTATGAGGAAAAAATTCATGAGAAGTTCCTTCTCATGAATCCAAATGGGTGCAATGGAAGTGAGGTGAAACATGGAGATTGGGTCAAGGTGGTTTAATTATTTAAACCAACCTAATTGAACCAAATAAGTTAGGTCCAATTAGACTAATTTAAATTCAACTTAATTAGGCTCAATAAAATCTTAATCAAATCAGGGATTGACTAAGCCCAACCCCTGATCAAATCAGGGACCAAACCATCTCGACGATTAGGTCAACTCTTAACCTAATCGGGTCAAACCCAATTGAATCCAATTCAATTGGACTTGATCCAAAAATAATTACTCAATCAAATAGAGTTAAATAGTGATCAAATTATTAATTAAACCTCTCATAAATATTGAGTCCAAATCTGATGGGCAATCAGGCATCAGAATTCATCGATATGTAAACCTGATCGAAAAATCCCAACCAGTGGACTCTTGACCCCGATACCCATAATGTGTGGAACTCATGATCAGAGAATCCTGATTCTCGATCACTGAGTCCCAAATATGTAGGATTCTAATCAACCATCAGATCAGATAAGAACCTCTAATGTGTGTGACCCTGCAGGTTCGAACCTAAGCCGGTAGCACAGGAACCAATTTCTGTACTAATCGAAGTGACCATCTAGCAATGGTACCCGACGATCGGATAGGTCGAATGGTCACAATCGCAACACTCAAAACCTACGTGAATATGGTTACTATAAAATTCATCCTTTTGACCTCTGCGTTTAGAATGACACAGGGTTAAACTGTCAACCCTGATCAGATCATCCGAATCATGCTCAACTCAAACAGTCCTGTGACTCCTCACAAGGACTACCCTGGCCAAGATTTTACTAAATTGAAACAGGACTGTACACAGCTCCTAAACTGAAGTGGTCAATCCCATCTTGACACACTCACCAACAAGTCAAGTACTTGACTACACCCAGTAGCCTTCCGTCACTGAATTAAAAATTCAGGTAGTCCAGTGCCTAAGTGCATGAGTTGCTTGCAAGTCACCGTGGTGGTCTTAAGTCGGAGGGATATTTATACCCATATTCCATCGGAGCAAATCTTGACAGCAGAAATAGCTCCGGAGTTGGTCACGTTCAGACAGATATACCCTTACATCTCACCTGTATGCCATGTCAGTGTCTCCACACTCATTGGTTAAGAGGACAACCAACCTATATGGCACACAACGACCTATGCTTGATAAATATTATCGTCCTTGGTAACAACGTATCATTTGATCACGAACAGATTTAAGGACTAAACGACAAATCCTCCTTTGTCGAGTCTCAATAGTCCTAAGGACTTCACCATAACATAGGAGTTCATTAGAAGATGAAACATTTTGTGATGAAAAATATCAAAATAATTTTTATTAATTCATAATTCATGTAAAATATAAAAAATGAGCACAACCATCAACAGGCTGATGATTGACTTTGGGATACTATTCCCAACAATCTCCCACTTGCCTAAAGCCAATCAGTGCAGTATCTAATACCCATCTTTGACTTGTAGTTGTCGAACTCCTTCACCGCAATGGCTTTAGTGAATGGGTCAGCCAGATTCTCCTTCCCATCAATCTTCTGAAGATCGACGTCACCTCGATCCATAATTTCTCGGATAAGATGGTAGCGACGCAGAATATTCTTCGTCCGCTGGTATGCCTTTGGTTCCTTCACCTGAGTAATGGCTCCAGAGCTGTCACAGTAGAGCAGAACTGGACCAACAAGGGAGGGTGCTACTCCAAGCTCGGTGATGAATTTTCTCAGCCACACCGCTTCTTTGGCAGCATCTGATGCAGCGACATACTTGCCTCGCAAACTGAATCAGCCATTGTGTGCTGCTTGGAACTTTTTCAACAGATAGCCCCACCATTAAGGGTAAAAATAAATTCCGACATACTTTTGCTGTCATCATGATCAGACTGAAAACTAGAGTCTGTAAACCCTATAAGTCTCAAGTCGATTGATCATAAACAAGCCACTGGTCCTTAGTATTTCTTAAATACTTCAGGATGGTTTTAACAACCTTCCAGTGATTCTCCCCTGGATCAGATTGGTATCTACTCACTACCCCTAGTGAGTATGCCACATCTGGTCATGTACAAGTCATGGCGTACATGATAGATCCCACTACCGAAGCATATGGAATCCTACCCATACGCTCTCTCTCTTGAGGTGTTGTCGGACAATCCCTCTTCGAGAGAGAAATTCCATGGCCTATCGAAAGGTAGCCTTTCTTGGAATTCTCCATGCTGAACCTCTTCAGCATTGTATCAACATACGTGGACTGAGATAAATCAAGCAATCTTTTAGATCTATCCCTATAGATCCTCATCCCTAGGATGTAGAAATCTTCTCTCAAATCCTTCATGGAGAACTGTGACGACAGCCAAATCTTTATTCTCTGTAATGCAGGGACATCATTCCCGATTAAGAGAATATCATCCACATACAATATAAGAAATACTACTACTGGACCATTAGCACACTTATAAATGCATGGCTCTTCTCCGTTCTTAATGAAGCCATACGTCTTGATCGTCTTATCAAAACGTATGTTCCAACTTCGTGATGCCTGCTTAAGTCCATAAATGGACCTCTGTAGCCTACACACCTTAGACTCATCTGTGGATGTAAATCCTTCAGGTTGTATCATATACACCTCTTCATCCAGCTCTCTATTTAGGAAAGCTGTCTTCACATCCATCTGTCAGATTTCATAGTCCAGATGGGCAACTATCGCAAGAATAATTCGAATGGTTTGAGCATTGCCACAGGAGAAAACATCTCGTCATAGTCTATACCATAACATTGATGATATCCCTTGGCAACCAGACGGGCTTCATTGGTTTCCACCTTTCCGTCTGCATCTCTCTTCCTTTGAAGACCCACTTACACCCTATGGATTTTACTCCTTCGGGTGGGTTAACCAATGTCCACACATCGTTGACCTTCATGGACTCCATTTCGGATTTCATGGCCTCCAGCCATTTCTCAGAGTCGGGTCTCTGTATTGCATCCATGTAGGTGATCGGATCCTCATCATTTTCATCAAGTTCAATAGGATCGCCATCTCAGATCAAAAACCATAGTATCTGTCCGGTTGACGTGGTACTCTACCAGATCGCCTTCAGGGTGCTTGAACAATGGGCTCCGGATCTGATCTAACCAAATCCGGTTCAGGTTTAGCAACTTGTCTCGATTTTTCTACCTATCGAACTTCGTCAAGTTGACCTTAGAGGCAACAGTCCCTTCACCAAGGAACTTCTTTTCCAAAAAGATTGCCTTAAGGCTGACAAACACTTTTTGCTCATCAGCTAGGTAGAAGTAATACCCTTTGATCTCTTTTGGGTACCCTATAAAATTATACTTGTTAGATCTAGGTCCAAGCTTGTCCGTAATTAAACATTTAACATAAGTCGGACACCCCCAAACCCTAAGGTATGAGAGTACTGGCTTACGTCCTATCCATATCTCATATGGCATTTTGGTTACAGACTTACTCGAAACTCTATTTAGAAGGTAACAAGCCGATTCGAGCGCATATCCCCAGAGGAAGATCGGCAGACCATCAAACCCCATCATGGATCGAACCATGTCCAACAAGGTCTGATTCCTCCTTTCAGATACACCATTATGTTGTGGTGTTCCAAGAGGACTCCACTGAAGAGAATCCCATTCTCCCCAAGATATGTCAGAAAATCATTGGAAAGGTATTCACCTCCTTGATCAGATCGAAGAGTTTTAATATATTTTTAGTTTATTTTTCTACCTCATTTCGAAATAGTTTAAACATTTCAAACGACTCCGATTTATGCTTCATTAAATAGACATACCATACCTCGATAGGTCGTCTGTGAAGGTTATGAAGTAGAAATATCCACCTCTTGCACTTGAGCTCATGGGTCCACATACATCAGAATGTACCAAACCCAAGAGTTCACTGGCTCGCTCACCTTTTCCAGTAAAAGGTGATTTGGTCATTTTATCAAGAAACAGGACTCACAGGTTGAAAGTGATTCACAATCACCTACTTTAAGAATTCCTTCTTGAGCCAACCTGTTTATCCTATTCTTATTGATATGACCTAGCCTACAGTGCCAAAGGTAGACATCTGACACATTATCTATTCTAGGAGTTTATCGAAGGTTTGAACCACATTAACAGGTTGTGATAGAAAGTAAATTCCATTATTAAGTTGTCCAACAAACATTGTAACACCATTCAAAATGATATTGCAAACATTTCTTTTTATTAAAAATTGATAACCGTTCATGGCCAAAAAGCCTACAAAAATAATATTTAATAAAAAGCGTGGACAATAGTGACATTCACTCAGAATTATGTTTCGAGAATTGATTACAAGGTTCATAATTCTCAATGCTAGAACTAGAACTTTGCTTCCATCTCCAACGTTCAGGAATCTCTCGCCTTCATCAAATCTCCTACTGACTTGCAGACCTTGCATCGAATTGGAAATATGATAAGGGCTTCCGGTATCCAATATCTTGGCAGTAGTATCACAAATGGAAAAGTTACAAGGTGTTATCATATAAGTACCTTGCTTCTTCTTCAGCCTGTTCGGGTCCAGGGAAGCAATGTATAGAGGACAGTTCCTCTTCCAGTGCCCCTGCTTCTTGCAAAAGAAGCACTCCGCCTGGCTCGATCGGGCTTGCACTTCTTGGTCTGACCCTGTGCAGATGTCCCAGTATGCAGCTGCACCTTCTTATTCTTCTTCTTCTTGTTCTTCTTCTTCCCTTTCTTAAAGGGTCGACGACCAGAAGAATACCCTCCCACAATATTCGCCAACTCCTTATGGAGCTGGTGATCCTTCTCAAAGTTCTGCAGCAACCCCAACAAATCATGGTAGTTCACTGCACGCTTTGTCATCTGAAAATGAGTAAGGAAGGGGAGGAAGGACTTGGGCAATAAATTAAAGATCGCATCCTTACCGAGCTGCTCGTGCAGGGGAAAGCCCAGTTTAGTTAGGTGCTCAATTATTTCGATCATGTACAATACATGATCAATGACTAAGGCTCCATCCCTCATCTGAGCATTGAAAATGGCACAACTAGTTTTGTGCCTTTCAATGTCATCAGGCGTGCCAAAGGAGTCGTTCAACATTTGAAGCATCTCCTGTGGTTGGGCATTCTCGAACCTGCGACTAAATTCATCATTCATTGCCGCCAGCATAATGCACCGAATGGTGGTGCGGTCGTTGAGCCACTTCTGATAAGTGTCTCGGACCGTCCCTCTAACATTCGGGGCTGGCTCCTCAGGTGCCAGATCCGTTACTACATAAAGGATCCGCTCATGCTCAAGGATGATTTTTAATTTTTGATACCAGCTATCAAAATTAGGTCCCAGAGCTTGTCATTATCTAATAATGATCGGAGGGACAGAGTAGTGGCCATAGTTGCATAAAGAAAAATCAGACCTCTATTAGTACATAAATTATAAATACTAAAGACTTGGACTTTAGTCTAAAGTTTCTCCCAATACTTTTACGAACTGGTAGCCTCAACCTCCAATTCGAGAAATTACTTTAATTCCTTAGTGGGTATTAGAATCCACACAGACTACACACGAGCCCAACTTTGGTTGGTCAACTCATGTGCATCTATGGGTAGGTTCATAACCAATTGTTTCTCTAAACAACTTCTAGTAATTAATTTGCCCTAGAACATAATCAGTAGGCTTTGGCCTCCACTGAAAAAATCTGGTTAGGTCCAACCATTAACATGATTTGATTTGGTGAATCGGACCAATAAATGATCAAGCCCGACTTTGGTTGTCCAACCTAACTACCATCAGAAAGACTCAAACCAAATTATCATACTATGAATGATAATTCCATTAGTCAATAAGCACCAGGCCTTTGGGCCTCCAATGATTATTAAACTAATGGACTCATTATCACTCACTTAATGGGAGGCTATGACTTAGTTATCAATATAACTTAATCATTTTTAGGACCTAATAATTTTTGAGGATTTTATTAAAGAATCAAAGAGAAGAAAATATCTAGCCAATTTCAATCCTCCCACTGACTTCACCAAGTCAGATTAAAAAGGATTTACTTAAAGCTGGCATTAGGAGCACCTAAATCAGTCAAATTGATTTATCTAATGACATGGGTGAGCCCTAATCACCAAGTGATCTAATCAAAACCTAATTCACCAGGTTGGCCAGGTAAGTGAGATCAGTGGTGGGGATAAGCCATTAACTCGTCAGAGATCGAATTACTGTGAGTAGCTCCCACTTAAAAATCACTGGTCAAAATGCCAAACTTACCTTAGACACCAACTGGTTCATTAGTTTTAATTTGATCAACTTAGTAAATAGGGTTCCACCACGTAGCCATAAATTAAGTCCATCTTGGTCTAGTTTAAGACATGGATCCATTCAACTACAACTATTGAAGTTGAGTCTAGAGTATCCTTGACCTAATCTAATTCAACTTTTGATTAGATTTGACCAATTACTCTAATTTAGTCCATTTCTTTAAGCTAACCTTAGGTCTAACCCAATTATGGACCTTATCCATCTAACCCATTGACCCACAAGTTTATGCAATTGTCTTAAATCTTAAGTCATAATTCTAGACCTACTAGACAACACTTAATTTTTTTAATTAAGTATTTGGGCTGATGGGTCAGGATTTGGCATTTCGAAAATAATTTTTAAATTTGAAAGGTTTTATTTTTTGTTCACCAAATATGTTGACTCATTTCACAAATAGATCAGCACATTTCATAAATAGCAATCCTATTGCTAATTAAATAACAAAAAATAACTCAATCAAAATAAATCATGAATATTCCTTACAATTGAATTTTACAATTAATGATAAATTTTACAATTGAATCTTTACAATTAATTTTACAATTGAATATTCCTTCATGATAAATTTTACAATTGAATCTTTACAATTAATTCTTTTCGCTGCTTTATTTGCATGGGATATAATTGCAACGCCACCCTTACCGCCATAGGAGACCCCATCAAATGGGAGGAGAGGGCCTTTAAACCCTACTTTTCTCCTATGACCGGGTGGCCATGGCAACCAACCCAATTCGATTACTTGCTACTTGGATCAAGTATATCTAAATATACCAATTTCAAAATTTAAATTTAAATTTCAAATTTTAAATTTTGAATTTTAAATTTCAAATTTCAGACAAATTTCAAATTTCAAATTTTTAAATTTCAAATTTTGAATTTTAAATTTTGAATTTTAAATTTGAAATTTTATCTAAATTTTAAATTTCAAATTTTGAATTTCAAATTTTTGAATTTTAATTTCAAATTTCAAATTTCAAAATTTAAATTTAAATTTTGAATTTCAAATTTTTTTCTGAATTTTGAACAACTTTCAAAATTCAAATTTAAATTTTGAATTTCAAATTTTAAATTTAAGCTTTTAAATTACAACTTAATCTACGCATGCAAATATATATATCATATCTAAGAACCCGCTCTGATACCATTTGTGGGGAAAATTCAGTGCTGGGGTAAAATGGTAATTTTAAAACTTTTTCAAAATAATGATTTTACAGCGAAAAAATATTAATTAATCTAATTAATTAACATAAATTTACCCTACACTAGGATCTAAATATGATATATAGCATGCATTCATTTAAATTTGAAATTCAAATTCGAACAGTAAATACTTTACTGTAATGTGTTCAGAACACAATACCTTTGTATGGGTAGTAGATCGCCGTAATCTGATCACCATCGGGAGAGTCTGATCATTACGATGTAGCCACACAGTGTGTCTGACCTCTGCGGATCATCCACATGAAGCTTCCGATCTGATCGACTCCTCACGAGTGCTAGCTCGTTGTAGAGCCCTTTTGATGGTGGATGCTGATCGAACTCCTTCGATCGATATCTATCGATTTTTTGGATGCTCTGGATCATCAACAGATGTGCTTGAGAGGATGTTAAAGATCTCTCTGAGATTTTGTGAGCTCACGACACTCGTAGCTCACTTTCTCACTTTCCGAACCCCAGGCTAAAACTCTAGGAAACTCACCGGAAACCTTGCACCCACTTTTCTTTCTTTTCTTTCTTTTTCTCTTGAAAGGATATGGACTTCCTTCTCATGCACAAGACTTCTCATGCCCCAGAATTTTTCTCCAAAAAACATCTTCTTGCACGCCCCACTCTTCTCCTCCTTTTATAACAACGTCAAACATCTTATCCAAAAGAAAGGATAAAGATGAGTAATTGCATATTTGAATTCAAATCAAATTTTGAATTCAAATGGACACCAACTCAGCCCTTATCCACTAAAGGTGTGAGGTGTGGCTTAAATTATGCATGGAGTGATTTCATGAGAAATCTTTTCTCATGTAATAAATAGGGCGTAAAAAAAGGGATAAGGTGCAAAGATTGATTGCCCATTCAAACTTTATTTTGAATTTGAATGGCCAACCAATCATCCTTATCCATCCATTTGGCACATTAAAGTGGGGCATGGAGAGGGCTTGGCATGAGGAGAAAATTCATGAGAAGTTCCTTCTCATGAATCCAAATGGGTGCAATGGAAGTGAGGTGGCGCATGGAGATTGGGTCAAGGTGGTTTAATTATTTAAACCAACCTAATTGAACCAAATAAGTTAGGTCCAATTAGACTAATTTAAACCTAACTTAATTAGGCTTAATTAGGCTCAATAAAATCTTAATCAAATTAGAAATTGACTAGGCTCAACCCCTGATCAAATTAGGGACCAAATCATCTCGACGATTAGGTCAACTCTTAACCTATTGGGTCAAACCCAACTAAATCCAATTCAATTGGATTGATCCAAAAATAATTACTCAATCAAATTGAGTTAATTAGAGATCAAATCACTAATTAAATCTCTCATAAATACTGAGTCCAAATTCGATGGGCAATCAGGCATCAGAATTCATCGATATGTAAACCTGATTGAAAAATTCCAACCAGTGGGACTATTGACCCCGATACCCATAATGTGTGGAACTCATGATCAGAGAATCCTGATTCTCGATCACTGAGTCCCAAACATGTAGGATTCTACATCAGCCATCAGATCAGATAAGAACCTCTAATGTGTGTGACCCCACAGGTTTGAATCTAAGCCGGTAGCATAGGAACCAATTTCTGTACTAATCGAAGTGACCATCTAGCAATGGTACCCGATGATTGGATAGGTCGAATGGTCGCAATCGCAACACTCAGAACCTACGTGAATATAGTTACTGTATAATTCATCCTTTTGACCTCTGTGTTTAGGACGACACAGGGTTAAATTGTCAACCCTGATCAGATCATCCGAATCGTGCTCAACTCAAACAGTCCTGTGACTCCTCACAAGGACTACCCTGGCTAAGGTTTTGCTAAATTGAAACACGACTGTACACAGCTCCTAAACTGGAGTGGTCAATCCCATCTTGACATACGCATCGACAAGTCAAGTACTTGACTACACCCAGCAGCCTTCCATCACTGAATTAAAAATTCAAGTAGTCCAGTGTCTAAGTGCAGTGAGTTGCTTGCAAGTCACCATGGCGGTCTCAGATCGGAGGGATATTTATACCCATATTCCATCGGAGCAAATCTTGACAGCAGAAATAGCTTCGGAGTCGATCATGTTCAGTGCAGATGTACCCTTACATCTCACCTGTATGCCATACCAGTGTCTCCACACTCATTGGTTAAGAGGACAACCAACCTATATGGTACACAACAACCTATGCTTGATAAATGTTGTCATCCTTGGTAACAACGTATCATTTGGTCGCGAATAGATTTAAGGACTAAATGATAAATCCTCTTTTGTCGAGTCTAAATAGTCCTAAGGACTTCACCACAATATAAGAGTTCATTAGATGATGAAATATTTTGGGATAAAAAATATCAAAATAATTTTTATTAATTTATAATTCATGTACAAATATAAAAAATGAGCACAACCGTCAACAGGCTGACGATTGGCTTTGGGACACTATTCCCAACAGTCTCTACTCATAACATTCTTTGAATGGGTCAAGTAAAACATCATTCACAATGATGTATGGTGTACTACCATTCATAATGACAAACCCATACTTGAGTGGTATATTACACACTCAAATTGACCTTTTGGTGAGGAGGTATGCATCATGGTCATGTCTCATCTTCGGGCACATCAGCTTGAGGATTAACTTGTGGACACTCCACAAGTTAGGATAACATAGTTTATAGGTCTTGAAATTCTCAAGTTCAATTATCCTCCCACTGTCCCCTTTAATTTTTTTTATAAAAGATGGCATACCTACTGATAAAACATCTTTTGTCAAGTAGGGTGGTAGAAATAGCGTCACATACTATTCTTTAGGATATCCTATATACTTATAAAAATACTGTTCTAGCACAAACTTATGTACATCAACTCTTTTCACATAGGTTGGGCAACCTACCTATTACCTATTCCATATCTCATATGGAGTGCTTGTAATAGATTTTTATAGTGTCTAATTCATACAATAATTTTTAGGATATTTCTCAAAAAGAGAATAATATTTGTAAAGTATTTTAGAGAACACATCATATCATATATGAAGTGTCCATCTACAGGTCGAGATATTATTAGCCTTCGAACATCCATATGTTCGAGACCTAATACTTTGCTTGCCCTTAGATATGTGACCATCATATATTTATTTTTTATTCTCATTAATATGAAAAATATTATCATTGAGTGACAGAAATATAAGACTATTAAAATAAAATAATAGTCATAACATTTACCATATGTAGAGTAACTTTTACTTTTAACATTAATTTCAAAACTATGCTACAATAGCAAAAGATTTGAAATAATGTTTCTTATAAATTTAAGCTCATATCAATGGTCTATTAGTCTTTAAATCTTGCTAGAAGGTTATATTGGTTCCTACAGCCTTAACATGAATGGACTATCCATTAATGCCAAAGGGCAAGTAGTCACCCCACTTTAGCTTAATACGTCCTGCAACACTTTGCATAGGAGGAACATATATTAGGTATCATATACCTAAAATTTTAAAGTTAAAATAATAATAATTAGTCTATATCACATACAAACTATTAGCAGATGCAACTTTTGTATCCTGCTATTGCTTCACACTTGCAAGACAATTCTTACAATTTATTGCTCATCAATGCTGTATCGATATTAGATACCAATAGTGAAGATATTCTTCACCTTATATTCCTCAACCATTCTATGATATTTGATCAATTTAAAAGATATTCTAAGCAGTGAATGTAAAGATGCAAATATATATAAGAACATAAATAGAACCACTCGTGATGACATGCACAAGTTAGATGAAGATTTCTATCTATTTGTGTCTCTCACTATTTTAACAAATTTCATAGCCCTCAAGTATGAAATCAAAAAATTTTGTTATGAAGTTCTTTAGTGGGGTTGAGATCCCAATTTCTTATAAAAAGCCTTGTGGATAGCACAACAAGCTCCCATAAGTTCAAAGGTTTTACTAATTGCATCCCATACAACTTGCAACAAACTTTTGCCTCTAAAACACTTATAGCCTCATGGATAGCATAACAAATTATAGTATTTTAGTTAAGTTATACCCTTTAATCCTATATGGTCATATCTGGATAATACCACCCTTGTGGATAGCACAACAAGACAGTAATACCAAATATATCATAAGCATCACTAGATCAACATCATACCAATCACTATAGCAAGCCTTGTGGATAGTATAATAAACTCACTATAGTTCTTAATATACTTTATTGACTTAGTATGAGCTAAATATCATTAACTTCATTATTCAGCAAGAAGTATTAAGCCAGTTCCCACAGCAAGTCTTATGGATAGCACAACAAGTCTACTATAATTTTTGACATAATAGTAATTTAGCATGAAGGAAGGCATGGATAGTGTTCTTAACACTTCGCCATTAAGACTTAATATAATTTAACTGAGGAACTTAGATCTCATGCACATCCTAAACAATTACATGCATCATATGCTATGTTAATTCAAATACTAACTGCCAGCATATAAGAGCACATAAAAGCGTATAAAGTAAAACAAATAGATATGGACTTTTGAAAAAAATCATCCAAGCCATAAGATGATCTTTGGGTCTAACCCTAAGTACATTATGGATTGAACCATCTCATGATCAACTTAATACATCTCAACTCTCTAAAAACCTGATAGTCCAGTCTTCATCACAATGAAGGTTACTATGAAAGCTTGATCCTTATTTGAAAATAGAATGAAATAATTTCAATCTATTTTCAAATTATTTTTTATATAATTTTACATCATTACATAAAAATTTCAATCGACAGTTGAGAATATAGAAAAGAGAGGTATAGCTGATAATATAATACATCAGGGACACCCAGCCACTATTGTGACTCTTGCAGATGCATTAATATAATCAGCCTATAAGAAAATATTCAAGCATCCATCCATCACATGTATGTTCCATAGTCCATAACAAATCAACATAACATTTTATAATAATTATAAAATATAACAACAGACTACTCATGTTATTTTAGTTGTGCTATCATTCAAACACATGTCAATTAAGATGTTCAAAAATATGGGTATAGGACCCATCTTGGGTTTTTGATTCGGGTTCAATACTTGACTCAAAGTTCAATATTAGATCAATCATTTATCAACAATTTGAGTTAGATTGACCAATTCATATATTAACCCTAATTCAATTAGATTAGCATAGATTCGATCAATCATGACTCAAACCCTAATCAAATTAGGTAAATGACAAATTTGATTACCCAAAATTAAAATTAAACATGGCTTCTAATCAAATTAGAATCATGATCTTGATTTAATCTATAACAATTAAATTTTAATTATATTATAATAATAAATTATAGTTAAATCATTCCATCAGTAAAAATCCTAACGATGTCTGATGTATTTTTTTCATGACCAAAATTTTTCGGCCCCATGCACACCTCGGGCAACAACCAAGATGGTTGACCCACAATGCTGAGTGCCCGATAACATGATGGTTGGTCCTTAGATCTTAAGTAAATACATCAAATGCAAAAGCTTTAATCCTTGGTAATGTATATCCGTATGCAACATTCCAAAGCTCTGATGCATCACATGCACTGGATTTCAATTCCATCAAAAAATAGATTATAGGATCTAAATTAAACTTGTCACACCAGTCTATAAACTATGAAATTTCATATCCAAGATTCGATCATAGATCAATAATACTTTATCAAAAATAAAAATGCATCAAGAATATCAAATAAATATTAATTAGGAAACCTGATTGTGACATAGTTTGAACTGGATTTAATCCATATCACAAGAATAACATGCAATTTAATTGAATCTATCAAAGGTGGCTCTGAGACCACTGTAGAGTTTCAGTGATGCAGTAGAATATAGATTTCAATTTTTTTTTAATATGTATTCAATATTTGAAAATAAGGTTTAACACTTAAACACAACCATCAAAACTCAAAACCCTAGGAATCCCTTGACGATTACAATCAAATCACAAAAAACATACATTCGAAAGAAGACTAGAAGTCATATACCACCATGAAGATCATAAATTAGTAATTTTGAGATCTTCATGAGACTCTAAAGTAGAAGTCCTCTAACAGTGATCACACAGGATTGATCAGGGCTCTTCCCAACTCGATATGGTGCTGCGTCCTTCTTCCTAAGTGCGCTATCGTCCATCCTTCGCAAGAATGAGATGCACCACCACTTATATGCCTTCATGACCTCTACTAGTACCACTCTGAGAATCTTTTTCTAAAGTTTCACACCATATAAAAATAAGTCAGATGTTCAACACTAGAACAACTTGATTTTTGGACAAGCATCACATGCTTTCCACTTTCTTTCTCCCTTTCTTTCTATTTTCTCTCCCTCTTTCTTAAATTTTTTCCAAAATTTTTTTTGGTATTTTTTCCTCTCATTCTCATGCCAAAACACCCAAAATATGGGACATGGAACCATGGAATAGCAGCCCCTATAAATTGGTAACAAAGGGGCGCTATCCATTCCAAGTGATGGCAACTCTTGGCATCCCAAATTCCACATGTTAAAATTAATTCTCTACAACAATAAATGGTGTAGAGAAGTTAAGGAGCAGAAGGACTCTTCCTTCTAATATCCTATAAAAAATTGGTATGTAAGAATTATGAGATTTAATGGAGAGAAATCAATATTTAGCGCAAACACATCCCATGTGTTGTCCCTTAGTCTCCACAAGGAATTAAATTCTTTTATATGGAAGCTTTGGGTGTGAAAGAGCCTTCAAGTAGAAGGACTCCACTTCTATGCCAATAGTACCCAGATACCATTAAATGGTACAAGAAAAATTAGAGAGGGCATGGAATATCAAGAGTCCATGAATTTATGGACTCTTTCATACCAATGCATAAAAGGATGTGGCGTCCCATTATTTTTGTGGCATCCAAATTCCTTCCATGAGAAGGACTCTCCTTCCCATTCCACACCTAGAAATCCCAATGGTCATCAGATGGCATGTGGGATTTAAAACATGTAGAGAATTTGGTAAGGAATTTAAGAGGAGTAAAGGAGAAGGACTCCTCTTCTCCAACGCCAAATAAATGGGCACCTAATTTATTATTTGCGTGATGCTTGATGTGGAGGTGGCTGGTTCTACATGAAACTTTTTCATAAAATCAGATAAAAATTATCTAATTAATTAGATAGTTCAAACCCAATCATATTAGATCAAGGCAACAAGACTAGGTTAGCACAAACACCTTTACGCTGAAACCAATTGGAAACTTGGGTTAATTCATGTGCTAGCAGTTTAATTGACCCATTAAATTTATAATAAATTCAAATTGATTAGATCAAGATAAAATCTCTATTGTGTATGACCCATCTAATTTTAAATCTAACCAGTAGTGGATCCAAACTCTTGACTAAATCCTTGTCCAATTGGATTAGGTCAGCTCAAAAGTCCTAATCAACTAGGACTCTTCTTAATTGATTCTAGAATGAAACTCTTTTAATTATATCAAGTCCACAAGTCAAGATTAACATCTAGCAATATGTCATGAATATTTAAAAGATTTAAAATTTGATAAAAATATCAAAATTATCTTTTCGTGATGAGTTATCGTACAATTCAATCTTTTGATCACACAACATCCCAGAAAGGCTATGGATATGAAAATATGTCAAACCCAAATACCTAACCATATATACCTCGATCAGATGATGATGACTCAATTAATGAATCAGTAGAAACTATTTTTACTATTCATCCCTACTCTGATCAGAGACTTTCAGAGTTACCATCCTATCCTATGAGATCACATAAGATGTTCTCTCCCCTTACAAGGAGTGACCAATTTTTTGTTGACCACTCACAACCTCCATGCACACTTTGGAATATCCTGAATATTCTACATACATCTCAAAATAGTGTGATTGGGAATAAACCAAAATAAGGATCCATACACACAAGGTACCATAGTGATCTCAGATCAAAAGATCACATGCACCACTCCCACTGAAGAACCATCTATTGACATGCTGTAAGGCTTCATCAGATGTTCTTAATGTGGATCTATTCAGTGAACTCATTCTCCAATGAGTATCTACATCTTTATATTAGTATTACCACATAAGTAGTTGTGAGACCAACCACCCTCTCAATCGAGCATACATAGAATGTACCAGTCTTATCGGAGTCATCGATCTCTGACTCGATGATCCATTGATTGAGAATATTTTAGATTGGGATTATCAAGATTTTAGATCTTACTGGCATGATCTCATCATGATCTTAAAATTATTTTTCTAATTTATGAGATTTATCATAATTATATAAAAATGATACAGTAGAAAATATAATACCTCATAACTAACATAATGCAAATGAGCAGGAAGATAATAAAAAAATATCCCATTGCATCCCCATGTGATTGGCTTGTAGGGTACTATTCTTTCAGAATACTCAGCAGGTGAGTCATTTATTCTTTGATGATGTACCCCTATATCTCACTTATATGCCATATCAGTGTCATCACACTCTTTGCTTAAGAGGATGAGCAACCCATATGGCACACAATGACCTCCACTCGATAAATATCATTATCCCATAATGACGTATTATTTGGTTGCAAACATGTTTAAGAACTATATGATAAATTCTCTCTTTATCGTATACTAGCATAGTTTTAGAAACTTCATTACAGTATGAGAGTTCAAGGAAGATGCCATTTTGTGATCAAAATATCAGAATAATTATTATTCAATAATCAATAATTTATATACAAGGATGAACTCAATCATCATATGATTGATTTTAGGATATAATTTTTAATACTATCTCTATAAACCTTTATTTGTTTGACCTAGGTCTTTGATCAAAAAATTCTATATGCAACATCAACATAGTCGATGCCAGTATGAGACCCTCCCACTGACCTTCATGTAAATACATGATTCCTCCTTATTTTTGATGAAATTAAGTAATTTGATTATATCATTAAAATAACTTAATCTGACTCTGAGATTTTGCTTAAATCCATAAATGAATTTTTGTAGTGTGATCTCTATCACTAGAAGTGAAACACATACGCCACTGTAAATAGATACCTTTCCAAGATATCCATTAAGTAGGGCTATCTACACATCCATTTCTTAGGATCGATGTACAATATCATCTCGTTGTAGGTTTCAGGATCATTCTTATATTTTCAATCTCCCTCAATAAATGCTTTCTATGAATCTTTTGTAAGAATACCAAGTATCTTTCTAAAAGATGGGTGATACTACTAGATGTACGAGGTGGAGGAGGTACTACATATATTGGCTTATCTTAAATTGATGGGTGATACCATTGGAAAGAGAAAATGGCATCCCAAATTTTTTAGGATACCTCATAAATGAGCTTTCACAGACCTCATAAATGAGCTTTCACAGACTTATTCTTTAACTTCTCTACCATATCATATCTCATATGGTGTAATGAAACCAACTTCAAAGAAAACCTAATTTAAATTTAAGAAATTAAACCTTATTCCTAAAGAAACAAAGATTGATTAATATGGTGTAGTGAAACTAACTTTAAAAAGAATCTAATTAAAATTTTAAAAATTAAATATTATTTTTAAAGAAACAAAGGTTAAATCAGTGAAATCATATAGTGTCATTCTGTTGAACAATATATCCCAAAGCCAATCATCAACCTATTAATGATTGTACTATTTGATGTAATTATATATGAATTAATTAATAAAATATTTATTTATAATTTTCATTATAAGCTTATACATCTTCTATATCGAACTTCTGTGTTATGATAAAAGTTTTTAGGACTATTTTGAATCAATAAAGGAGGATTTATTGTTTAGTCCTTAAATGAGTTCATGACCAAATGATATGCTATTATTAGGATGATACACATATCAAGTGTAACTCATTGTGTGCCATATAGGATGGTTGTCCTCTTAACTAAAGAGTATGGAGACGCTAGTATGGCATGTGTAGGAACCAGATCTAGGGTTTCAGGGTTAGATCTTGAAACTTTTTCAAGATCATACAGGGGAAGACTAAAATAAATCAAAATTATTTTCTAAAATCAGAGAATCCCTAGATCTAAGATCCTATTACATGATTATTACATAGCATTAAATCAAAAATTAAAATATATAAATATAGCATGAACTACATGTTGATCATATCAACATGTTTCTATACTACATCTAATGTATGTATTAAACAATAAATCAGATCTATTACCTTGCAAGTTAGACATTCTAACCTTATTGATCTGGGCATGAGAATGATGTTGCAAGCCACACATGCGTCCGGCCTCTAGGAGTCATCCACACGAGCCCACGAATCTCGATCAGAAGTCCTGCTTCAGAAATCAGCACAGTATGCCAGTACTGCGCTGATCCTTCTTTGATGGTTGATCAGGTGCCTCCTTCTTCTTGATTTGGACTCTTCCAAAGATGAAAAGTAGAAGGAGGAGTTTCAGATCTGAGACACTCTCAGAAAACTCAAGATGGAGGGAGGAAAGATATGAAAACAAATAACCCTAGAAGAAGACCCTCTTCTTCTTCTCATTTTTCTCTCTAGACACCCTAACTTGTGTCTATTATATCTCCATGACCCAAATGTCTTTCTCTCTGATTTTTGGATATCTCAAAGGTCTCTTAAATATATATCTTCAACAAAAATTTCATAAAGAAAATCATTTTATACAGAGAGATATGATAGAGTCATTGTCTAGGTCAAATACCTAGTCAAGGCTTATCCAAACATGGCAAGATAAGGGGCGCCCAACTCTTGAGCACCTCCTCCTTATTTTTGTGCATGGATTACTAGTAAATGGTGCACAATATGTATCCTAAAATCCACAAAAATTTCAAAAAAAAATTGAATAAATTTGGTGCAAAATCGAAAGAGTTTTGGATTTCTAAAACTCTATCTCATAGAATTCGAAATCCAAAATTATTCCTTTTAGATTTGATCCAAACCACCTTCCATGTAAGAAAGAAGAGAGGAGACCTTTTGTGAACGTGGGAGAGACCTGAGAGAGGGCTTTTGTCACACAAAATAAGAGGAGATTGGCGTTGAATGAGAGAGAGGACGTGGGGAAGGCTTATGTGGCGCAAGGTGGAATCCTAGTCTTACTAGGATTCTATCTAATGACTTGTTTTAATTTGGTTTCTCAAACCAAATCTAACCAAAATTAGATCAACCCAATTAAAATAGATCTTAACTGAATTAAGAACCTAATTTAATCAGATTAAATTATATTTAAATCTGATTTAATTTTCTAATCAAATTAGAAATTAGATTGACCCAAGTCCTAGTTGAACTAGGACTAGTTTTTTCTTGCACTTGGCTTATCCAATAAACCAATTAGACTTGATCCAATCAAGCCCAAATCAAATTTAATTAAATTATTTTTAATTAGACTTAATCTCAACCCATTGGCTTAATCAAATTAAGCCAATTAGCAATCGAATTGCTAATCGATCCTCCTGCAACACTTGCACTGGGTTAAATGTCAATCATATTGATCATTTAACCCTAGAACGATTCTTAATCGTTGATCAACCATCCGATCGGATTATAAACTCTAATGTATGTGACCTCATAGATCCAAACCTAAGTTAGTAGCATAGGAATAAATTTCTGTATCAATCGAAGTGACCATCTAGCAATGATACCCGACGATCGGATATGTCGAATGTGTAGAACAACATCCTTAGAACCCATGCGGATATAGTTTTCATAAAATTCATCCTCTTGACCAAAATGATCATAGGACACCCCAGAGTTCAACTGTCAACTCTGATCAGGTTGTCCACATTGTATTTCAAAATATCAAATCCATCTGATGGATTACCCTGGCCAAGGTTTTGCTAAATTGAAATACAGCGACTCATTCTTCTCCAACTCTTGGAGTGGTCAATCCCATCTCGATCACACTCTGACTTCACAAGTACTTGACTGTGCCCAGAAGCCTTCCGTCCCTGAATTAGAAATTCAGTTAGTCCAGTACCAAAACATAGTGAGTTGCTTGCAAGTCACTGAGGCGATCTCAGGTCTAAGGGACACTTATACCTATATCCCATCAGAGACATTCTCGACAGCAGAATACTCTGGAGTTGGTCACGTTCAATGATGATGTACCCTTATATCTCACCTGTATGCCATACCAGTATCTCCACACTCTTTGGTTAAGAGGACAACCAACCTATATGGCCTATAGCGACCTATGCTCGATAGAAGCTGTCGTCCTTATTAACAGCCTATCATTTGATCGTGAACTGTTTTAAGGACTAATCGATAAATCCTCTTTTTATCGAATCTAAATAGTCCTAAGGACTTCATCATAACAACGGAGTTCATTTGAAGATGAAAGCTTATGATGAAAATGCCAAATATATTTTATTTATTAACAAATCAATTACAATACTTGGTTGCTCAACTGTCAACAGCTTGACGATTGGCTTTCTAGGACACATTTTCCAACAACTCTCACTTGTCCTAAAGCCACTCGGCATAGTATCTAATACCCATCTTCGACTTGTGGTTGTCGAACTCTTTTATTGGCAGGGCTTTAGTGAAGGGGTCGGCCAGGTTCTCCTTTCCGTCGATCTTCTGAAGGTCGACGTCACCTCGATCCACGATCTCTCGGACCAGGTGGAAGCGGCGCAAGATGTGCTTCGTCCGCTGATGTGCTTTGGGTTCCTTCACCTGAGCTATGGCACCAGTGCTGTCGCAGTAGAGCAGCACTGGACCATCGAGGGAGGGTGCTACTCCGAGCTCGTTGATGAATTTCTTAGCCACACAGCTTCCTTCGCAGCATCGATGCTGCGATGTACTCCGCTTCACAAACAGAGTCCGCCATAGTATGTTGCTTGGAACTCTTCCAGCAGATGGCTCCACCATTCAGAGTAAAGATATAACCCGACACGCTCCTGCTGTCATCATGGTCAGATTGGAAGCTAGAGTCTGTGAACCCCACAAGTTTCAGATCTGACTCGCCATAAACCAACCATTGGTCCTTAGTATTTCTCAAATACTTAAGGATGGCTTTAACCATTTCCAGTGATTTTCTCCAGGATCAGATTGGTATCTAATCACTACTCCTAGTGAGTATGCCAAATCTGATCTTGTACATGTCATGGCGTACATGATAGATCCCACGACTGAAGCATATGGGACTTTACTATATGCTCTCTCTCTTCAGGAGTTGTCGAACAATCTTTCTTAGAGAGAGAAATTCCTTGGCCTATCGGTAGATAGCCCTTCTTGAAATTCTCCATGCTGAACCTCTTCAGCATAGTGTCTATGTACATGGACTGGGATAACCCATGCATCCTTTTAGATCTATCCCTATAGATCTTCATCCCTAAGATGTAAGATGCTTCACCCAAGTCCTTCATGGAGAACTGTGATGACAACCAAACATTTATTCCCTGTAGTGCGGGGATGTCATTCCCGACTAAGAAAATATCATCCACGTACAAGACAAGGAATACCACAACTGGATCATTTACCCATTTATAGATGTAGGGCTCTTCTCCATTCTTAATGAAGTCATACATTTTGACAACCTTATCAAAATGCATGTTCCAACTCCGAGAAGCTTGCTTCAATCCATAAATGGATCTCTGAAGCTTGCACACCTTGGACTCATCTGTTGATGTAAACCCCTCAGGTTGTATCATATACACCTCTTCGGTCAGCTCTCCATTCAGAAAAGCTGTCTTTACATCCATCTACCAGATCTCATAATCCAGATGGGCAGCTATTGCAAGCATTATCCGAATGGATTTGAGCATTGCCACAGGGGAAAATGTCTCGTCATAGTCAATACCATAACATTGACGATACCCCTTGGCAACCAGACGGGCTTTATAGGTCTCCACCTTTCCGTCTGCGCCCCTCTTCCTTTTGAAGACCCATTTACACCCAATGGGTTTAACCCCTTCAGGTGGGTCAACCAATGTCCATACATCGTTGACCTTCATGGACTCCATTTTGAATTTCATGGCTTCAAGCCATTTCTCAAAATCAGGTCTCTGTATTGCATCCATATAGGTGATCGGATCTTCATTATTCTCATCAAGTTCGATGGGATCACTGTCCCGAATCAAGAAACTGTAGTATCTGTCCGGCTGACATAGTACTCTACTGGATTGCCTTAATGGTGCAGGTACATTGGGCTCCAAATCTGATCTAATCATATCCGACTTAGGTTCAGCTATTGGTGTCAGTCCTTCTACCTGTTGAACTTCATCAAGTTCAACCTTAGAGGCAACGGTTCCTTCACCAAGGAACTCCTTTTCTAAAAAGATTGCCTTAAGACTGACGAACACCTTTTGTTCATCAGCATGGTAGGAAAAATATCTTTTTGTCTCTTTGGGGTACCCTATGAATGAGCATTTGTCAGACCTAGGTCCAAGTTTGTTTGTGACTAATCGTTTGACATAGGCCGTGCACCCCCAGACCCTAAGGTGTGAAAGTGCTGGCTTACGTCCCGTCCATATCTCATATGGAGTCTTAATTGTAGACTTACTTGGAACCTTATTTAACAGATAACAGGCCGATTCGAGTGCATATCCCCAGAAGGATATCGGCAAGCTAGCAAAACCCATCATGGATCGGACCATGTCTAACAGAGTCTGATTCCTCCTTTCAGACACACCATTATGCTGTGGTGTTCCTGGAGGAGTCCATTGGGAGAGAATCTCATTCTCTTAGATATGTGAGAAACTCACTAGAAAGGTATTCTCCTCTTCGATCAGATCGAAGAGTTTTAATACTCTTCCCAATTTATTTTTCTACTTCACTTCAAAATCGTTTGAACATTTCAAATGAATCCGACTTATGTTTCATCAGATAGACATATCCATATCGGGATAGGTCATCTGTGAAAGTTATGAAGTAGAAATATCCACCTCTAGCACTGGTGCTCATGGGCCCGCATACATTAGTATGTACTAGGCCCAAGAGCTCAGTAGCTCTCTCACCTTTTTCAGTAAAAGGTGACTTGGTCATTTTACCAAGAAGACAGGACTCACAGGTTGGAAGTGATTCACAATCACTAACTTCGAGGATTCCCTCTTGAGTCAATCTGTTTATTCTGTTCTTGTTTATACGACCTAGCCTACAGTGCCATAAGTAGATACTATCTAATCTAGGGTGCTTGCCAGTAGAATAGACTCTTATCAGGCTTGATCTTTTTGGTCTGGCTCTGCACTGATGTCCCAGCCTGAACTTTCACCTTCTTCACTTTCTTCTTCTTGTTCTTCTTTCCTTTCTCAAAGGGTCGAGAACCAGAAGATGAACCTCCCACTGAGTTCACCGACTCCTTATGGAGTTGGTGATCTTTCTCAAAGTTCTGAAGCAACCCCAGTAATCTGTGGTAGTTTACTTCAGGCTTTGTCATTCTATAATGAGTGAGGAATGGGAGATAAGACTTGGGTAGCGAGTTTAGTATTGCATCTTTTCCAAGCTGCTCATGCAAGGGAAAGCCGAGCTTGCTCAATCGTTCCATCAGCTCAATCATGTATAATACATGATCAATGACAGAGGCACCATCCCGTATTTTGGCATTGAAGATGGCACAACTAGTCTTGTGCCTCTCCACGTCAACGGGTGTGCCAAAGGCATCTTCCAACACTTGAAGCATGTCCTTTGGCTGAGCTGTCTTGAATCTGCGACTGAACTCATCGCTCATGGCAGCTAGCATGATACAGCACACCGTGGTCCGATCACTGAGCCACTTCTGGTAAGTATCTCTGACTATTCCACATGCATTGACAGCTGGCTCCTTAGGTACAGGATCCATTATCACATATAGGATCTGTTCATGCTCCAAAACTATCTTCAACTTTCGGTACCAGCTACCGAAGTTGGGTCCCACCAACTTATCATTGTCCAACAATGATCGGAGAGATAGGGAAGTGGCTATATTTGCATAAAGGAGAACCATAACCTAATTAGTAATTGATTCATTAAACCTAAAGATTTGGACTTTAATCAAAAGGTTTCTCTCACTATTTTATTCGAATTGACAGCCTCTACCTCCAATTCGAGGAATTATCCTAATTCCTTAGTGAGTACTAGAATCCACTTAGACTGCACACAAGCCCAACTTTGGTTGGCCAACCCATGTACATCTAAGGATAGGTTCATAACCAATTATTTCTCTAAATAATTTCTAGTAATTTTAATTTTGCCCCAGAAACCTAATCAGTAGGCTTTGGCCTCCACTGTAAGGATCCGGTTAGGTCCAACCATTAACATGATCATACATGGTGTATCTAACCAACGAATGATTAAGTCCAACTTTGGTTGGCTCACCTAACCACTATTAGAGAGACACTTCCAAGTCATCATATGATGAGTGATAATTCCTGTTGGGTATAAAATACCCACAGCCGAAGTCCTCGGCGGAATCGACTACATGACAACTCCGCCCGGACTCCTACGGGAGCCGGACTCTGACAACTTCAACTGCAAGTAGACTCCGCCCGGACTCCTACGGGAGCCGGGCTCCGTCCTCAACTCCAACCACTGGTAAGCCCCTGTCCGGACTCCTACGGGAGCCGGACCTCTCCTTTGACTTTAATTGCAGGGAGACTCCGCCCGGACTCCTACGGGAGCCGGGCTTCATCCTCGACTCGAATGGCTGCAAGACAGACTGCGTCCGGACTCCTACGGGAGCCGGACTCCTCCGACAACTTCAACTGCGAGCAGACTCCGCCCGGACTCCTACGGAAGCCGGGCTCCATTCTCAACTCCAACCACTGGTAAGCCCCTGTCCGGACTCCTACGGGAGCCGGACCTCTCCTTTGACTTTAATTGCAGGGAGACTCCACCCGGACTCCTACGGGAGCCGGGCTTCATCCTCGACTCCAACGGCTGCAAGACAGACTGCATCCGGACTCCTATGGGAACCGGACTCTGCCGATGACTTCAACAGCAAGAAGACTCCGCCCGGACTCCTACGGGAGCCGGGCTCCGTCCTCAACGTCAACTGCTGGTAAGCTGTCCGAACTCCTACGGGAGCCGACCTTCGCCTTTAACTTTGACTGCAGGAAGACTCCATCCGGACTCCCACGGGAGCCGGGCTCCACCCACTACCCCAACCGCAAGGAGGACTCCGCCCGGACCCCTACGTGGAGTCAAACTCCGACCACGGTCGAACTTCAGCCGGCAGATCTGCACTTCCAGGCCGCAATCACGGCCACGATTCTGCTACACTTCCTGCGGCGGATTTCGCACAGCTCCACCACTCCCTGACAGGCCACAGTAACGATCGCAGCACTGCTCCACTCCCTATGACGGATCCCACGCGGCTCCATTACTACCTAACAGGACACGATAAACGGCCGTGATCCTGCTCCACCTCCTGCAACGGATACCGCGCGATTCTCTCATCCGCTGGCAAATCACGACAACGGACGCTGCTCCACCCCTCGCAACTGATTCCACATGGCGAGCTACGGCGATATCCACGATTCCGCTCCACTACCCTTCGCAATAAAGTCCCCCTGACTACGAGCGGCCCACTACCAGACGGTTACAAACGTCGCCATCAATCTGTTACCTCCTCCGCCTATAAAAGGGGGACCCAGATACGTTATTCTATAAGCTCATCTCTTATCTCAAAACTCTGCTAAAGTCTCTGTTCGAGTGCTCCATTCTTGTTGAGGCAAAGAACTGACTTGAGCGTCGGAGGGTCTTGCCGGAGCAACCCCACCTCTGGTTTAGACTTCCCTTGCAGGTCCTAACGGCGACCGTGACTTCCCCGACTCCAGCTTCTCTGGCGCAAGCGGATTTTTGCACCAACAGGATTGGCGCTAGAGGAAGGAGCTCGAACCTTTGCAGTACCCTTGTTCTTAAGGGAGCGTTCAACGGAGCCGCCTCTGATCATCTCCTCCGACACCCACTCCTTATTTTCCCCCGCTAGGTCCACACTCGATGCCTCCACGCAAGGCATCCACGCGACGGTCCACAGCCTCCGCGGCCAGGTCTCAGGCTCCAGCCTCCCCTCCTATTTCTCAACCTCCTCCTCCTCCTCCTCCAGCGGCGGCGGTCGGCGCAGAGCAGTTTGACTTGCTGGCACAGCAGGTCAGAGGCCTCGTCGAGGCTGTGCAAGCAATGCAGCAGCAACAGCCGCAGGCGTCAGCGCACCCGGAAAGGGCATCTCCGAAATGCCAGAACCCGACGGCGGGCGGGCCACCTGGGCCAGTCGCCCCGTCCTTCCTGGGAAAACAAACCCGAGGGTAGAGAGCCCTCAATCGGACCACGACTCCACCCCTGGAAGATCCCTACCCCCGTTCTGCCAGAGGACCCTCGAGACTCGAAGTCGAGAGGATTTCCTGGACCGGAGGCTCCAGGAGATGAACCGGTGGATTGAAGAACTCCGCCATGCGCCCCCCACTTATGGTGAGGACATTTGTACTGACCCTCCCTTTTCCCAAACGATTATGCAGGAACCGATCCCGCCAAACTTCAAGCTTCCCCAGTTCGAAAGCTACGACGGGACTTCAGACCCGGTTGATCATCTGGAGGCCTTCCGGATGATGATGCTGCTTCACGGTGCTCCTGACGCCATATTATGCTGGGCTTTCCCGTCTACTTTGAAGGGAGCAGCGAGGAACTGGTATTCGGCTTTGAAACTGGGTACCATCTTCTCCTTTGATCAAATGAGCAACCAATTTGTGACCCATTTTGTCAGCAACCGGTGCCCCCGGAAGGGTTCGGAGTCCCTCATCAACATCAAGCAGAGGGAAGGGGAGTCCATACGGGCCTACATCAACCGCTTCAACATCGCGGCGCTGGAGGTCTGGAACTTGGACCAATCAGTTGCCATGGCCGCCCTGAAAGGCGGCCTTCAAAAGAATGATCTTTTGTTCTCCCTGGAGAAGAAGTATCCCAGGGATTTTGCCAATTTGCTGGCCCGGGCTGAGGGATACGCCCGAGCGGAAGAAGCCTTCAAAATGAAGGATGAAGAGACAGCAAGGGTGCGGCAAGCGGGAGATTCGAGTAAGCCCGCAGTGGAGAAAAGGCCAAAGAAAGTCTGGCCGCATTCTCGATCCCCTCCGGGGCATAAGCGCGCCCATACTCCACCCTGGGCACGCATGCAGAGAAGCCCGGACCGCGGGGTTCGGCGGGGTTTCCCACTAGGGAGATTCTGGAACTACGCCCCCCTCAACGCCTCGAAGGCCCAGGTATTAATGGAGGTCAGGGAGCAGCTCCCTAGGCCAGAGTGGATGCGCACACACCCCGGGAAGTGCAACCCCAACAAGTTCTGCCTTTACCACCGCGACCACGACCACGACACAGAGGAATGCATCTAGCTCCAGGACGAGATCGAGGAGCTCATTCGGCGAGGTCGACTTGACAGATTCATCCGCCGCAGGCCTGAGGGTAGGGGAGACCGACCAAGAGCCCTTCCACAGCCTGAACTGCCGAGAAGGGAGGAGCAACCCGGGGACCGACCTCCCATCAGGACCATCGACTCCATCACCGGAGGGCCTCAAGGAGGGGCGGGCCACCTGCGACCAAGGAGCTCAGAAAACCTGTAAATGTATCACTTACGATTTCACCTTGAATCTAATTTTCTTTCTACTTAACGTACTGGCATGGATTTATTATGACTGGATACGACCCCACCGAACGCTTAAAATATAGCCATGTCAGGAACAGGAGGAGAACCTCGTCCTGACATGAGCAAAGTCAAAGGCCCGATTCTTTTAGACCGGATGGGGGGAGAGGCCTTACAACACCCTAATGTGCCCCCACAGCCGTGTCAGGAATAGGAGGAGAACCTCGTCCTGACATGAGCAAAGTCAAAGGCCCGGTTCTTTTAGACCGGATGGGGGGAGAGGCCTTACAACGCCCTAATGTGCCCCCACAGCCGTGTCAGGAACAGGAGGAGAACCTCATCCTGACATGAGCAAAGTCAAAGGCCCGGTTCTTTTAGACCAGATGGGGGAGAGGCCTTACAACGCCCTAATGTACCCCCACAGCCATGTCAGGAACAGGAGGAGAACCTCGTCCTAACATGAGCAAAGTCAAAGGCCCGGTTCTTTTAGACCGGATGGGGGGAGAGGCCTTACAGCGCCCTAACGCACCCCCACAGCCAAGCCGAAAATGGGAGGAGAACCTCGCACTAGCTCGAACAAAAAGGAAGACTTCACCCGGACTCCTACGGGAGCCGGGTTTCGCCCACAAGGAAGACTTCACCCGGACTCCTACGGGAGCCGGGTTCCGCCCACAAGGAAGACTTCACCCGGACTCCTACGGGAGCCGGGTTTTGCCCACAAGGAAGACTTCACCCGGACTCCTACGGAAGCCGGGTTCCACCCACGAGGAAGACTTCACCCGGACTCCTATGGGAGCCAGGTTCCGTCTACAAGGAAAACTTCACCCGGACTCCTACGGGAGCCGGGTTCCATCCACGATGCCAAGGAAGGGTTACGCCCACAGGGAAGACTTCACCCAGACTCCTACGGGAGCCGGGTTCTGCCCACAAGGAAGACTTCACCCGGACTCCTACGGGAGCCGGATTCTGCCAACAAGGAAGACTTCACCCGGACTCCTACGGGAGCCGGGTTCCGCCCACAAGGAAGACTTCACCCGGACTCCTACGGGAGCCGGGTTCCGTCCACAAGGAAAACTTCACCCGGACTCCTACGGGAGCCGGGTTCCGTCCACGACGCCAAGGAAGGGTTCCGCCTGCAGGGAAGACTTCACCCGGACTCCTACGGGAGCCGGGTTCCGCCCACAAGGAAGACTTCACCCGGACTCCTACGGGAGCCGGGTTCCGTCCACAAGGAAAACTTCACCCGGACTCCTACGGGAGCCGGGTTCCGCCCACAAGGAAGACTTCATCCGGACTCCTACGGGAGCCGGGTTCCGTCCACAAGGAAAACTTCACCCAGACTCCTACGGGAGCCGGATTCCATCCACGACGCCAAGGAAGGGTTCGCCCACAGGGAAGACTTCACCCGGACTCCTACGGGAGCCGGGTTTCGCCCACAAGGAAGACTTCACCCGGACTCGTACGGGAGCTGGGTTCCGCCCACAAGGAAGACTTCACCCGGACTCCTACGGGAGCCGGGTTTCGCCCACAAGGAAGACTTCACCCGGACTCCTACGGGAGCCGGGTTCCGCCCACGAGGAAGACCTCACCCGGACTCCTACGGGAGCCGGGTTTCGTCCACAAGGAAAACCTCACCCGGACTCCTACGGGAGCCGGGTTCCGTCCACGATGCCAAGGAAGGGTTCCGCCCACAGGGAAGACTTCACCCGGACTCCTACGGGAGCCGGGTTCCGCCCACAAGGAAGACTTCACCCGGACTCCTACGGGAGCCGGGTTCCGCCCACAAGGAAGACTTCACCCGGACTCCTACGGGAGCCGGGTTCCGCCCACAAGGAAGACTTCACCCAGACTCCTACGAGAGTCGGGTTCCGTCCACAAGGAAAACTTCACCCGGACTCCTACGGGAGCCGGGTTCCGCCCACAAGGAAGACTTCACCCGGACTCCTACGGGAGTCGGGTTCCGCCCACAAGGAAGACTTCACCCGGACTCCTACGGGAGCTGGGTTCCGTCCACAAGGAAAACTTCACCCGGACTCCTACGGGAGCCGGGTTTCGTCCACGATGCCAAGAAAGGGTTCCGCCCGCATGGAAGACTTCACCCGGACTCCTACGGGAGCCGGGTTTCGCCCACAAGGAAGACTTCACCCGGACTCCTACGGGAGCCGGGTTCCGCCCACAAGGAAGACTTCACCCGGACTCCTACGGGAGCCGGTTCTGCCCACATGGAAGATTTCACCCGGACTCCTACGGGAGCCGGGTTCCACCCACAAGGAAGACTTCACCCGGATGCCTACGGGAGCCGGGTTCCATCCACGACGCCAAAGAAGACTTTCGGCACCGATTAGGAAGACAACGACATCCCCAAAATAATGTGGGACCCAGACGGCCAAGCTCGGGCTTGCAGCCACGCACGACGAGAAAGGCGAGCTAACGCATCGACGACCGGGCACCCCCTGACGACGTCTACATCAGACAAGTCAAACGACAAGAAAGGTTCGGCAGACGACAATATTAGTGCAACGCGCAGATGAGGTAACACAAAATGCTCTTTTTATTCCATTTCTGATATACACACTACAAAGCCAGGAAGGCCAAGGAAAGAAGGGCAAAACGACAAAAAGGAATTAACTACATGACAAGACAGAAAGACAAAAAGAGCTCTAAGAAGGCCCTGCTCCCTCCGACCTAGAGTTATCTATTCCGTTCCTCAACCAGAACTGCCTCAGATTCTCAATCTCCTCTTCTAGCTCTTTCCTCTTTTGCAGCGCGTCCTGGAGCGCCCGACGGAGTTGCTGGCTCTCAGCCTCCGCCTCTCGATGCCTCTTCCTCAAAACTTCGAACTCCACCTCCGCGTCCGCGACGGCCCGCCGCTCGGGTGCCAGTTGGATCTTCACTTGCTGCAGCTCGGTTGTCTTTTCCCCGAGAGAGACAGAAATCCCCTCCATGGTGCCTCTTAGGGCTTGGAGCTCTTCAGAATCTTGGGCGGAAGTAAGCTGTGCCCTGCTAGCCAGCTGTCTCTGGAGACGGATGACTTCGTCGGCTGCCGTCTTGAATCTCCCTTTGTATTCTTTCACTTGCCTGCGCCAGCTAGCCCGTTGCACGTCGTGGCTCACCTCGGCATCCTGAAGCTGCTGCTGAAGGTCGGAAACCTTCTGCGACCATCTCTGGTCATCGACGACCCGGGCCAAGAGCCGGGATGAATTTCCTTCCAGCTGGCCGATCTTCCCCTTCGCAGCTGACAATTCCACCTTGAGGGCGCTGATCCTGGCGGCCTGGGCCCAAATCTGGTTGCTGGAGCTTTTCTTGCATTCCTCGAGCTCCTTTACGAAGTTCGCCTTCCTCCGGCTATACTCCATGATCCCCTTCATATGGAGACTCCGAAAGTGGGCGGCCTCAGTAGCGGCTTCAGAGTGACCTTCTCTCGATTTGCGGAGCTCGGCTTCCGTCTTCTTTAACTTCTTTGTCAGGTGAAGGGCCTCCTTTTTCAACCGCTGGATCGTCGATTTCAGCGGGACCCCCAAGGGCAGGGAGAGTGCTTCTGCAGGACACTACCATCGAAAGGTAAAGGCGTCAAGGAACGATTCATTGCAGGAAGAAAAATAGAGAGAAGGAGGGAGGAGGAAAGAGAAGCCGTCCGCAATGAGAAATTCAACTTTATTGGTTGAATGATTTTTAAAGACAAATGGAAAGAAAAAATTGCGACGAAATAAAGGTACAAGATCGGAGGTCTCAGACCTCAGGGGCGGGGGGTGGAGAACTCGGTGCGGGGGCTGCGACGGCAGTGGCGGCTGACGAGGGGCCGGCCTCGTCCTCAGACTCCTCGCCTAGGAAGCTGCGGTCGAGCTCTGGGAATTTTTTGGCCACCTTCTCTTGGCAGAGCTCGAACCCCTTAATGAACGCTTCCTGGCCAAACTGGATATTCAGGTCCCTCATCTCCGCGGAGGCCTTGAATTCCTCCACCGCAAGGGCTCTGGCCTCCGAGACCAGGATCGGAGTTTGCTCGACCAAGTGGGCGACCTCAGCCTCTGCCTTCCACGCCGATTCCTCCAAGATCTGCCTCTCCTCCTCCCGTGCTTTCTTCTCCCTTTCCAGGGCCTCCTGGAGGGCGGCTACTTCGGCCGTCTTTGCTTGGAGGCGAGCAACCTCCGCCCGATAGCGTTCCTCCACCTGGAGGATGTCCCTCCTCGTGCAGCTCATCGCCTCGATATAGGCGAGGAGCTGGTGCCCAATCTGCAAAGACAGCTAGGGAATCAGTACAAAGGCCGAATAGCCACGTAAATAAAGAGTCGCTCACCTCAAGGAAGGACCCCAAAGAATCCTAAGCCCGCCTAAAAAGAAAAAAGAGAACAAAAGAAGAGAAGAAAAGAAGAGAGAGAAAAGGAAAGAAGAAAAAGGAGCAAGCCAATCAGTCAAAAAAAAAAAAAAGAGAAAGAAAAGAAGAGAAGAGAGAAAGAAAGAAACAGAGGGGAAAGAGAGAGAGAGGGAAGAGGAGGTAAGAAGAAGAAGAGAAGGGAAGTATGAAAAGAGAAGATAAGGTAAAAGATGAATACTCACTGGATCCTGGGGACTCAGGCCGATATTGAAAAGAAACTGCTCCCTCAGAAGATTGGGAAGGGAAGGAGCGGAATAGGCTAGAAGCTTCTGGGCGGCCTGGAGGTCGTCCTCCCCCAGGCTGGGAGCCCGGCGGACAGAATCCCTCAGAGAGCCCCAAGGGGGCAGACCCAGTCTCAGGGTCGGGCAGTGGATGAAGAGAAATTTTCCCTTCCAATTGTGGATCGAAGAAGGGGCACCTTTCAGCAACCCCTTCTTGCCGAACTGGGGGGAGAAGTACCACCAGTCCTTCGTCGAAGGATGGCGTTTGAAGGTATAGAAGTGCCTAAACAAGGAGAGAGACGGCTGGACCTCGACTACGTGGCAGAGGGAGAGAAATCCTATCAAGAACCTAAAAGAATTCGGGGCCACGGAAGCCAAGGAGATATCTAGGAAGCGGAAGAGGGCAACGACAAAGGAAGGAAGCGGAAGCCAGAGTCCGGCACGGAATGCTTTCTGGTACAAACAGAAGCGACTGGGTGGGGAAGTGCTAGCCCAGTCAGAAGGGCCCGACAGTTCCAAGTTGTACTCCGGAGGAACTCAATACTGAACCCTTATCAGAAGAAGTTCCTCCGAGGTTAAGGAACACGGAATGGCACCCGACGTGAAAATCGGGTGGGGCCCAGCCCCAGATGCAGGTTCGTCTACAGAGATGGGGACCTGGGGGTTTGAGGCAGAAGAGCTCTCAGAACTGCCGGGAGCAGAAGAGCCAGAGGACATTTCGAATGGTTTCGAAGGGACGGATTCGGCTGTGCCCATCTCTCTCTCTGTACTTCCTTCGTTTGAAATTCAAACTCGAAAGTAGGGGGACTGGTGTTGGGTATAAAATACCCACAGCCGAAGTCCTCGGCGGAATCGACTACATGACAACTCCGCCCGGGCTCCTACGGGAGCCGGACTCCGACAACTTCAACTGCAAGTAGACTCCGCCCAGACTCCTACGGGAGCCGGGCTCCGTCCTCAACTCCAACCACTGGTAAGCCCCTGTCCGGACTCCTACGGGAGCCGGACCTCTCCTTTGACTTTAATTGCAGGGAGACTCCGCTCGGACTCCTACGGGAGCCGGGCTTCATCCTCGACTCCAACGGCTGCAAGACAGACTGTGTCCGGACTCCTACGGGAGTCGGACTCCTTTGACAACTTCAACTGCGAGTAGACTCCGCCCGGACTCCTACGGAAGCCGGGCTCCGTCCTCAACTCCAACCACTGGTAAGCCCCTTTCCGGACTCCTAAGGGAGCCGGACCTCTCCTTTGACTTTAATTGCAGGGAGACTCCGCCCGGACTCCTACGGGAGCCAGACTTCATCCTCGACTCCAACGGCTGCAGGACAGACTGCGTCCGGACTCCTACGAGAATCGGACTCCGTCGACGACTTCAACAGCAAGAAGACTCCGCCCGAACTCCTACGGGAGCCGGGCTCCGCCGGACTCCTACGGGAGCCGGGCTCCGTCCTCAACGTCAACTGCTGGTAAGCTGTCCGGACTCCTACGGGAGCCGACCTTCACCTTTAACTTTGACTGCAGGAAGACTCCATCTGGACTCCCACGGGAGCCGGACTCCACCCACTACCCCAACCGCAAGGAGGACTCCGCCCGGACCCCTACGTGGGGTCAAACTCTGACCACGGCCGAACTTCAGCCGGCAGATCTGCACTTCCAGGCCGCAATCACGGCCACTATTCTGCTACACTTCCTGTGACGGATTCCGCGCAGCTCCACCACTCCCTGACAGGCTGCAGTAACGATCGCAGCACTGCTCCACTCCCTACGACGGATCCCACGTGGCTCCATTACTACCTGACAGGCCACGATAAACGGCCGCGATCCTGCTCCACCTCCTGCAACGGATACCGTGCGATTCTCTCATCCGCTGGTAAATCACGACAACGGACGCTGCCCCACCCCTCGTAACTGATTCCACATGGCGAGCTACGGCGATAGCCACGATTTCGCTCCACTACCCTTCGCAATAAAGTCCCCCTGACTACGAGCGGCCCACTACCAGACGGTTACAAACATCGCCATCAATCCGTTACCTCCTCCGCCTATAAAAGGGAGACCCAGATACGTTATTCTATAAGCTCATCTTTTATCTCAAAACTCTGCTAAATTCTCCGTTCGAGCGCTCCATTCTTGTTGAGGCAGAGAACTGACTTGAGCGTCGGAGGGTCTTGCCGGAGCAACCCCACCTCCGGTTTAGACTTCCCTTGCAGGTCCCGACGGCGACCGTGACTTCCCCGACTCCAGCTTCTCCGGTGCAAGCGGATTTTTGCACCAACAATTCCATTAGTCAACAAGCACCAGGCCTTTGGGTCTGCAATGATTATTGAGTTAATGGACTCATTATCAAACACCTTAATGGAAGGCTATGACTCAGTTATCTCCATAACTTTATCATTTTAAGGACCTAATAATTCTAGAAGATTTAAATAATATAGAGGATGAGGTCAGATGAACCAGCTTATCATGATCCTCCCACTGGCTTCACCAAGTCAGCTTAAGGGAGACCATTAAAAGGGCTAGTCTAGGAGCACCTAAATCAGTCACACTGATTTACCTAGCTGACATGGGTCAGCTCGAATAGTCAAGTGATCTGATCAAAATATAATTTCACCAAGAGGTCAGGTAAGTTCGATCAGTGGGAGGGTCTACCAAAGCTTGCCTTAGACACTGTTGGTGCAAAAATCCGCTTGCGCGGAGAAGCTGGAGTCGGGGAAGTCGCGGTCGCCGTCGGGACCTGCAAGGGAAGTCTAAACCAGAGGTGGGGTTGCTCCGGCAAGACCCTCCGACGCTCAAGTCAGTTCTCTACCTCAACAAGAATGGAGCGCTCGAACGGAGAATTTAGCAGAGTTTTGAGATAAGAGATGAGCTTATAGAATAACGTATCTGGGTCCCCCTTTTATAGGCGAAGGAGGTAATGGATTGATGGCGACGTTTGTAACCATCTGGTAGTAGGCCACTCGTAGTGAGGGGGACTTTATTGCGAAGGGTAGTGGAGCGGAATCGTGGCTATCACCGTAGCTCGCAACGTGGAATCAGTTGCGAGGAGTGGAGCAGCGTCCGTTGTCATGATTTGCCAGCGGATGAGAGAATCGTGCGGTATCCGTCACAGGAGGTGGAGCAGGATCACGGTCGTTTATCGTGGCCTGTCAGGTAGTAATGGAGCCGCGTGGGATCCATCGTAGGGAGTGGAGCAGTGCTGTGATCGTTACTGCGGCCTGTCAGGGAGTGGTGGATCTGCGCAAAATCTGCCGCAGGAAGTGTAGCAGAATCGTGACCGTGATTGCGGCGTGGAAGTGAAGATCTGCCAGCTGAAGTTCGACTGTGGTCGGAGTTTGACCCCACGTAGGGGTCCGGGCGGAGTCCTCCTTGCGGTTGGGGTAGTGGGTGGAGCCCGGCCCCCGTGGGAGTCCGGATGGAGTCTTCCTGTAGTCAAAGTTAAAGGCGAAGGTCGGCTCCCGTAGGAGTCCGGAAAGCTTACCAGCAGTTGACGTTGAGGATGGAGCCCGGCTCCTGTAGGGGTCCGGGTGGAGCCCGACTCCCGTAGGGGTCCGGGTGGAGCCCGACTCCCGTAGGAGTCCGGGCGGAGTCTTCTTGCTGTTGAAGTCGTCGGTGGAGTCCGGTTCCCGTAGGAGTCCGGACACAGTCTGTCTTGCAGCCGTTGGAGTCGAGGATGAAGCCCGGCTCCCGTAAGAGTCCGGGCGGAGTCTCCCTTTAATTAAAGTCAAAGGAGAGGTCCGGCTCCCATAGGAGTCCGGACAAGGGCTTACCAGTGGTTGGAGTTGAGGATGGAGCCCAGCTTCCATAGGAGTTCGGGCGGAGTCTACTAGCAGTTGAAGTTGTCGGAGGAGTCCGGCTCCCATAGGAGTCTGGACGCAGTCTGTCTTGCAGCCGTTGGAGTCGAGGATGAAGCCCGGCTCCCGTAGGAGTCCGGGCGGAGTCTCCCTGCAATTAAAGTCAAAGGAGAGGTCCGGCTCCCGTAGGAGTCCGGACAGGGGCTTACCAATGGTTGGAGTTGAGGACGGAGCCCGGCTCCCTTAGGAGTCCGGGCGGAGTCTACTCGCAGTTGAAGTAGTCGGAGGATTTCGGCTCCTGTAGGAGTCTGGACGCAGTCTGTCTTGCAGCCGTTGGAGTCGAGGATGAAGCCCGGCTCTCGTAGGTGTCCGGGTGGAGTCTCCCTGCAATTAAAGTCAAAGGAGAGGTCCGGCTCCCGTAGGAGTCCGGACAGGGGTTTACCAGTGGTTGGAGTTGAGGACGGAGCCCGGCTTCCGTAGGAGTCCGGGCGGAGTCTACTCGCAGTTGAAGTTGTCGGAGGAGTCCGGCTCCCGTAGGAGTCCGGACGCAGTCTGTCTTGCAGCCGTTGGAGTCAAGGATGAAGCCCTACTCCCGTAGGAGTCCGGGCGGAGTCTCCCTGCAATTAAAGTCAAAGGAGAGGTCCGGCTCCCGTAGGAGTCCGGACAGGGGCTTACCAGTGGTTGGAGTTGAGGATGGAGCCCGACTTCCGTAGGAGTCCGGGTGGAGTCTACTCACAGTTGAAGTTGTCGGAGGAGTCCGGCTCCCGTAGGAGTCCAGACGCAGTCTGTCTTGCAGCCGTTGGAGTCGAGGATGAAGCCCGGCTCTCGTAGGAGTCCGAGCGGAGTCTCCCTGCAATTAAAGTCAAAGGAGAGGTCCGGCTCCCGTAGGAGTCCGGACAGGGGCTTACCAGTGGTTGGAGTTGAGGACGGAGCCCGATTCCTGTAGGAGTTCGGGCGGAGTCTACTCGCAGTTGAAGTTGTCGGAGGTGTCCGGCTCCCGTAGGAGTCCGGACGTAGTCTGTCTTGCAGCCGTTGGAGTCGAAGATGAAGCCCGGCTCCCGTAGGAGTCCGGGCGGAGTCTCCCTGCAATTAAAGTCAAAGGAGAGGTCCGGCTCCCGTAGGAGTCCGGACAGGGGCTTACCAGTGGTTGGAGTTGAGGACGGAGCCCGACTTCCGTAGGAGTCCGGGCAGAGTCTACTCGCAGTTGATGTTGTCGGAGGAGTCCGGCTCCCGTAGGAGTCCGGACACAGTCTGTCTTGCAGCCGTTGGAGTCGAGGATGAAGCCCGGCTCCCGTAGGAGTCCGGGCGGAGTCTCCCTGCAATTAAAGTCAAAGGAGAGGTCCGGCTCCCGTAGGAGTCCGGACAGGGGCTTACCAGTGGTTGGAGTTGAGGATGGAGCCCAGCTCCCGTAGGAGTCCGGGCGGAGTCTACTCGCAGTTGAAGTTGTCGGAGGAGTCCGGCTCCCGTAGGAGTCCGGACACAGTCTGTCTTGCAGCCGTTGGAGTCGAGGATGAAGCCCGACTCCCGTAGGAGTCCGGGCGGAGTCTCCCTGCAATTAAAGTCAAAGGAGAGGTCCGACTCCCGTAGGAGTCCGGACAGGGGCTTACCAGTGGTTGGAGTTGAGGACGGAGCCCGGCTCCCGTAGGAGTCCGGGCGGAGTCTACTCGCAATTGAAGTTGTCGGAGGAGTCCGGCACCCGTAGGAGTCCGGACGCAGTCTGTCTTGCAGCGTTGGAGTCGAGGATGAAGCCCGGCTCCCGTAGGAGTCCGGGCGGTGTCTCCCTGCAATTAAAGTCAAAGGAGAGGTCCGGCTCCCGTAGGAGTCCGGACAAGGGCTTACCAGTGGTTGGAGTTGAGAACGGAGCCTGGCTCCCATAGGAGTCCGGGCGGAGTCTACTCGCAGTTGAAGTTGTCGGAGGTGTCTGGCTCCCGTAGGAGTCCGGACGCAGTCTGTCTTGCAGCCGTTGGAGTCGAGGATGAAGCCCGGCTCCCGTAGGAGTCCAGACGGAGTCTCCCTGCAATTAAAGTCAAAGGAGAGGTCCGACTCCCGTAGGAGTCCGGACAAGGGCTTACCAGTGGTTGGAGTTGAGGACGGAGCCCGGCTCCCGTAGGAGTCCGGGCGGAGTCTACTTGCAGTTGAAGTTGTCGGAGTCCGGCTCCTGTAGGAGTCCGGGCAGAGTTGTCATGTAGTCGATTCCGCCGAGGACTTCGGCTGTGGGTATTTTATACCCAACACCAGTCCCCTTACTTTCGAGTTTGAATTTCAAACGAAGGAAGTACAGAGAGAGAGATGGGCACAGCCGAAGCCGTCCCCTCGCATCCTGTGCACTGCCGCCCCCAGATATTTTAATATTTAATGTGTGCACGTCAGAGCCCATTTTTCGGT
This sequence comes from Elaeis guineensis, assembly GCF_000442705.2. Taxonomy (NCBI): domain Eukaryota; kingdom Viridiplantae; phylum Streptophyta; class Magnoliopsida; order Arecales; family Arecaceae; genus Elaeis; species Elaeis guineensis. Next base: position 97,331,911 of record NC_026000.2, read on the forward strand.
GAAGGCGACCTGAAGAGTCTTTTCGGAACCCCTGTCGGAACGTGATTCCAAGCATCGTGCTACAAAAATTCATGAATGGTCAACCCTCGATCGCGGTGAAGGGGACATGCGGGATGCGTGGCACGCACCAGTTGGCTCAGGAACACCTGCCGCCATAACTGTGCTAGGATCCGTCGGCTATTTAAACCCCCTACTCTCCCTTCATGGCTTCATCCTGTCGATAGGACGGTACCTTTCTTTCACCTGAGAGCCTAGCTACTCAGCTACTTCCCTTGCACCAGTCCCTGCCTTCTTTGGCCCCCACTTCTTCTCTGAGGGTTCCCACACCATGTCTTCTACGCCAGAGGCCCTCCTTGAAGAGATATCTAGGGCTTGGAGGAAGGCGAGGAGGAGAACAGCGGCCGGTGAGGATCTCTGTCGTTTCAAAGGAGGCTCAAGGAAGAATTCCTTCAACAACAGGGGTTTAATAACGGGGGCCGCCGGTAAAGTTATTCTACCCGAGAATTTCAGAGTAGCAAGGTGGGGTGATACCGGTCAAGAGGGCAGAGCCGCCGTCACAAGCTGTGGCGGGACCAGAAGCGGTCTGCGTCGATGGTGGGGCAGTGGAACTTGTTGCGGGGATGGTGGAAGTAGCGCATGCCGACCTTGCCGGAACATGTTGGGTGGCGGCTGTCGCGGAGCATTCGGAGGCGGAGCATATCCTTGACATCACCGCTGCCTCCAAAGTGACTCCGGCTCTTCTTGAAACAGGTCTTCGTCACTGCCGCCGTTGCCTTTACAGCCTCCGGGAATCTATCCCACCCTTTTCCCCCTAGGGTTGGGACTTCGGAGATGGAGTGAAGTGAGACGGGACGAGAGCCGATAGGTCTACTACACGCACTGGAGAATGCGGCTGAGGAGGATAGAGACGGGAAGAGGAGTTCGTAGCTTGGAGCGGCCTCCGGTATATCCTTTCCAAGCCGTATTCGCGAGGCTCGCAATGATGTATATCTTTTTTTCTTTTTTTTTCTTTTTTTTTTTCCGACCCACCGGGTCTTGTAACGTATATCTTATTAAATGAAGAGGAAATTTTGTTACCTTGTCTGTACCTTGCATCGAATAGTTGTCAGTCGAACTTCCTCATTTTCCTTTTGTCTTTTTCACGTCGTCTTAAGGTCATCAACGATCTCTTTTATTCGTGCAGGGTTGTTATTTGCCGAGCTCCTTTTCGACTTTTACGCCGTTCGAAGATACCCGATTGTCATTCTGTCAATGGCTGTAGGTACGCTTGGGGTCATTCGGGTCCGAGGTCCCTCCCAAGGTTTGAATTTGAGGATCCGAGCCTCTGTCACCCTCGGGCGCTGTTTGTTTTCCAATCGTCACTGTTGCAATCCATTGCCTTCTTTTTTCGCTAGGAGTCTTTCTCCGCTAAAGCCGAGGCGAAGTTCGGCTCCCGTGGGAGTCCGAACGGAGAATCCCTCTCGAAGTTGGAGTTGTGGGCGGAGCCCGGCTCCTGTAGGAGTCCGGGCGGAGCCTTTCTCGGCGTCGTGGACAGAGCCCGGCTCCCGTAGGAGTTGGGGCGAAGTCTTCCTGCAATCAAAGTCATAGGCGAAGTCCGGCTCCTGTAGGAGTCCGATCAAGGCTTACCGGCAGTCGCTGTTGTCGGCGGAGTCCAGCTCCCGTAGGAGTCCGAGCGGAGCTGTCCTGTAGTCGATGTCGGTGATGGAACCCGGCTCCCGTAGGAGTCTGGGCGGAGCCGTCATGTAGTCAAAGTCGGTGACGAAGTCCGGCTCCCGTAGGAGTCCGGGCTAGGCTTACCACCGGTCGAAGTTGCTTAAGCTAGGGCAAGGCTTTCCTCTTGGGGGGGGTGCATATGGGCGTTGCAGGGCCTCTCCCCCCATCCGATCTAAAAGAGCCGGGCCTTTAACTTTGTTTATGTCAGGACGAGGTCCTCCTCCTGTTCCTGACATGGCTGCGGGGGCACATATGGGCGTTGTAGGGCCTCTCCCCCCATCCGGTCTGAATGGAACCGGGCCTTCGACTTTGCTCAAGTTAGGGCGAGGTTCTCCTCCTGTCCCTAACAGGGCTGTGGGGGCACATATGGGCGTTGTAAGGCCTCTCCCCCCATCCGGTCTAAATGGAACCGGGCCTTCGACTTTGCTCAAGTTAGGGCGAGGTTCTCCTCCTGTCCCTAACAGGGCTGTGGGGGCACATATGGGCGTTGTAAGGCCTCTCCCCCCATCCGGTCTAAATGGAATCGGGCCTTCGACTTTGCTCAAGTTAGGGCGAGGTTCTCCTCCTGTCCCTAACAGGGCTGTGGGGGCACATATGGGCGTTGTAAGGCCTCTCCCCCCATCCGGTCTAAAAGAACCGAGCCTTTGACTTTGCTCATGTCAGGACGAGGTTCTCCTCCTGTTCCTGACACGGCTGTGGGGGCACATTAGGGCGTTGTAAGGCCTCTCCCCCCATCTGATCTAAAAGAATCGGGCCTTTGACTTTGCTCATGTCAGGACGAGGTTCTCCTCCTGTTCCTGACATGGCTATATTTTAAGCGTTCGGTGGGGTCGTATCCAGTCATAATAAATCCATGCCAGTACGTTAAGTAGAAAGAAAATTAAATTCAAGGCGAAATCGTAAGTGATACATTTACAAATTTTTCGAGCTCCTTGGTCGCGGGTGGCCCGCCCCTCCTTAAGGCCCTCCGATGATGGAGTCGATGGTCCTGATGGGAGGCCGGTCCCCGGGTTGCTCCTCCCTTCTCGGTGGTTCAGGCTGTGGAAGGGCTCTTGGCCGGTCTCCCCTACCCTCAGGCCTGCGGCGGATGAATCTGTCAAGTCGACCTCGCCGAATGAGCTCCTCGATCTCATCCTGGAGCTGGATGCATTCCTCCGTGTCGTGGCCGTGGTCGCGGTGGTAGAGGCAGAACTTGTTGGGGTTGCGCTTCCCGGGGTGTGTGCGCATCCTCTCCAGCCTAGGGAGCTGCTCCCTGACCTCCATTAATACCTGGGCCTTCGAGGCGTTGAGGGGGGCGTAGTTGCAGAATCTCCCTGGTGGGGAACCCCGCCGAACCCCGCGGTCCGGGCTTCTCTGCCTGCATGCCCGGGGTGGAGTATGGGCGCGCTTATGCCCCGGAGGGGATCGAGAACGCGGCCAGACTTTCTTTGGCCTTTTCTCCACTGCGGGCTTACTCGAATCTCCCGCTTGCCGCTCCCTTGCTATCTCTTCATCCTTCATTTTGAAGGCTTCTTCCACTCGGGCGTATCCCTCAGCCCGGTCCAGCAAATCAGCAAAATCCCTGGGATACTTCTTCTCCAGGGAGAACAAAAGATCATTCTTCTGAAGGCCGCCTTTCAGGGCGGCCATGGCAACTGATTGGTCCAAGTTTCGGACCTCCAGTGCCGTGATGTTGAAGCGGTTGATGTAGGCCCGTATGGACTCCCCTTCCCTCTGCTTGATGTTGATGAGGGACTCCGAACCCTTCCGGGGGCACCGGCTGCTGACAAAATGGGCCACAAATTGGTGGCTCATTTGATCAAAGGAGAAGATGGTACCCGGTTTCAAAGTCGAATACCAGTTCCTCGCTGCTCCCTTCAAAGTAGATGGGAAAGCCCGGCATAATATGGCGTCAGGAGCACCGTGAAGCAGCATCATCGTCCGGAATGCCTCCAGATGATCAACCGGGTCTGAAGTCCCGTCGTAGCTTTCGAACTGGGGAAGCTTGAAGTTTGGCAGGATCGGTTCCTGCATAATCATTTGGAAAAAGGGAGGGTCAGTACAAATGTCCTCACCATAAGTGGGGGGCGCATGGCGGAGTTCTTCAATCCATCGGTTCATCTCCTGGAGCCTCCGATCCAGAAAATCCTCTCGACTTCGAGTCTCGAGGGTCCTCTGGCAGAACGGGGGCAGGGATCTTCCAGGGGTGGAGTCGTGGTCCGATTGAGGGCTCTCTACTCTCGGCTTTGTTTTCCCAGGAAGGACGGGGCAGCTGGCCCAGGTGGCCGGCCCTGCCGTCGGGTTCTGACATTCTGGAGATGTCCTTTTCGGGTGCGCTGACGCCTGCGGCTGTTGCTGCTGCATTGCTTGCACAGCCTCGACGAGACCTCTGACCTGCTGTGCCAGCAAGTCAAACTGCTCCGCGCCGACCGCCATCGCTGGAGGAGGAGGAGGAGGAGGTTGAGGAATAGGAGGGGAGGCTGGAGCCTGAGACCTGGCCGCGGAGGCCGTGGACCGTCGCGTGGATGCCTTGCGTGGAGGCATCGAGTGTGGACCCAGTGGGGGAAAATAAGGAGTGGGTGTCGGAGGAGATGATCGGAGGCGGCTCCGTTGAACGCTCCTTTAAGAACAAGGATACTGCAAAGGTTCGACCCCTTCCTCTAGCGCCAATCCTGTTGGTGCAAAAATCCACTTGCGTCGGAGAAGCTGGAGTCGGGGAAGTCGCGGTCGCGGCCGGGACCTGCAAGGGAAGTCTAAACCGGAGGTGGGGTTGCTCCGGCAAGACCCTCCGACGCTCAAGTCAGTTCTCTGCCTCAACAAGAATGGAGCTCCCGAACGAAGAATTTAGCAGAGTTTTGAGATAAGAGATGAGCTTATAGAATAACGTATCTGGGTCTCCCTTTTATAGGCGGAGGAGGTAACGGATTGATGGCGACGTTTGTAACCGTCTGGTAGTGGGCCGCTCGTAGTCAGGGGGACTTTATTGCGAAGGGTAGTGGAGCGGAATCGTGGCTATCGCCGTAGCTCGCCATGTGGAATCAGTTGCGAGGAGTGGAGCAGTGTCCGTTGTCGTGATTTGCCAGCGGATGAGAGAATCGCGCGGTATCCATCGCAGGAGGTGGAGCAGGATCGCGGCCGTTTATCGTGTACTGTCAGGTAGTAATGGAGCTGCGTGGGATCCGTCGTAGGGAGTGGAGCAGTGCTGCGATCGTTACTGCAGCCTGTCAGGGAGTGGTGGAGCTGCGCGAAATCTGCCGCAGGAAGTGTAGCAGAATCGTGGCCGTGATTGCGGCCTGGAAGTGCAGATCTGTCGGCTGAAGTTCGGCCGTGGTCGGAGTTTGACCCCACGTAGGGGTCCGGGCGGAGTACTCCTTGCGGTTGGGGTAGTGGGTGGAGCCCGGCTCCCGTGGGAGTCCGGATGGAGTCTTCCTGCAGTCAAAGTTAAAGGCGAAGGTCGGCTCCCGTAGGAGTCCGAACAGCTTACCAGCAGTTGACGTTGAGGACGGAGCCCGACTCCCGTAGGAGTCCGGGCGGAGTCTTCTTGCTGTTGAAGTCGTCGGCGGAGTCCGGACGCAGTCTGTCTTGCAGCCGTTGGAGTCGAGGATGAAGCCCGGCTCCTGTAGGAGTCTGGGCGGAGTCTCCCTGCAATTAAAGTCAAAGGAGAGGTCCGGCTCCCGTAGGAGTCCGGACAGGGGCTTACCAGTGGTTGGAGTTGAGGACGGAGCCCGGCTTCCGTAGGAGTCCAGGCGGAGTCTACTCACAGTTGAAGTTGTCGGAGGAGTCCGGCTCCCGTAGGAGTCTAGACGCAGTCTGTCTTGCAGCCGTTGGAGTCGAGGATGAAGCCCGGCTCCCGTAGGAGTTCGGGCGGAGTCTCCCTGCAATTAAAGTCAAAGGAGAGGTCCGGCTCCCGTAGGAGTCCGGACAGGGGCTTACCAGTGGTTGGAGTTGAGGACGGAGCCCGGCTCCCGTAGGAGTCCGAGCGGAGTCTACTCGCAGTTGAAGTTGTCAGAGGAGTCTGGCTCCCGTAGGAGTCCGGACGCAGTCTATCTTGCAGCCGTTGGAGTCGAGGATGAAGCCCGGCTCCCGTAGGAGTCCGGGCGGAGTCTCCCTGCAATTAAAGTCAAAGGAGAAGTCCGGCTCCCGTAGGAGTTCGGACAGGGGCTTACCAGTGGTTGGAGTTGAGGATGGAGCCCGGCTTCCGTAGGAGTCCGGGCGGAGTCTACTCGCAGTTGAAGTTGTCGGAGGAGTCTGACTCCCGTAGGAGTCCGGACGCAGTCTGTCTTGCAGCCGTTGGAGTCAAAAATGAAGCCCGGCTCCCGTAGGAGTCCGGGCGGAGTTTCCCTGCAACTAAAGTCAAAGGAGAGGTCCGGCTCCCGTAGGAGTCCGGACAGGGGCTTACCAGTGGTTGGAGTTGAGGATGGAGCCCGACTTCCGTAGGAGTCCGGGCGGAGTCTACTCGCAGTTGAAGTTGTCGGAGGAGTCTGGCTCCTGTAGGAGTCCGGACGCAGTCTGTCTTGCAGCCATTAGAGTCGAGGATGAAGCCCGATTCCCGTAGTAGTCCGGGCGGAGTCTCCCTGCAATTAAAGTCAAAGGAGAGGTCCGGCTCCCGTAGGAGTCCGGACAGGGGCTTACCAATGGTTGGAGTTGAGGATGGAGCCCGGCTCCCGTAGGAGTCCGGGCGGAGTCTACTCGCAGTTGAAGTTGTCGGAGGAGTCCGGCTCCCGTAGGAGTCCGGACGCAGTCTGTCTTGCAGCCGTTGGAGTCGAAGATGAAGCCCGGCTCCCATAGGAGTCCGGACAGAGTCTCCTTGCAATTAAAGTCAAAGGAGAGGTCCGACTCCCGTAGGAGTCCGGACAGGGGCTTACCAGTGGTTGGAGTTGAGGATGGAGCTCGGCTTCCGTAGGAGTCCGGGCGGAGTCTACTCGCAGTTGAAGTTGTCAGAGGAGTCTGACTCCCGTAGGAGTCCGGACGCAGTCTGTCTTGCAGCCGTTGGAGTCGAGGATGAAGCCCGGCTCCCGTAGGAGTCCGGGCGGAGTCTCCCTGCAATTAAAGTCAAAGGAGAGGTCCGGCTCCCGTAGGAGTCCGGACAGGGGCTTACCAGTGGTTGGAGTTGAGGACGGAGCCCGGCTCCCTTAGGAGATCGGGCAGAGTCTACTCGCAGTTCAAGTTGTCGGAGGAGTCCGGCTCCCATAGGAGTCCGGACGCAGTCTGTCTTGCAGCCGTTGGAGTCGAGGATGAAGCCCGGCTCCCGTAGGAGTCCGGGCGGAGTCTCCCTGCAATTAAAGTCAAAGGATAGGTCTGGCTCCTGTAGGAGTCCGGACAGGGGCTTACCAGTGGTTGGAGTTGAGGACGGAGCCCAGATCCCGTAGGAGTCCGGGCGGAGTCTGCTCGCAGTTGAAGTTGTCGGAGGAGTCCGGCTCCCGTAGGAGTCCGGACGCAGTCTGTCTTGCAGCCGTTGGAGTCGAGGATGAAGCCCGACTCCCGTAGGAGTCCGGGCGGAGTCTCCCTGCAATTAAAGTCAAAGGAGAGGTCTGGCTCCCGTAGGAGTCCGGACAGGGGCTTACCAGTGGTTGGAGTTGAGGACGGAGCCCGGCTCCCATAGGAGTCCGGGCGGAGTCTACTCGCAGTTGAAGTTGTCGGAGGAGTCCGGCTCCCGTAGGAGTCCGGACGCAGTCTGTCTTGCAGCCGTTGGAGTCGAGGATGAAGTCCGGCTCCCATAGGAGTCCGGGCGGAGTCTCCTTGCAATTAAAGTCAAAGGAGAGGTCCGACTCCCGTAGGAGTCCGGACAGGGGCTTACCAGTTGTTGGAGTTGAGGATGGAGCCCGGCTCCCGTAGGAGTTCGGGCGGAGTCTCCTTGCAGTTGAAGTTGTCGGAGTCCGGCTCCCGTGGGAGTCCGGGCGGAGTTGTCATGTAGTCGATTCCGCGAGGACTTCGGCTGTGGGTATTTTATACCCAACAGACACCATTAGAAATGGCCAGGTAAGCGGGCTCCCAATTAAAAACCACCGGTCTGGTTTTCCTTAGACACCAACTGGTTTAATTCGTTTCGATTAGATCAACCTAACAGTTTGTGCTAGACCACTTAGCCAAGAATCAAGTCCATTTGGTTCTCGTTAAAGACATGGACTTGACCAACTACAACTATTGTAATTGATCTAGAGAATCCTTGACCTAATCTAAGACAACAATTGATTAGATTTAGTCAATTCTCTCATTAAGTCCATCTTCAATCTAACCATAGGTCTAACCCAATTAATGGACCTAATTCCCACTAACCCATTAACCCAATGTGTTATGGTTTGTGTCTTAGGTTCTTCAATTCACAATCCTAGAACCTAATCAAACAACTTCTTAATTCTTAATTAAGTTTTGGGCTGAGGGTTGGGTTCGGCTTTTCAAAAAATAATTTTCATATTTATAAAATAATTTTACAATATGATTCTACTAACCATATTGCATGTTTGATTCATAATCAAGATACAAGTGAAATAAACATGAAACTACTTTAGATCTAATCTAAATAGGTTCATGTAATTGAAACAGTTCCAACTTTAAACAATTTCTTTGCACAAAAATTATTAACAAAAAAATTTTATTTCAGATTTAAACATCTTTTAAATCTAATAAATCATAAATTTAATCTAGATCATATCTAACAAATTTATGATTAAAGATAGATCTACACAAACTAGGATAACCATTGCACTGTAAGGGGTAAACCTTACAGCAGAACAACCTTGCAGTTCGTGATTGATCTAAAATTTTAATTTTAGATTTAATAATCAGATTATAAATTAGATCTAATCTAAAAAATAATCTAAGCATATATAAATAATCATGTAATAAAGATCCTAGGCTCTGATACCAATTGTAGGATCCAGATCTAGGGTTTCAGGGTTAGATCTTGAAACTTTTTCAAGATCATACAGCGGAAGACTAAAATAAATCAAAATTATTTTTAAAATTAGAGAATCTCTAGATCTAAGATCTTATTACATGATTAATACATAGCATTAAATCAAAAATTAAAATATATAAATATAGCGTGAACTACATGTTGATCATATCAACATGTTTCTATACTACATCTAATATGTGTATTAAACAATAGATCTGATCTATTACCTTGCAAGTTAGACGTTCTAACCTCATTGATCCAAGCTTGATGATGATGTTGCAAGCCGTACATGCATCCGGCCTCTAGGAGTCATCCACACGAGCCCACGAATCTCGATCAGAAGTCCTGCTTCAGGAAATCAGCACAGTATGCTAGTACTGCGCTGATCCTTCTTTGATGGTTGATCAGGTGTCTCCTTCTTCTTGATTTGGATTCTTCCAAAGATAAAAAGTAGAAGAAAGAGTTTTAGATCTAAGACACTCTCAGAAACTCAAGATGGAGGGAGGAAAGATATGAAAACAAATAACCCTAGAAGAAGACCCTCTTCTTCTTCTCATTTTTCTCTCTAGACACTCTAACTTGTGTCTATTATATCTCCACGACCCAAAGGTCTTTCTCTCTAATTTTTGGATGGCTCAAAGGTCTCTCAAATCTATATCTTCACCAAAACTTTTATGAAGAAACTCATTTTATATAGAGAGATATGATAGAGTCCTTGTCTAGGTCAAATACCTAGTCAAGGCTTATCCAAACATGGCAAGATAAGGGGCGCCCAACTCTTGAGCACCTCCTCCTTATTTTTGTGCATGGATCACTAGTAAATGGTGCACAATGTGTACCCTAAAAGCCATAAAAATTTCAAAAAAAATTTGGATAAATTTGGTGCAAAATTGAAAGAGTTTTGGATTTCTAAAACTCTATCTCATAGAATTTAAAATCCAAACTTATTCCTTTTAGATTTGATCCAAACCATCTTTCATGTAAGAAAGAAGAGAGGAGACCTTTTGTGAACATGGGAGAGGGCTTTTGTCACACAAAATAAGAGGAGATTGGTGTTGAATGAGAGAGAGGGCATGGGGAAGGCTTATGTGGCGCAAGGTGGAATCCTAGTCTTACTAGGATTCTATCTAATGACTTGTTTTAATTTGGTTTCTCAAACCAAATCAAACCAAAAATAGATCAACCCAATTAAAATAGATCTTAACCCAATTAGGAACCTAATTTAATCAGATTAAATTAGATTTAAATCTGATTTAATTTTCTAATCAAATTAGAAATTAGATTGATCCAAGTCCTAGTTGAACTAGGACTAGTTTTTTCTTGCACTTGGCTTATCCAATAAACTAATTGGACTTGATCCAATCAAGCCCAAATCAAATATAATTAAATTATATTTAATTAGACTTAATCTCAGCCATTGGCTTAATCAAATTAAGCCAATTAGCAATCAAATTGCTAATCGATCCTCCTGCAACACTTGCACTGGGTTAAATGTCAATCGTATTGATCATTTAACCCTAGAACGATTCTTAATCATTGATCAACTATCTGATCAGATCATGAACTCTAATGTGTGTGACCTCATAGGTTCGAACCTAAGCTGATAGCATAGAAATAAATTTCTGTACCAATCAAAGTGACCATCTAGCAATGATACCCGACGACCAGATAAGTCGAATGTGTAGAACAACATCCTTAGAACCCATGCAGATATAATTTTCATATAATTCATCCCCTTGACCCAAATGATCATAGGACACCCCAGAGTTCAACTGTCAACTCTGATCAGGTTGTCCACATTGTATTTCAAAATATCAAATCCATCTGATGGATTACCCTGGCCAAGATTTTGCTAAATTGAAATACAGTGACTCATTCTTCTCCAACTCTTGGAGTGGTCAATCCCATCTCGATCACACTCTGACTTCGCAAGTACTTGACTGTGCCCAGAAGCCTTCCATCCCTGAATTAGAAATTCAGTTAGTCCAGTACCAAAGCACAGTGAGTTGCTTGCAAGTCACTGAGGCGATCTCAGGTCTAAGGGACACTTATACCTATATCCCATCAGAGACATTCTCGACAGTAGAATACTCTGGAGTTGGTCACGTTCAATGATGATGTACTCTTACATCTCACCTGTATGCCATACCAGTGTCTCCACACTCCTTGGTTAAGAGGACAACCAACCTATATGGCCTACAGTGATCTATGCTCGATAGAAGCTGTCATCCTTATTAACAGCCTATCATTTGGTCATGAACTGTTTTAAGGACTAATCGATAAATCCTCTCTTTATCGAATCTAAATAGTCCTAAGGACTTCATCATAACAATGGAGTTCATTTGAAGATGAAAGCTTATGATGAAAATACCAAATATATTTTATTTATTAACAAATCAATTACAATACTTGGTTGCTCAACCGTCAACAGCTTGACGATTGGCTTTTTGGGACACATTTCCCAACAGCATGTAGGTAAAATATAGGAGTATATTTTACTTAATGTATCCAACTCTTGAGCACTCTACTGTCAAGAGTCACTTTGAAGGGATATAGGTATAAGTATCCCTCAGACTAGAGATCACCACAGTGATTTACAAGCAACTCCCTGCACTTAAATGTCGGACTACCTTAATTTCTAATTCAGGATTGAAAGGTTTCTGGATATATTCAAGTACTTGTGAAGTTGATGCGTGAGTCAAGATAGAATTGACCACTCTAAGAGATTGGAGAGAATATTTTGTGTTTCAATTTAGTAAGACCTTGGCTAAAGCAATCCTTGTGAGGAGTCATAGGATTTATCAGGTTGAGACAAATAATGGATGTACCATTAAGAGTTGACAGTTTAAACTCTATATCATCCTAGCATTAAAGGTCAAAAAGATGAATTATATAATAACTATATTCAAATAGGTTATTGAGTGTTGCTTTGCATACATTCGGCCTATCCGGATGTCAAGTACTAGATGGTTACTCTGATTGGTACAGAAATCAGTTTCTATGCTATCACTTAGATTTGAACCTATGGAGTGAAATGCATTAGGAGTTTCTCTCGATCACATAGCTAATTTGAAGAATCTCAGTCAATGGAGACTCTATTGAAGAGTCCCACTAGATGGAGACTTTGTTGAAGGGTCCCACTAGACGGAGACTCTAGAGAAAAGTCCCACTAGACTTGGACTCTATCATTAATGGAGGATTAATTAGTGACTAGATCACTAGTTAGTATAATTTAATTGAGCATTAAAGTCTGGATCAAGTTTGATCGGATTGAATTCAATCAGGTCAAGTATGATTTGGTTATGAGATGACCTAATCAGTAAGGGAGAAATGATCCTGATTTGATCGGATCTATGACTTAATTAATTTATTAATTCGATCAAATTTAATTGAGATTATAGGGATCTAATTAGATTAGATTCATCATATTTTATTTGGGTTTAATTGGATTGGATTTGAAAGAAATCCAATCAGTTAAACCCTAGAGTCCCAAATAAATAGGACTCTATCCCTTGTGCCACCTACATTGTCTCATACTTTTTCTCACCACACAAAATTAGTTTGTATATGAGAATAATCTTTCTTTTGTCACCCATTAAGGATAGAAATTGGTTGGTTTTTATTTAAATTTAAATTAGTTTGAATTTTAACTTAAAACCTTATCCATATCCTTCCACATATTGGCAGTTTCTGAAGGTGCCCATTGTGTATGAGAAAAAAAGCTCTTATTAATTGATTTATATATCTTATTTTCTTTGGTAAGTCTTTATTTAAGTTAGGTAAGGGTGAAAAAAAGTTAGAGTCAAATTGAAATTCAAAAGAGTTTTACTTGCAGCAAACTCTAGCCCTTATCCTGTTTTATCTGGTTTGTGAGACAGCCATAAAAAGGCCATAATTTTGTATGCCCAAAAAGAGAGCCTTTCAATGTGAGATACCAAAGAGAAAAGGGGTCAAAAATATTTCTTTGAAATGTGAGCTTTGAGTGGGTTTCCTTCTTCCTTGGCATGAGCAAAAGAGGTGACTGATCTCTTCTTGAGTGAGAGACCTAGAACTATTCTAGATTTTGAGATAAGGGAGAAACCAAAGAGAAGAGAGTCTTCATCTATTTTTTCTCCATCATCCAGCAACCTCTACTGATCCATCTTCAATATAAAAAATATTTGAGGTGATCGAAGAAGGAGATCAAGTCAGATCTGCAATCAAAAGCTGACTGCGCGAGCTAGCACTCCCATAGAGGGTTGATTGGTCCGTGGGGCTTCATGTAGACCATCTGTAAAGGCCAGACACTTGTGCGGCTATGAGTAACCAAAAAAAACTTTTAGATCTATATTCTTAATCATGAAGTTTGACTATCCATACTCAAATATTGGGTTCGGATCTTAGAAGTGGTAGATTAAATCTATTACTAAATGTTATCATTTTGGTTCACATACTTGTTATTTTAGATTCAGATCTTTATACATATAAATTCATATTATAGATTCATTTATAAAAGTTTTAAGATCAAATTTTATACATATATTTATAGATTAAATAGTTTAATCTAATATTCTTTCATTGAAAATTTTTGAAATGCATGCATAAAATTTTTGGGCATCCCAACAGTGGTATCAGAGCCACGGTTTGATATGATATGATATTATATGCATATAGATCTATATTTTAATTTATATTTAATATAGTATATAATATTTAGATCTAAAACTAGTTAAAGATCTGATCGTACAGACAGATATAAGATTATCCGACTGCAAGGTTTATCCCTTATAGTGCAAAGATTGTCCTAGTTTGTGCTAATCTTTATAAAATTTGATTTTAATTTGAAGCATGTGATTTTTATTTATGATGATTATTATCTAATTTTGATATGATCAAAATATAATAATCAGATTTAAAATAATTTATATTAGATTTAAATTATTTAGATTATATGATCTGAGTAGCGAAGTAATCGGATCGGGTTTGTCATCAGGTCGTCCGATCATAAGAGATAATAGAGATTAGATCTCTCTTTTTTCTATTCAATTTGATTCTCTTATGATATATAGGGATGCCATTGTGACTATATCTCATGAAGATGAATGTAAAAAAAAATTTACTTTTTTCAAAAATCCTAACATTGTGTATATGATACATTGTATAAAAGATGGTTGCATCTAATCTTTACAAATAAAAGTTAGAATCATGAACATGTTTAGAATAATTCTAAAATAATTTATGATTTATTTTATTACTATTTATATAAAATTATTTTAATTTAAAATTAATACAATTATTATAGTTTGCCTGTAGAGTCGACTCAGTATTGTTTGGATCGACTCAGGACCCTGATTAGTTAGCTCAATTTCTATTGAGCTAACTTAATATAACATACTAAAAATTATGATTAATAGTTCATTACCAATGAGTCAACTAAGTCTTGAAACTTATTCAATCTATTATGGTGAGAAGGCTCAATCCAAGGATGAGTTGTTTCAAGTTTCAGATCTAAATGGTTATGTATAAAATTAATTATAAAAATATTTTATAAAATTTAAAATTATTTTTAAATATTAAACTCCTACCCACAGCCTCAAATTTAATTGAGAATTAAGTTGAACAAATTAGATTTAGAATTATTAATTAAAGATCTAGTGTCATTCGCATAGAATATGGGTGATGGGTTTCTGAGTTAGCTTGATCAAGTCCTCCTAATTAGGTTAGACTTAGGGTTAGAATCGAAGATCAAATAGACTAAAAAAAGAAATTAGATTTAATCAAGATTTTGCTAGAGCCAATATAGTAGTTGTAGTTGTCAAATCCATATATTTGATTAGACCCAAATGGCTTTGATCTTAAACTTAGCGATCAAACCCAAATCCATAAGTAGATCCGATTGAAACTGATTAACCAGTTGGTGTCTAAGATAAATTGGACAATCTTGACTGATGGTTTTTAATTGAGAGCTACTCACATAGATTGAGTCTATGTTGAGTTAATGATATATCGCTCTCAATGATCTCATTTATCGGGCCAACATGATGAATCAAATTTTGATCAGATAGCTTAATGATTAAGGTTGATCCATGCTTACTAGAAAATTAGTTCAACTGATTTAGATGTCTCTAGTTTAACTTGTCTCTATCTTTGATATGATTTGGTGAAGTTAGTGGGGGATTGATGACTTGTCAGTTGGACTAGCTTGTTTCTAGTCCATCCTAATTTGACTTGGTGAAGTCAATGGGAGGATTGAGGTTAGTTGATCTATATATTTAAATCTATTAAATTATATTAACTAAATTTTTAAATTATTAGGTCCATAAAATGAGCTAGTCATGGTGATAACTAGATCGTAGCCTTCCATTAAGGTGAATGGTAATGGATCCATCATTTTTGATTGACATTACAGGCGCCATCCATCTGGTATTTTTTTGAATAATAGAATCATTATTTATTATATGATAACTCTATTGTACTATCTGATGAATGGTTCGATTGGTCGAGCCATACTCGAACCCAATTATTCATTAGTTAGAATCACTAAACAAGTTTATGCTAATGGTTGGACCTAACCAAGACTTTCATTGGAGGCCCAGTGCCTAATTAAATGAATTCTAGGATAAAATTAATTACTAAAATTATTTAGAAAAATAATTTATTGAGAACGTATCCATAAATGCATATGGGTTGGCCGAGCCATACTCGGACCTGTATGCAATCTGTGCGGATTCTAGTACCCACTAAGGAATTAAAATAATTTCTCAAATTAGAGGTAGAGGCTACTAATTCATATAAAATAGTGGAAGAATTTTTAGACTAAAATTCATATCTTTAGGCTTGATTAATTCATATACTAATTAGATCAATATTTTTGTTTCTTTTGGAAATGGCTAGCAATTTGTCGCTCCACTCACTGTTTCACAGTGACGAGCTTTTTGGATCCAACTTCGATAGTCAGTATCAGAAGTTGAATATTGATCTTGAGCCCAATCTAGCTAAAAAATTTAGGACTGAATCGAGTCAAGTAGACTATGACCCAAATAGGCTAAAGAGAAATAAGCAATTAGTTGTTGATCAAGGTGCTTATACGATAATACCTTGTAATTTCTCTATATGTGATACTACTAGCTGAGTATTGAAAATCGAAAGTCCAGTTCATATATGCAATTCATTGTAAGGACTTCAAGTTAGTAGAAAATTTAAGAATGATGAGAGATTTCTAAATATGAAAGATGGAAGTCAAGTTTCAATCTGAGCTTTAGAAATTATCGATCTTGTTTTCAAGTCTAATGGTATCATTTTAAGTGATTGTCACTATTGTCCATCTTTTTGATGAACATAATCTCTATTGGTCTTTTGGTCAAAGATGGTTATAGTTTATCAATAAAGAATGATTATTGTGATATCATTATGAATGATGTTACAATAATGTGAGGACAACTAAGAAATAACATCTATGTATTGCCACAGCCTATAAGTGTTATGTGCACTCCAAATAAACATCTAAAATTAGATAATGTCAAAGATGCCTACCTTTGGCATTGTAGGATTGGTCATATTAACAAAAGTAGGATAAATAGGTTAGTATAAGTTGGTATCCTCAATATCAATGATTATGAATCATTGTCGACTTGTGAGTCTTGTCTTCTTAGAAAGATGACTAAGTCACCTTTTACTGAAAAAGATAAACGAGCTAATGAAGTTCTAGGTCTAACACACAGTGATGTTTGTGGATCTATAAACATTAGTGCCAGAGGAGGGTATAGCTATTTCATTACATTCACAAACGATCTATTTAGGTATGGGTATATCTACATGATGAAACATAAGTCTGAATCATTTGAAATGTTCAAATGATTTCGTAATGAAGTAGAGAAATAAATTAAAAAATATATTAAGACTCATCGGTCTGATCGAGGGAGTGAATACCTTTCTAGTGAATTTCTGACATATCTTGAAGAGAATGAGATTGTCTCACAATGGACTCCTCCATGGACACCACAGCATAATGGTGTCTCAAAAAGAAGAAATCATATCTTATTGGATATGGTTCGGTCCATGATGTGGATTTAAGTCTATCGATCTCTTTTTGGGAATATGCACTTGAGACAGCCAATTTTATGCTCAGTAATGTTTCGAGCAAGTCAATTAGTAAAATACCATATGAAATATGATTAGAATGTAGGCCAAACCTCACTTACCTTAAGGTCTGAAGGTGTCCGACTTATGTCAAATGATTACAAACCAACAAGCTTGGACCTAAGTCTAATAAGTATAATTTTATAGGATATCCTAAGAAAATGAAGGGATATTACTTTTACCTTCCTGCTGAACAAAAGATATTTGTCAGCAGTAAGGCATACTTTTTGAAAAAGGAGTTCTTTGGTGAAGGAATAAATGCTTCTAAAGTCGAGCTTGACGAAGTTCGACAAGTAGAGGAACTGACACCAGCAACTGAATCTGAACCAAATTTGATAAGATCAAATCTAGAGCCCAATATACAAACATCCTTAAGGCAAATTAGTAGAGTACTACATCAGCCAGACAGATATATAGGTTTCATAGTTTGGGATGGGGATCCTGTTGAGCTCGATGAGAATGACAAGGATCCGATTACTTATATGGATGTAATGCAGAGGTTCGACTCTAAGAAATCATTTGAAGCCATAAAATTCAAAATGCAGTCCATGAAGTCAACAATATGTGGACATTGGTTGATCCACCTAAAGGGGTAAAACCCATAGGGTGTAAGTGGGTCTTCAAAAAGAAAAGGGATGCAGACAAAAAGGTTGAGACCTATAAAGCCTGTTTGGTTGCCAAGGGATATCATCAATGTTATGATATTGACTATGATAAGATATTCTCTCCTGTGGCAATGTTCAAGTCCATTCAGATCATGCTTATGATAGCGGCATACCTGGACTATGAAGTCTGACGAATGGATGTGAAGACAGCTTTTCTAAATAGAAAGCTGAATGAAGAGGTGTATATGATGCAACTTGAAGGGTTCACATCTACAGACGAGTCTAAGGTATGCAAGCTTCAAAGATGTATTTATAAATTGAATCAAGCATCTTGGAGTTGGAATATACATTTTGATAAGGTGATTCGAACATATAGCTTCACTAAGAATGAAGAGGAACCTTGTATATATAAGTAGGCTAATGGTTCAGTAATTATATTTCTTATTTTGTATGTGGATGATATTCTCTTAATCGAGAATGATGTCCTTGCATTATAGGAAATAAAAGTGTGACTGTCATCATAATTCTTTATGAAGGATCTAGGAGAAGCAGCCCACATCCTAGGAATGAAGATCTATAGGGATAGATCTAAGAGGTTGCTCAGACTCTCCCAATCAATGTACATAGATACCATGCTAAAAAGGTTCAACATGGAGAATTCCAAAAAAGGCTATCTTTCGATAGGCCATAGAATTTTTCTCTCAAAGAAGGATTGTCTGACAACTCCTCAAGAAAGAGAGTGTATGAGTAGAATTTCATATACCTCGATAGTGGATTCTATAATGTACACCATGATATGTACAAGATCGGATGTAGCATACTCACTAAGAGTAGTGAGCAGATACCAATCAGATCCAGGTGAGAACTATTGGAAGGTTGCAAAAATCATCCTTAAGTATTTGAGAAATACTAAGGACCAGTGGCTCGTTTATAGGAAACTTGACTTGAAACTCATGGGATACATTGATTTCAATTTTTAGTCAGATCGTGACAATAACAAAAGCATGTCGGAATACATCTCGTTAGATATATATCTTAGAAGCCAATATGGCTGACACATTATAATATATCTAGGGTATAATTTTATACTTAATATATTGATATGATCAATAAAAGGTCAAGTTCTTTTTTATTCAAGTGTAATGTATCCTTGAATCGTCCATGAAATTAGTTTCGATACATATTCTCAAGGTTTTGAGAATTAAAGATATGTATTTCATTCCTAAAGGTTTCTGATCATAGGATCTTCATGAAGACAGTGATAGATCTGGATAGACTGGCACACAAATCACTTCCTTCAAGATAGATGGATCTCTAGTCTACTGTGTAAAGACACAGGGTGACAAGTGTGGGTGGTTGTTAGAAAACAACTGGCATTGAGCATGATCATACGAGAGATCACTTGAATTTCTATTCAATTATCAGTGATTGTCTCGATACTGTAGTTGTGTGACTGATCTTTTGATTTGAGATGGTACTACTACTCACAGTGAGATTGCTGGAGTTTGATTGACACATAAATATGGATCTCAATAAGCCCTTGTAGTGGATGTTGGCGATAGTTGGTCCACTATAGGAGTAGGGTGCGCATCAAGATAAGATCTATCAATCTTGATAGAGAGGAGTAGTCCTATGAAATATGAGAAGCTAAGTCTAAGAGTCTATAGCCACAGCAGTGTGATTAATGAAAAAGAGTTTCTATAAAAGTTACAACTGGACTTGAGCTAATCGAATCTATCATGTGACTGATGTTGAGGTATGACGATATATACATGACCTGTCATCTAGTTGGGACTCATGATAGAGAGACTGAATCACATGTTAACTACACCTAGAGGTTCATTTTAGTTCTACTGGGTTGTCACTACATACTGCTAGGTATCACTGGTGGATTGTGAGAACTCACTAGGATTGTTTTGGATCAACAATCCTTGTTGAGTTAGAGTGAAATTGTTCCAACCCATTGAAAAGATTTTCAATGTTACAATGATAGAGATCATTGTATATCTCACTACCAGATATAATTAAACCTATGAGGTCACACAACAAAGGGATTAAGCCTGAAATTAGTAATTAAACTTATGAAGTGTCAATTGAGTTTAGAGAAATCCATTAGGTTCATGGTAACCTTGCTAGCACATGGTTGGACTCAATTCTTCTTTCAGTAAGGATTACTTATTTGCTAAGTTAATTTTAACTTAATTATCTACCAGTTACCTACATCAATAAGATTCATGAGACTCTAATTATTGGGTATCTAAGGTTATGGATCACATAAATTAAGGGTGTAAGTCCCTTATAAATCTCCTTGATACCACTTTGAATTGTTCAATTTGGATGTGTCCATTGAAAAGAGGGCCTTTAGTTCTCTTATGGGGTGTCTCTTGGGTGTAAAAGAGAGTGTCTAATTATAGGTGCAAGAGCTCCATTAGTTGGGGCCAATAAGGTTTTCTAATGTAAGTTGGATAACTTAAGTTAATAGGAAACCCAATGCAAGTAGGACTTGTATTTTGAGATTGAATATGATTCAATCCTTGTGCCTATAAAAGAGGACCTCCCCTAAGGTCCCAAAGCAAAAAGAAGCCAACCCCTCTCCATACTAAGAGAACCTCCCCACGCCCTCTCTTCCCCTTTTTTTCTTCTCTTTAGGCGTCTCCACGCCATACTACTTGGGACTTTTTTTCTTCTCTTTAGGCGTCTCCATGCCATACTACTTGGGACGTGCATCCCAAGTAATTTCATGCCCAAAGACTATTTGGCATCCTTTGTTTGCTACTTCCACCTACTGGTAGCAGCACATAATCAAGGAAAAAAATTTAAAAAAGAGGAGAAGAAAAACATCAAGGAGAAAGATCAAGTATTGATCGCAATCCAGGCTTCATTCAGATTCAGTATACTAAATTTTGGAGATTCAAAATTTAGATTTTAGAAGATTATTCCAAACTGATCTTGAGTGGATACTCATAGAGGCTAGATACTTGTATAGCTAACAGAGAGCTTCATCTCTTCCAGATCTAGTGTGAAGAAAGGAATTGCAATACAGGTATGTGATTTGATCACAATCTGAAATTCAGCACATATCAATTTCAGCATATGAAATAGATCCATGTGGTTTTATATTTTTATGCATGAAAAATTTAGATTAAAATTATTTTACTCTTAATCTATACTACAGTATTTAGAAAATAAAATTTTGAAACATATATGCATGCACCAAATCTAGAAATTCAACAGTGGTATCAAAGCCATGGATTTTCATATGCTGAATTTTGATATGCATGTTTTTAAAAAGATTTTAAAATCAATTTTTTTTTTGATACATGAGATGTATGGATGGATCTTCAAATCTAAAATTAGATTATGGGTTTAATTTTAGAACATATAGATGATATGTGGAAGCACACATAGATTAGAATTTTGATCTAGAAAGAGTTCTAGTTTGTGTTTATGTAGATGCATGCATGAAATCTAAAATTTTTATGATTTGAATTTTAATTCGTATATATGATATATGATTGCATATTTAGATCATAAATTTAGTTTTAATCTAATCCATGATTAGTATATGAGAAATATGATATCATGTTTAGATCTAAAATTTTTGTTTAGATCTGATTTACATGCATATATATGATATATGTTTATATGTTAAAACTTAAAAATTATTTTTATATTTTAAAACTTACTTTTATACAAAAAATTTAGATCTGATATATGACTTTAGAATCTGAAATTTGTGTTTGTGCATGAGAATTTTGGTCATAGAAAAACTATAAATTAGGTCATGTAATAGGATTACATCTAAGTTTTTTTTATTTGAGTCATACAGATCTAATTCGATTAAGTAATTGGTCAAACTGAGTTAATTGTTGAATTTAGTTAGATCAATTAAGTTAATGATCATACAATTATTATTGATTAAATCGATTGAGTCCCATATGTAGAATCCATTAACCTAAGGATCTGATTTGGCTCGTTGGTTTGAGCCCGATTCGCTTGAGTTAACCAATTTTGATCAATCGACCTATTGGTGTCTAAGAGCAAGTTAATGATATATGATTATTTAATTGATTCTGTTAGCTGACCTGATCAATTCGTTAGAGTCTAAGAAAGGCAACGGAGGGACCCCCACTGTTCTCCACTTACGTAGTCAATTTGGAAGATTGAGTTTTGAATTAGGTTACTCAGCAGTTTGGTTTAGCCCATGTTAGTTAGATCAGTCATATGATGATTGATTAGATGAGACCTAAACTCAAATCTCTCAATAAATATTAAGTCCATAGGTCTTTCACCATTGTAGATGTGCGGACGTGTTATTGATGTTGATTTCTCTCAGCTGGTTACAGTGGTTCAGTTGCATCGAAAATATGCAACCACTCTATTAGCAAAGAGTTGCTCTAGGGTAGGGATGGGGTTGGACCCAATAACTATTAGGTGAGGCACCTAATGACAGTCTTGCACTTGCTTGTGAATGGTGGGTCAGGCTTAACTAAGAAGTATGGACAATAACTATTAGGTGAGCCCACATGACTTAGAGACCAAGTAGCTGCAATATGTTTAGTGAAGCATCTGGATAAAGAGTTGCCTATGCATTGGTATGCATATCACCAATAACTGTTAGGTAAGGTGCATGTCATCGGTGGGACCACAGCATCCACTAGGAATCTTTTATCACATTAGAATTTTTATTTTCTTCTAGGGGAGTGGAGGGATCCAAAAAATTAGTGAGAGTTATTATTTGCATCTTAAAAGTCTCTAGAAGTAAATTAAAATATTGAGTACAAAAGTCTAACTTAAATCTCTACCCTCACAGTTAAACCATCATGTCAGCCTCAAACCCTCTAGCTCGTATCCTTGAAACCAATTATTTGATCGATAATAATTTTGAAGAATGGCTCAAAAATCTCAGGATTGTTCTGACCTTAGAAAAGTTAAGTCATGTTCTCGATCAGGACCCCATTGTATTGCTAAACCATCCTACTACTGAGCAGAGAGATGCTTTTGAGAAGTGGATGGATGAAGACAGTCGGGTCAAGTGTTATGTATTGGCATCTATGTCAAATAAATTACAAAGCCAGCATGATCATATGCCCACTGCTCAGGCCAGATTACTCACCTGCAAGAGTTGTATGGTGAACAGAGCCATACTGTGCACTTCGAAGTGTCTAAGAGACTATTCAACCTCAAAATATGCAAGAGACAGTCTGTCCATGAGCACTGTATGACAGTGATCAAGGACATTGAGGAGCTTGGGAAGCTCAGGCTTAATATACAAAAAGAATTACAGATAGATCTGATCCTTCAATCCTTTACTAGTTCGTATAGTCAATTCATCATGAATTTTCATATGAACAAACTTGTCTGCACTATTCTCAAATTTGTCAGCATGTTGGTCATGATGGAGGGTACCTTGAAGAGTTCAAGGGATACTATTCTCACTGTGGAGTAGACTTTTTCTTTCAAGAGAAAGTCTGTTGGAAGGAAGAAAGCTAAATCTGTGAAGAAGCAGAAGAGAGAGAGCAAGCCAAAGAAGGATGGTCCAAAGGTGGCTGAAGCAAATAAAAAATTTTTTCACTGTCATGCTGAAGGTCACTGAAGGAGGAACTATCCGAAGTACCTGGAGAGTCTAAAGATCAAAAAGGATGACAAACCTTCCGAAGGTATGCTCGTAATTGAATCTAACCTTATGATTTCTTCTACTTCTAGTTGGGTATTAGACTCTGGCTCAAGTGCTCATATATGCACCTCTATGCAGGATCTGATAGAAAGTAGAAGGTTGAGGAAAGGTGACATGATTCTTTAGGTAGGCAATGGAGTAAAGGTTGCTGCAGAAGCTGTTGACACTTACCCTCTCCGATTATCATTTGGTGTTAGATTAGATTTAAAAGACTGTTATTATATTTCTATAGCTAGTCAAAATTTGATTTCTGTGTCTGTGCTAGCACAGAAAGTTTTTGAAATTAGTTTCAATAATGATTTTTATTTCATTTATTTATGAAATAAATTAGTTGTATGAGGTCTTTTAATTGACATTCTTTATCACTTGCATGTTGAAGCGAATGCAAACCTAAACAAGCAAATAGTAAGTGCCGTAAGTCAAAAGAGACTCAAAGATGAAATTAACCAGAAGTACTTGTGGCACCACAGACTAGGCCATATTGGAGAGGACAAGATAAACAAATAGAAAAAGGATGGGATACTTGGCTCTCTTCGTCCAGAGTCATATCTAGCTTGTGAATCTTATTTTCAAGGAAGGATGGCCAAGTTACCCTTTGTGGGACATGGGGAAAGGGCCATAGAGTTACTTGCCCTGGTACACACCGATGTGTGTGGGCCATTTGATGTGCAGGTCAGGGGTGGTTACAGCTACTTCATTATTTTTACCAATGACCTATCTAGGTATGGGTATGTATATCTCATGAAACACAAGTTTGAGGCCTTTGAAAAGTTCAAAAAATTCAAACATGAAGTAAAAAAGCAGACAGGCAAACTAGTTAAGGTTCTTCGATCTGATCGAGGAGGAGAATATCTTAGTCAAAAATTTCTGAGATATCTTAAGGACAATGGCATAGTCTCTCAGTAGACCTCTCCTAGAACACCTCAGTTCAATGGGGTATCCAAAAAAAGGAATAAGATCCTATTGGATATGGTCAGGTTCATGATGAGCTTCACTGATCAACCCTTATTTCTTTGGAGACATGCTTTGTTAACTACCATTCATTTGTTGAATAGGGTTCCTTCAAAGTCTGTTCCTATCACACCGTATGAGATATGGTTCAGTAAGAAGCCAAGTCTAGGTTATCTTAAGACTTGAGGATGTCCGACCTATGTCAAGAGATAGATGGCTACAAAGTTAGAGGATAGATCTATTATAGCATGCTTTATTGGGTATCCAAAAGAGTCTATGGGATACTACTACTTTTCATAAGATCACAGTGTGATTGTGAGTTGAAATGCCATATTTCTAAAAAAATAGTTTATTCAGAATGACTGCAGTGGGAGGTTAGTAGAGCTTGAAGAGAAGGTCTCTGAAGAGCTTAGAGCTATAGATCTTCAGAAACTCGTAGTCCATGAGCCAGTCATTAATGTTTCTCTGCCACCTTGTAAACCTAGTAGGGTCTTTTGACCTCCTAAAAGATACATGGGTTTCCTTACAAAGGAAGTAAAGAAAATATTTTTCATAAGAGTAGGGGTCATGGTGATGATCCCAATACCTTTGACGAGGCGATGTCTGATATCGATTTCTTGAAATGGTTAGATGCTATGAAGTGAGAAATTGACTCAATGCACTCGAACAAAGTCTGGACTTTAGTGGATCCTATTGGGAATTGTGTCCTAAAATCAATCATGTGACGATTGAGTTCATCCTTGCATATGAATTATTGATTATTGAATAATAGTTGTTCTGATATTTTTCATCATAAAGTGACATCTTTCTTGAATTTTTGTACTGTAATGAAGTCCCTAGAACTATACTAGTATACGATAAAGAGAAGATTTATCGTATAATTCTTAAACAAGTTCACGACCAAATAATACGTCATTATGAGATGATGATGTTTATCGAGTGAAGGTCATTGTGTGCCATATGGGTTGGTTATCCTTTTAACCAAAGAGTGAGGTGACATTGGTATGGCATATAGGTGAGATATAAGGGTACATCATCACTGAATAAGTGACTCACCTACTGAGCATTCTGCTTTCAAGAGCTGCTCACGAAATATATAGGTATAAATATCATTTAGACCTGAGATCACCATAGTGACTTGCAAGCAAGTCACTGTGCTTTGGTGCCAAACTATCTGGATTTTTAATGTAGTGACGGAAGGCTACTGGGTATAGTCAAGTACTTATGAAGTTTGTGTGTGGATCAAAATGAGATTGACCTCGTCAGATTATTGGAGTTGATGTATCGCTGTATTTCAATTTAGTAAAGCCTTGGCTAGGGTAATCTATGAGATGGATTTGAAAGGTTGAAATACAATGTGGATGAAGCAATCTCGATTGACAGTTAACCTGAGACCATCCTAGAGCATCCAGGGTCAAAATGATAAATCATGTGGTAACCATGAGTATGGGTTCTAGAATATTTTTTTGTGATAATTCGACCTATCTGGATGTCGAAAACCATTGCTAGATGGTATCTCGATTAGTATAAGAATTAGTTTCTATGCTACCGACTTAGTGTTTGAACCTATGGAGTCACGCACATAAGCCAGACAAAGTAGGGAGGAATTGACCTATGTTTATATGTCCAATCTAGAAGTACTTGACATGACTGAATATATAAGCTGACTTGATTGAGAATTGAGTTATGGGTCAAAAAGGATTGAAGAGTTGACTATGTCTAGCTAGCACTACACATGAGGTTCAGGTTTAATCCCGAGGATGAACAATTTCTATCTATGATCTATGGAATATGAAAGATTGAAATTGAGTACTAATTATTTTTAGATTAGATCTGAATTAATTAAATTTTAATAGATCCAAAATCTAAGTTAGACTTGGTACAAAAGTCCTAAAGAATTTATGATTGACAGCCTTTCAAAATTATTTCGATCCGACTTCGAATCAGACTTAAATCAGACTTATTTTGGATGAGATATGAGTATTCCTGCTTGTACTGGGAATGCCCACTCATAAAGCATGATAAAAAATTGATTTGGTGCTTATTTGGGGCATCCCAAGTGGGTGTAGGAGTGGGCGCAAAGTGGATGTCATAAGTTATGGCAATTATATCTCATATAGGAGTCCTTCTTTCATGAGTATTGAACCAATTCAAATCAGATTTGAATAAAGAGTCCTCCTCTCATTGGATCATGAGAATCATCTACAAATAGAGAGGGTCTCTTCCTATGGATGAAAGAAGAAAATAGAATAGTAAACAAATCAAATTGAGAGGAAAAAAAAGAGAGAGACAGGCGTGTAAAGAGAAAGGTCCTTCATCTTCTACATCTCTCCTTTTGTTGCCACCTCCTCTCCTTGGGTGTGGACCTTCTTGAGCATCCCACCTACTGGTTTGAGGTGTCATACCATCACATCTCATCCCTCGATTGATTGAGTTGTGAAGCCAATTGGATTGGAGTTCATCCTGCTTTCCTACGGCGTCTGATGTGCATGCGAAGTAGAGAGTCTGCATATCCAGACCTCCATGAAGATTTATATCAAATAATTTGAGATTTGATCTCTAGTTTTGCTATAATTCAGATAAAGATTTGATCCTTAAACAAGTAAAATATTACAGAAAATTCTTAGATACAACCAGGGCATTCTGGAGGGAAACTGTTTCCTCCCCTTCAACTGGTATCAGAGTAGATCTGAAATATATGCATGCAAAATAAAATTTTTTATAATTATTTACATGAGATATAATTAAGATTTTTTATGTAACATTAAATCTTATTTGATATGATTTTGATTGGATTAGAGGTGCCTAATCAATGGTTGATTGAGATTATTATAAATCTGTTATAACAGAATTCTACTGTTGCTAAATTTTTAATAAAAATAATATGAATTAAAAATTTATTTTAAATTTATTTTAATAGAATTTTAATTTTATTATTTTTTTATGAAGTGAGGATTATTTTAAAGTTAAATTAGATCTATTTCGATAGATATTTAGATTTAAATCCTATCATAATTTAGCACTGCATGAAAATAGATTTTACCAGAAATTAATTCTTATATATTCATATTTTTATCTAATTATTTTTTTTATTTGATATCAAATCTAAAATTGATATTTTATAATCAGTGTAAGATAAATTTAAGATTTGATATGATGTATATGATACATCAAATCTAATTGGATTAAATGAAGAACATAATTGATGAGATCAAGGATATGTTCATGACATAAAATAGTTTTATCAATAATTACATGTCGATGTAATTATATATAAAATTAGATTTTAGATCTTAATATCCTAGTACTCAAATTGATGAGATCACTAGATCATCCGATCATAAGAGATTGAAGAGATTAATCTATCTTTTGCCTGTTCAATGGGTTCTCTTGTGACGTGTAGGGGTGTCGTTATGATCCAGTTTCATAAAAAAAAAAATAAACAGACTTTTATGTATTATTTTGATCATAAATATATGTAGATTAGATCTAAAATGATTTATGATTCATTATAATAGGATAAAATTCAGATATAAAATTATTTTAGATCTGAATTACATGTTACATATAATGTAATGGGTATTAATCTAAAAGTTGTCATGATACATGAGATGTATGAATGAATTTTAGATCATACCTATGTATGTTTAATTATTAAACATATTATGAAAATTTATTTTCATGTGTTGAAATATATGGTATGCTTCACTTGAAACTCTTATAGAATAGTTCTACAAACTGAAACATACGTTTCACACACTTAATTTTAAATTAAGTTCGAATGATCTAAAATTGAGAATTAAAAATCATTAAGACATCGCATAATATGATGATCAAAGGGCTAGCATAAATTATATCCTTTTAATGGGATAGATCTAGGGTTAAGAACACATATGGATCAAGTAAAAAAATTAATTAAATCTTATCAAGTGTTGAATTAGATTAGGTCAGTATTTTTCTAAATCAATCTTAATAGTTGAAGTTTGATCAAGTCCATGTGTTTGACCCTAATAAATGGACCATGATCATGGCTCCGTGGTTGAGCCCGAATCTTCTGGTGTGCCAAATCGAAACTAATTAATCAGTTGGTGTCTAAGATAAGTTTGACAGATTCGATCAAGTGATTTTTAATTGAAAGCTATTCACCTAGATGCATCTACGGTGAGTTAAAAGCAGATCCCTCCTACTGATCTCACTTATCTGGCCAACATAGTAGATTATATTTTGATTAGGTCACTAGTCGATTGGTACAGACCCATGCCATTAAGGTGAATCGGTGTGACTGATTTAGGTGTCTTTAGACCAGCCTGTGTTTAATCCTTTACATGACATGGTGAAGTCAGTAGAAGGATTTGCAGCTTACAGATCGACTTCTTCTCTTATTCTTAGGTCAATGAAATCAAATTTTCTAAATTATTAGGTCTATAAAATGATAAAGTTATGAGATAACTTAGTCATTGCCTCCAATTAAGGTGTGTAATAATGAGTCCAATATTCTAAATAGGCATTGAAGGTGCCACACGTCTGGTGCCTATTACGTATTGGAATTGTCATTCATCATATGACCATCATGATGTACTTTCAGATCAAGCTCAGGTTGGTCGAGCCACACTCGGGTCTGGACATCCATTTGTTGGATGTACTTGATGTGTCATGTTAATGGTTAGACCTAACTAAAATTTTCAGTGGAGGCTTCACACGCCTGCTAAAGGGATGTCTAGGGCAAAACCCAATGCTAGAAGTTGTTTGGAGAAACAATTAGTTATAAACCCACCCATGGATACACTAGGGTTAGTCGAGCCACACTTGGGCCCAAATGCAGTCCGTGTAGATTCTAGTACCCGCTAAAGAATTAATGTAATTCTTAGAGTTGGAGGTAGAGGCTACCAATTCATAAAAAATAGTGAGAGGATCTTTAGACTAAATTCCATATCTTCAAGATTAAAAAAAAAATTAATTCATATACCAATAGGCTAATATTTTATCCTTTCAGTTATGGACAATACACTATCTCTTCGTTCACTGTTGGACAACGACAAACTCATCGAACCCAACTTCAATAGCTGGTATCAAAAGCTGAAGATCATGTTGAAGCACGAAAAGATTTTGTATGTCCTTATGGATCAGGCACCTGAAGAACCTGCATCCAATGCTCCTCGTGCTGTGAGAGACACTTACATGAAGTGGCTCAATGATCGTATGACTGTGCGTTGCGTGATGAGGGCAACTATGAACGATGAACTTAGTCATAAGTTCGAGGATGTGCAGCCTGAGGAGATGATTCAAATATTGAATGAGTCCTTCGGCACCCCTGAGGATGTGGAGAGACATAAAACCTCCTGTGCAGTGTTTAATATCCGTATGCGAGAGGGAGCTTCAGTCATCGATCATGTATTATACATAATTGAGTAGATTAAATATCTTAACAAACTTGACTTTCAATTGCATGAACAGTTAGACAATGATGCTATCCTCAATTCGCTATCGAAATCCTACCTATCCTTTCTCAGTCATTATAGAATGATGAAGTCTACAGTAAACTATCATGGTTAGCTAGGGTTACTGTAGACTTTTGAGAAGGATCACCAGCTCCAAAAGGAGCTAGTGAATTTAGTAGGAGGTTCATTTGTAGGGCATCGATCCTCTAAGAGAGGAAAGAAGAAAAAGATACAAAAATCCCATGACGTCGATCCCAAGTAGAGCAAACTGTCAAAAGTTGATAAGAGCCAGGCAAAGTGCTTCTTCTATAAGAAGTTGGGTCATTGAAAAAGAAATTATCTTGCTTATATAGCCATTTTTGACCCAAACAGGCCTAAGAACAAGAGAAAGAGGCAAGTGGTTGCTTCACAAGATATTTATATGGTAACACCTTATAATTTCTCTATTTATGCTACTGCTACCTGGATATTGGATACCGAAAGTTCTATTAATATATGAATTCATTGCAGGAACTGCAGGTAAGTAGAAAATTTTGAGAAGATGAGCAGTTCCTTAACATTAGAGATAGAAAGTCTTGTTCCAGTTCTGGCCTTAGGAACTTTGTTGCTTGTCTTCGAGTCCCATAGTGTTATGTTAGATGATTATCATTATTGTCTCTCCTTTATGATCAATGTCATCCCTATAGGCCTTTTGGCCAAATTTGGTTACAAATTTATAATGAAGGATGATTTTTGTGATATCATTATGAATGATACTACAATTATGAATGGATAATTAAAATATGATATATACATAATATAATGGCCTGTTAGTGTAATGTACACACCTAGTAAATGCCCCAAAATAGATAATGTCAGTGAATCCTACCTTTGGCATAGTAGGCTTGGTCATGTGAATAAGAATAGGATTGATAGGTTGATCAAGAAATGTGTCCTTGAGATAGATGATTGTAAATCATTGCCTATCATGAATCTTATCTATTTGGTAAGATGACTAAGTGACCTTTTAAAGGAAAAGGTGAAAGAGCCAGTGATGTCCTAGTTCTAATATATACTGATGTATGTGGACCTATGAACATAAGTGCCAGAGAAGGATACTACTACTTCATTACATTTACAGATGACCTATCGAGGTATGGATATGTCTATCTTATGAAGCATAAGTCAGAATTATTTGAATTGTTCAAATGATTTTGTGCTGAAGTAGAGAAACAAACTGAAAAGAGTATTAAGATCCTTCGATCAGACTGAGGAGGAGAATACTTCACCAGTGAGTTTCTGACATATTTGAAAGAGAATGAGATTCTCTCACAATGGATCCCTCCTGGAACACCACAACATAATGGTGTGTCCGAGAGGAGGAATCGAACCTTGTTAGATATGGGTCTGATCCATGATGGACTTTTTCAGTCTACCAATATCTTTTTGGAGATATGCTCTAGAGACTGCCTGCTATATTTTGAATAAGGTGCCCAACAACTCTATCGATAAAACTCCATATAAGATATAGACTAGGCGCAAGTCGGTGCTCTTACATCTTAAGGTCTGGGGGTGTCCAACTTATATCAAGCATTTAAAGACAGATAAGCTTGGATCGAAGTCCGATAGATGCTTATTCGTAGGGTACCCAAAAGAAACTAAAGGGTACTACTTCTACCTTGCTGCAAAACAAAAGATATTTATCAGCAGTCGGACAGTCTTTTAAGAAAAGAAGTTTTTTGGTGAAGGAGCTAATGCCTGTAAAATTGAACTTGATGAAGTTCATGTGGTGGAAGGTCTGAGACATATAGAATTGGGTTCGATTGGTGGATCGAATCCGGAGCCATTAGAGGCACCATTAAGGAGATCCGATAGAGTACCACATCAGCCAAACAGATACTACGGTTTCTTAGTTCGGGATGGTGATCCTATTGAACTTGATGAGAACGATAAGAATCCGATCACCTATATGGAGACCATGCAAAGGCCCAACTCCCAAAAATGGCTTGAGGCTATGAAGTCCGAGATGGGGTCCATGGAGATCAATAGTGTCTGGACACTAGTTGATCCGCCCAAAGGGATAAAACTCATAGGGTGTAAATAAATTTTCAAGAGAAAAAGAGGAGTGGATGAGAAGGTAGAGACTTATAAAGCCTATCTAGTTACTAAGAGTTACCATCAGCATTATGGTATTGACTATGATGAGACGTTCTCTCCTGTGGCAGTGCTCAAGTCCATCCGGATTATACTTGCTATCGCTGCACACTTAGATTATGAGATCTGACAGATAGATGTAAAAACTATTTTTCTTAATGGAGAGCTGAAAGAAGAGGTGTATATGATACAACCTGAAGGGTTCACATCCATAGATGAGTTGAAAGTGTGCAAGCTGAAAAGGTCAATTTATGGACTTAAGCAGGCATTGAAGAGTTAGAACATGCATTTTGATAAAGTACTCAAAACATATGGCTTCGTTAGGAATGGAGAAAAGCCATACGTCTACAAATGGACTTGTGATTTTGTGGTCATTTTTCTTATGTTGTATGTGGATAACATATTGTAACTAGAAAATAACATACCGACTTTGCAGTGTGAAGCTATGGTTATCATCACAGTTCTCCATGAAGGATTTGGGAGAAGCATCCTACATCTTAGGGATGAAGATCTATAGGGATAGATCTAGAAGGTTGCTTGGATTATCCCTATCCACCTACATTGACACCTTGTTGAGGAGATTCAATATGGATAATTTTAAGAAAGGCTATCTTTCGATAGGCCATGAAATTACTCTTTCCAAGAAATATTGTCCGACAACTCCTGAGGAGAGAGAGCGCATGAGTAGAATACCATATGTTTCGATAGTGGGATCTATCATGTATGCTATGACATATACGAGGCCGGATGTAACCTATTCACTAGGGGTAGTGAGTAGGTACCAGTCAGATCCAGTTGAGAAGCATTGAAAGATTACAAAAGTAATTCTTAAGTATTTGAGAAATACTAAGAGCAATGGCTTATCTATGGAGACTCTGATCTGAAATTTTTGGGATATACTGATTCCAGTTTTCAGTCAGATTGTGATGACAGCAGAAGTGCGTTGGGCTACGTATTTACCTTGAATGGAAGAGCTATTTACTGAAAAAATTTTAAGCAACATACTGTGGTTGATTCTGTATGCAAAGTGGAATACATTGCTGCATCGGATGCTGCAAAAGAGGTGGTGTGGTTGTGAAAGTTTATTATCGAGCTGTAAGTTCTACCTTCCATTGATGGTCCTATTCTGCTGTATTGTGACTGTTTCAGAGCTATAGCTCAGGCAAAAGAACCTAAGTCACACCATCATATTAAATATGTTTTGCACCGCTATCACCTAGTGTGAGAGATCATGAACTGACATAACGTCGAGCTTTAGAAGATTGACAGAAAGGAGAACCTAACGGACCTCTTCACTAAAGCTCTCGGGATCAAAGAGTTCGATGACTTCAAATGGAAGATAGGTATAAGATATTGCCCTGATTGGCTTTAGTCTAAGTGGGAGTTGTTGAGAATTGTATCCTAAAATCAATCATGTGATGATTGAGTTCATCCTTGCATATGAATTATTGGTTATTGAATAACAGTTATTCTGATATTTTTTATCACAAAGTGACATCTTCCTTGAACTCTTGTACTGTGATGAAGTCTTTAGAACTATGCTAGTATACGATAAAGAGAGTATTTATCGTATAGTTCTTAAACAAGTTTGCGACCAATGATACATCATTATGGGATGATAATATTTATTGAGTGAAAGTCGTGTGCCATATGGATTGGTTGTCCTCTTAACTAAGGAGTGAGGTGACACTGGTATGGCATACAAGTGAGATGTAAGGGTACATCGTCACTGAATAAGTGACTCACCTATTGAGCGTTCTACTGTCAAGAGCTGCTCACAAAATACATGAGTGTAAATGTCCTTCAAATGTGAGATCACCATAGTGACTTGCAAGCAACTTACTGTGCTTTGGTGCCGAACTACCTAGATTTTTAATACAGTGATGAAAGGCTACTAGGTACAGTCAAGTACTTGTGAAGTCTATGTGTGGATCAAGATAAGATTGACCCCTCTAAATTATTGGAGTTGATGTATCGCTGTATTTCAATTTAGTAAAATCTTGATCAGGATAATCCATGAGATAGATTTGAAAGGTTGAAATGTAATGTGGATGAAGTAATCTCGATTGACAGTTAGCCTGAAATCATCCTAGAGCATCCAAGGTCAAAAAAATGAATTATGTGGTAACTATGAGTATGAATTCTAAAATATTCTTTTGTGATAATTCGACCTATCTGGATGTTAGAAACCATTGCTAGATGGTATCTCGATTAGTGTAGGAATTGGTTATTGTGCTACCGACTTAGTGTTTGAACCTATAGAGTCACGCACACAAGTCAGATAAAGTAAGAAGAAATTGACCTATGTTTATATATCCAATCTAGAGAAACTTGACTTGATTGAACATATAAGCTAACTTGATTGAGAATTGAGTTATGGGTCAAACGAGATTGAAGAGTTGACTGTCTAGCTCGCACTACACATGAGGTTCAGGTTCAATCCCGAAGATGAACAATTTCTATCTATGATCTATGGAACATATGAAAGATTGGATTTAAGTATAAATTATTTCAAATTAGATCTGAATTAATTAAACTTGAATAGGTCCAAAATCTAAGTTAGACTTGGTACAAAAGTCCTAAAAAGTTTAGGATTGACAGTCTTTTGAAATTATTTCGAACCGGCTTCAAATCAGACTCGAATCAGACCTGTTTTGGATGAGATATGTGTATTCCTACGTGCACTGAGAATATCCACTCATGAAGTATGATCAAAAATTGGTTTGGTGCTTATTTGGGGCATCCCAAGTGGGTGTGAGAGTGGGTGCAAAGTGGATGTCATAAGTGATGAAAATTATATCTGTTGCTCCTTAGATTGATTTTGATGATTACAAAGCAGTTGAAGGGGTACTAATATTTTTCACTTGAAAAAGACTTATTGCTCTTCAGGGGTAAAATTGTAATTTTACCAAAACCCTGATTTGAAAGTATCAAATGATAGAACAAAAGATTTGTGATCCAATGGTGAAATTTTTATTGATTCTGGACTTGTATTTTGAAAGATATGCATGATTGAAAATCATGAGTCGACCCATGAGTCGACTCATGGCACATGAGATGACTGGCATGCTGAAATTCCTGACCGGCACAGACTTGGCTCACCCTGTGAGTCGACCCATGAGTCGACCCTCAAGGCATGAGTCGACCCATGAGTCGACCTCTGCGGGTTTTAAGCCAGTTTTACAGAACCTTGCATCCCGTTCGATTCTGTGATGATTTTCCACAGAGGTCGACCCATGAGTCGACCCCCAGGCATGCGTCGACTCATGAGTCGACCCCTGTGATGGGATTTTTCTGCAACGACAAGTTTTTAACCCATTTTAAATACTTTTAATGCTCATTTAATGTGGTCTAACGGCTCTTTTTCAGTCTAGAATAATTTTCACTATTTCTTAAAGCTATAAAAAGGACAAAAAGGTGGGAATCAAATAAAGATTCAAGAAGAGAGATTTTGAAAAAGAGATTTCAAGCAAACTTTTGAGCCCTAAGCAAGAGCTCACTCAAAGCATTCAAGAAGCCTTTAATCCAAGCTCACCAACTCCTCAAGTGCACATTCAAGTCTCCAACCACCTTGAGGAAATCCAAAAGGATCATCTTCTCTTCGAGTAAAGTGTATTTAAAGTCATATTCGCTCATTAAAGGAGCTTTCTTTGTACTTATTTGTGCTATTGATTGTTATACTCGGTTTGAGTGATTATTTTTGTTTTGGAAGAATTCCAAAATAAGAAAAGATTGATCCGAACCTAGAATCGGAGTGTATTGGGTTGGCTTGTATCCGAAAAATAAGTGGTCTAGCTTGGGATAGCTAGAGTCGGAATTTTTGACGTTTGTATTCGGGTTGAATACAAGATTAGTGGATTGAAATTCCCAAGTAGGAGCTTGGAGAGTGGATGTAGGTGCAAGGTTGGCAACGAACCACTATAAATCTTTTTGTTTGTGGTGTGTCTAATTGCTCTTCTTTAACTCTTCATTATTCTCTTGCATTCTTGCTTTTAGCCATTAGTCTTGAATTAATTTTACTCTCCCTATTTATTTAACTTTGTCAAACTTTTTTTTAAGTCATAAGTTAAGCTTAAAATTTTTTTAGAAACCCAATTCACCCCCCCCTCTTGGGTTGCATAGCTGGGCAACAAGTGGTATCAGAGCCCGGTGCTCTAGCCCTTCTTTGATCTAAACAATCAAAGAGCCAAAGATCTATAGCACTTCTCTAGCCGAGGGGCAATCCACCAACCGACCTCCACTTTTCAATGGGTCTAATTACACCTATTGGAAAGCTCGGATGAAAATATTCATTCAAGCACTCGACTATGATATGTAGAGTATCATAGTGAACGGTCCTCACACACCCACTAAAATTATAGATGGTGAGGAATCAGCCAAACCCAAGAAAGAATGGGATGAGGTTGATAAGAAGATGGCCCAATTAAATGCTAAAGCAATGAATGTTCTTTATTGTGCTCTTGATGCTAACGAATTTAATCGCATTTCTACTTGCTCATCTGCTAAAGAAATATGGGATAGGTTAGAAGTAACCCATGAGGGAACCAATCAAGTAAAGGAGTCTAAAATCAACATGCTTGTGCATAAATATGAATTGTTTAAAATAAAGCATGATGAGTCCATAACTGAAATGTTTACTCACTTTACTGATATTATAAATGGTTTAAAGAGTCTTGGTAAGTCCTATACTAACAGTGAGCTTGTAAGAAAGATTCTCAGGTCCTTACCAAGAACTTGGGAAGCCAAAGTGACCGCCATCCAAGAAGCCAAGGACTTGAATATTCTACCCTTGGAAGAGCTTCTTGGATCATTGATGACTCATGAGCTAAGCATGAAGCAACATCAAGAGGAAGAAGTCAAAAAGAAAAGAATAATTATCCTCAAATCTACAGCTCCACCAGATGAAGAAACTGATGACATTGAAGATGAAGAACAGGATGAAGAGATGGCACTCATTACCCGAAGATTCAAGAAATTTTTGAGAAAAAAGAAACAAGGGATGAGGAAGAGGCCATTCACAAAAGGGGAACAGAGCAAAGAAAAAGAGAAAGACCAACCCCTTATCTTCCACGAATGCAAGAAGCTGGGACACTTCTGTAGGAACCAGATCTAGGGTTTCAGGGTTAGATCTTGAAAAAGAGGGTTAGATCTTGAAACTTTTTCAAGATCATACAGCGGAAGACTAAAATAAATCAAAATTTATTTTCTAAGATCAGAAAATCCCTAGATCTAAGATCCTATTACATGATTATTACATGGTATTAAATTAGAAATTAAAATATATAAATATAGCATGAACTACATGTTGATCATATCAACATGTTTTTATACTACATCTAATGTATGTATTAAATAATAGATCAGATCTATTACCTTGCAAGTTAGACATTCTAACCTTGCTGATCTGGGCTTGGGGATGATGTTGCAAGCCGCACACGCGTCCGGCCTCTAGGAGTCGTCCACACGAGCCCACGAATCTCGATCAGAAGTCCTGCTTCAGGAAATCAGCACAATATGCTAGTACTGCGCTGATCCTTCTTTGATGGTTGATCAGGTGCCTCCTTCTTCTTGATTTGGAATCTTCCAAAGATGGAAAGTAGAAGGAGGAGTTTCAGATCTGAGACACTCTCAGGAAACTCAAGATGGAAGGAGGAAAGATATGAAAATAAAAACCCTAGAAGAAGACCCTCTTCTTCTTCACGTTTTTCTCTCTAAACGCCCAAACTTGCATCTTTTATATCTCCACGACCCAAAGGTATTTCTCTCTGATTTTTGGATGGCAGAAAGGTCTCTCAAAAAGATATCTTTTCTTTAAAATTTCATGAAGAAACTCATCTTATATAGAGAGATATGATAGAGTCCTTGTCTAGGTCAAACACCTAGTCAAGGCTTATCCAAACATGGCAAGTAAAGGGACGCCCAACTCTTGAGCACCTCCTTCATATTTTCGTGGATGGATCAACAGAAAAGGGTGCACAATATAAACCCTAAAATCCATGAAAATTCCAAAAAAAATTTGGATAAATTCGGTGCAAAATTGAAAGAGTTTTGGATTTCTAAAACTCTATCTCATAGAATTCGAAATCCAAACTTATTCCTTTTAGATTTGATCCAAATCACCTTCCATGTAAGAAAGAAGAGAGGAGACCTTTTGTGAACGTGGGAGAGATCTGGGAGAGGGCTTTTGTCGCACAAAATAAGTGGAGATTGGCGTTGAATAAGAGAGAGGGCGTGGAGAAGGTTTATGTGGTGCAAGGTGGAATCCTAGTCCTACTAGGATTCTGTCTCATAACTTGTTTTAATTTGGTTTCCCAAACCAAATCAAATCAAAATTAGATCAACCCAATTAAAATAGGTCTTAACCTAATTAAGAACCTAATTTAATCAGATTAAATTAGATTTAAATCTGATTTAATTTTCTAATCAAATTAGAAATTAGATTGACCCAAGTCCTAGTTGAACTAGGACTAGTCTTTCCTTGCACTTGGCTTATCCAATAAACCAATTGGACTTGATCCAATCAAGCCCAAATCAAATCTAATTAAATCATATTTAATTAGACTTAATCTCAGCCCATTGGCTTAATCAAATTAAGCCAATTAGCAATCAAATTGCTAATCG
The DNA here is from genome assembly GCF_000442705.2 of Elaeis guineensis. Taxonomy (NCBI): domain Eukaryota; kingdom Viridiplantae; phylum Streptophyta; class Magnoliopsida; order Arecales; family Arecaceae; genus Elaeis; species Elaeis guineensis. The sequence continues at coordinate 97,370,044 of NC_026000.2, forward strand.
ATCCTCCTGCAACACTTGCACTGGGTTAAATGTCAATCGTATTGATTATTTAACCCTATAATGATTTTAATCGTTGATCAACCATCCGATCGGATCATGAACTCTAATGTGTGTGACCTCATAGGTCCGAACCTAAGCCGGTAGCATAGAAACAAATTCCTATACCAATCAAAGTGACCATCTAGCAATGGTACCCGACGTCCGGATAGGTCGAATGTGTAGAACAACATCCTTAGAACCCATGCGGATATAGTTTTTCATATAATTCATCCCCTTGACCAAAATGATCATAGGACACCCCAGAGCTCAACTGTCAACTCTGATCAGGTTGTCCACATTGTATTTCAAAATATCAAATCCATCTGATGGATTACCCTGGCCAAGGTTTTGCTAAATTGAAATACAGCGACTCATTCTTCTCCAACTCTTGGAGTGGTCAATCCCATCTCGATCACACTCTGACTTCGCAAGTACTTGACTGTGCCCAGAAGCCTTCCGTCCCTGAATTAGAAATTCAGTTAGTCCAGTACCAAAGCACAGTGAGTTGCTTGCAAGTCACTGAGGTGATCTCAAGTCTAAGGGACACTTATACCTATATCCCATCAGAGACATTCTCGACAGCAGAATGCTCTGGAGTTGGTCACGTTCAATGATGATGTACCCTTACATCTCACCTGTATGCCATACCAGTGTCTCCACACTCCTTGGTTAAGAGGACAACCAACCCATATGGCCTACAGCGACCTATGCTCGATAGAAGCTGTCGTCCTTATTAACAGCCTATCATTTGATCGTGAACAGTTTTAAGGACTAATCGATAAATCCTCTCTTTATCGAACTTAAATAGTCCTAAGGACTTCATCATAACAACGGAGTTCATTAGAAGATGAAAGCTTATGATGAAAATGCCAAATATATTTTATTTATTAACAAATCAATTACAATACTTGGTTGCTCAACCGTCAACAGCTTGACGATTGGCTTTTTGGGACATATTTCCCAACAACTCCCACTTGTCCTAAAGCCACTCGGCACAGTATCTAATACCCATCTTCGACTTGTGGTTGTCGAACTCCTTTATTGCCAGGGCTCTAGTGAAGGGGTCGGCTAGGTTCTCCTTTCCATCGATCTTTTGAAGGTCGACGTCACCTCGATCCACGATCTCCCGGACCAGGTGGAAGCGGCGTAAGATGTGCTTCGTCCGCTGATGTGCTTTGGGTTCCTTCGCCTGAGCTATGGCACCAGTGCTGTCGCAGTAGAGCAGGACCGGACCATCGAGGGAGGGTGCTACTCCAATCTCGTTGATGAATTTCCTCAGCCACACAGCTTCCTTCGCGGCATCTGATGCTGCGATATACTCTGCTTCACAAACAGAGTCTGCCACAGTATGCTGCTTGGAACTCTTCCAGCAGATGGCTCCACCATTCAGAGTAAAGATATAACCCGACACACTCCTGCTGTCATCATGGTCAGATTGGAAGCTAGAGTCTGTGAACCCCACAAGTTTCAGATCTGACTCGTCATAAATCAACCATTGGTCCTTAGTATTTCTCAAATACTTAAGGATGGCTTTAACCACTTTCCAGTGGTTTTCTCCAGGATCAGATTGGTATCTACTCACTACTCCTAGTGAGTATGCCACATCTGGTCTTGTACATGTCATGGCGTACATGATAGATCCCACGGCTGAAGCATATGGGACTCTACTCATACGCTCTCTCTCTTCAGGAGTTGTCGGACAATCCTTCTTAGAGAGAGAAATTCCTTGGCCTATCGGTAGATAGCCCTTCTTGGAATTCTCCATGCTGAACCTCTTCAGCACAGTATCTATGTACATGGACTGGGATAACCCAAGCATCCTTTTAGATCTATCCCTATAGATCTTCATCCCTAGGATGTAGGATGCTTCACCCAAGTCCTTCATGGAGAACTGTGATGACAACCAAACTTTTATTCCCTGTAGTGCGGGGATGTCATTCCCGATTAAGAGAATGTCATCCACGTACAAGATAAGGAATACCACAACTGGACCATTTGCCCATTTATAGATGCAGGGCTCTTCTCCATTCTTAATGAAGCCATACGTTTTGATCACCTTATCAAAACGCATGTTCCAACTCCGAGAAGCTTGCTTCAATCCATAAATGGATCTCTGAAGCTTGCACACCTTGGACTCATCTGTGGATGTAAACCCCTCAGGTTGTATCATATACACCTCTTCGGTCAGCTCTCCATTAAGAAAAGCTGTCTTTACATCCATCTGCCAGATCTCATAATCTAGATGGGCAGCTATTGCAAGCATTATCCGAATAGATTTTAGCATTGCCACAGGAGAAAATGTCTCGTCATAGTCAATACCATAACGTTGACGATACCCCTTGGCAACCAGACGGGCTTTATAGGTCTCCACCTTTCCGTCTGCGCCCCTCTTCCTTTTGAAGACCCATTTACACCCAATGGGTTTAACCCCTTTAGGTGGGTCAACCAATGTCCATACATCGTTGACCTTCATGGACTCCATTTCGGATTTCATGGCTTCAAGCCATTTCTCGGAATCAGGTCTCTGCATAGCATCCATATAGGTGATCGGATCCTCATTATTCTCATCAAGTTCGATGGGATCACCGTCCCGGACCAAAAAACCGTAGTATCTGTCCGGCTGACGCGGTACTCTACCGGATCGCCTTAATGGTACAGGTATATTGGGCTCCGGATCTGATCTAATCATATCCGACTCAGGTTCAGCTATTGGTGTCGGTCCTTCTACCTGTTGAACTTCATCAAGTTCAACCTTAGAGGCAACGGTTCCTTCACCAAGGAACTCCTTTTCTAAAAAGATTGCCTTAAGGCTGACGAACACCTTTTGTTCATCAGCATGGTAGAAAAAATATCCTTTTGTCTCTTTGGGGTACCCTATGAATGAGCATTTGTCAGATCTAGGTCCAAGTTTGTCTGTGACTAATCGTTTGACATAGGCCGGGCACCCCCAGACCCTAAGGTGTGAAAGTGCTGGCTTACGTCCCGTCCATATCTCATATGGAGTCTTAATTACAGACTTACTTGGAACCCTATTTAATAGATAACAAGCCGATTCGAGTGCATATCCCCAGAAGGATATCGGCAAGCTAGCAACACCCATCATGGATCGAACCATGTCTAACAGAGTCCGATTCCTCCTTTCAAACACACCATTATGCTGTGGTGTTCCTGGAGGAGTCCATTGGGAGAGAATCCTATTCTCTCCTAGATATGTGAGAAACTCACTAGAAAGGTATTCTCCTCCTCGATCAGATCGAAGAGTTTTAATACTCTTCCCAGTTTGTTTTTCTACTTCACTTCGGAATCGTTTGAACATTTCAAATGAATCCGACTTATGTTTCATCAGATAGAGATATCCATATCGGGATAGGTCATCCGTGAAAGTTATGAAGTAGAAATATCCACCTCTAGCACTGGTGCTCATGGGTCCGCATACATCAGTATGTACTAGACCCAAGAGCTCAGTAGCTCTCTCACCTTTTCCAGTAAAAGGTGACTTGGTCATTTTACCAAGAAGACAGGACTCACAGGTTGGAAGTGATTCACAATCACTTACTTCGAGGATTCCCTCTTGAGTCAACCTGTTTATTCTGTTCTTGTTTATATGACCTAGCCTACAGTGCCATAAGTAGATATCTGACACACTATCTAATCTAGGGTGCTTGCCAGTTGAATAGACTACATTAACAGGTTGTGATAACATATACACACCATTGTTCAAATGTCCACAAAAAATAGTAACACCATTCTCAATGATATTACAAATTTGTTTCTTTATTGAAATTTCATAATTATTTTTGGCCAGAAGGCCTACAGAAATGACATTTAAAAAGAAACTGGGACAGAAATGACAATCATTAAGAACAACGATATGGGATTCAAATACAAGTTTCAAGATTCCTAATGCTAGAACTGGAACTGGTCTTCCATCTCCAACGTTTAGGAACCTCTCGCCTTGCTCGAATCTCCTACTGACCTGCAACCCCTGCAACGAATTGCAAATATGGTAAGGGCTACCGGTATCCAATACCCAGTCAGTTATATCACAAATAGAGAAATTGCAAGGAGTTATCATATAAATACCTTGCCCAGCAACAACTTGCTGCTTTCTCTGCCTGTTCGGGTCTAGGGAGGCAATGTACTGGGGACAGTTCCTCTTCCAGTGCCCCCGCTTCTTGCAAAAGAAGCATTCAGCTTGACTCTTATCGGGTTTGATCTTTTTGGTCTGACACTGCACAGTTGTCCTAGCCTGAACTTGCACCTTCTTCACTTTCTTCTTCTTGTTCTTCTTCCCTTTCTCAAAGGGTCGAAAACCAGAAGACGAACCTCCCACTGAGTTCACCGACTCCTTGTGAAGTTGGTGATCCTTCTCAAAGTTCTGAAGCAACCCCAGTAACCCGTGGTAGTTCTCTTCAGGCTTTGTCATTCTATAATGAGTGAGGAATGGAAGATAAGACTTGGGCAACGAGTTTAGTATTGCATCTTTCCCAAGCTGCTTTCAAGGGAAAGCCGAGCTTGCTCAATCATTCCATCAGCTCGATCATGTACAATACATGATCAGTGATAGAGACTCCATCCCGTATTTTGGCGTTGAAGATGGCACAACTAGTCTTGTGCCTCTCTACGTCATCGGGTGTGCCAAAGGTATCCTCCAACACTTGAAGCATGTCCTTTGGCTAAGCCATCTCGAATCTGCGACTGAACTCGTCGCTCATGATAGCAGCTAGCATGATACAGCACATCGTGGTCCGATCACTGAGCCACTTCTGGTAAGTGTCTCTGACTGTTCCACATGCATTGACAGCTGGCTCCTCAGGTGCAGGATCTAATATCACATATAGGATCCGTTCATGCTCCAGGACTATCTTCAACTTTCGATACCAGCTATCGAAGTTGGATCCCACCAACTTATCATTGTCCAACAATGATCGGAGTGATAGGGAAGTGGCCATATTTGCACAAAGGAGAACCATAACCTAATTAGTAATTGATTCATTAAACCTAAAGATTTGGACTTTAATCAAAAGGTTTCTCCCACTATTTTATTCGAATTGATAGCCTCTACCTCCAATTCGAGGAATTACCCTAATTCCTTAGCGGGTACTAGAATCCACTTAGACTGCACACAAGCCCAACTTTGGTTGGCCAACCCATGTACATCTAAGGGTAGGTTCATAACCAATTGTTTCTCTAAACAATTTCTAGTAATTTTAATTTTGCCCCAGAAACCTAATCAGTAGGCTTTGGCCTCCACTGTAAGGATCCAGTTAGGTCCAACCATTAACATGATCATACTTGGTGTATCTAACCAACGAATGATTAAGCCCAACTTTGGTTGGGTCACCTAACCACCATTAGAGAGATACTTCCAAGTCGTCATATGATGAGTGATAATTCCATTAGTCAACAAGCACCAGGCCTTTGGGTCTGCAATGATTATTGAGTTCATGGACTCATTATCAAACACCTTAATGGGAGGCTATGACTCAGTTATCTCCATAACTTTATCATTTTAAGGACCTAATAATTTTAGAAGATTTAAATAATATAGAGGATGAGGTCAGATGAACCAGCTTATCATGATCCTCCCACTGGCTTCACCAAGTCAGCTTAAGGGAGACCAGGGCTGGTCTAGGAGCACCTAAATCAGTCACACTGATTTACCTAGCTGACATGGGTCAGCTCGAATAGTCAAGTGATCCGATCAAAACATAATTTCACCAAGAGGCCAGGTAAGTTCGATCAGTGGGAGGGTCTGCCAAAGCTTGCCTTAGACACCATCATGAATGGCCAGGTAAGCGGGCTCCCAATTAAAAACCATCGGTCTGGTTTACCTTAGACACCAACTGGTTTAATTAGTTTCGATTAGATCAACCTAACAGTTCGTGCTAGACCGCTTAGCCAAGAATCAAGTCCATTTGGTTCTCGTTAAAGACATGGACTTGACCAACTACAACTATTGTAATTGATTTAGAGAATCCTTGACCTAATCTAAGACAACAATTGATTAGATTTAGTCAATTCTCTAATTAAGTCCATCTTTAATCTAACCATAGGTCTAACCCAATTAATGGACCTAATTACCACAAACCCATTAACCCAATGTGTTATGATTTGTGTCTTAGGTTCTTCAATTCACAATCCTAGAACCTAATCAAACAACTTCTTAATTCTTAATTAAGTTTTGGGCTGAGGGTTGGGTTCGGCTTTTCAAAAAATCATTTTCATATTTGTAAAATAATTTTACAATATGATTCTACCAATCATATTGCATGTTTGATTCATAATCAAGATGCAAGTGAAATAAACATGAAACTACTTTAGATCTAATCTAAACAGGTTCATGTAATTGAAACAATTTCAACTTTAAATAATTTCTTTGCATAAAAATTATTAACAAAGAGATTTTATTTCAGATTTAAACATCTTTTAAATCTAATAAATCATAAATTTAATCTAGATCATATCTAACAAATTTATGATTAAAGATAGATCTACACAAACTAGGACAACCTTTGCACTGTAAGGGGTAAACCTTACAGCAGGACAACCTTGCAGTTTGTGATTGATCTAAAATTTTAATTTCAGATTTAATAATCAGATTATAAATTAGATCTAATCTAAAAAATAATCTAAGCATGTATAAATAATCATGTAATAAAGAACCTGGCTCTGATACCAATTGAAGGAACCAGATCTAGGGTTTCAGGGTTAGATCTTGAAACTTTTTCAAGATCATACAGCGGAAGACTAAAATAAATCAAAATTTATTTTCTAAGATCAGAAAATCCCTAGATCTAAGATCCTATTACATGATTATTACATGGTATTAAATTAGAAATTAAAATATATAAATATAGCATGAACTACATGTTGATCATATCAACATATTTTTATACTACATCTAATGTATGTATTAAATAATAGATCAGATCTATTACCTTGCAAGTTAGACGTTCTAACCTTGCTGATCTGGGCTTGAGGATGATGTTGCAAGCTGCACACGCGTCCGGCCTCTAGGAGTCGTCCACACGAGCCCACGAATCTCGATCAGAAGTCCTGCTTCAGGAAATCAGCACAATATGCTAGTACTGCGCTGATCCTTCTTTGATGGTTGATCAGGTGCCTCCTTCTTCTTGATTTGGACTCTTCCAAAGATGGAAAGTAGAAGGAGGAGTTTCAGATCTGAGACACTCTCAGGAAACTCAAGATGGAAGGAGGAAAGATATGAAAATAAAAACCCTAGAAGAAGACCCTCTTCTTCTTCACGTTTTTCTCTCTAAACGCCCAAACTTGCATCTTTTATATCTCCACGACCCAAAGGTATTTCTCTCTGATTTTTGGATGGCAGAAAGGTCTCTCGAAAAGATATCTTCTCTTTAAAATTTCATGAAGAAACTCATCTTATATAGAGAGATATGATAGAGTCCTTGTCTAGGTCAAACACCTAGTCAAGGCTTATCCAAACATGGCAAGTAAAGGGACGCCCAACTCTTGAGCACCTCCTTCATATTTTCGTGGATGGATCAACAGAAAAGGGTGCACAATATAAACCCTAAAATCCATGAAAATTCCAAAAAAAAATTGGATAAATTCGGTGCAAAATTGAAAGAGTTTTGGATTTCTAAAACTCTATCTCATAGAATTCGAAATCCAAACTTATTCCTTTTAGATTTGATCCAAATCACCTTCCATGTAAGAAAGAAGAGAGGAGACCTTTTGTGAACGTGGGAGAGATCTGGGAGAGGGCTTTTGTCGCACAAAATAAGTGGAGATTGGCGTTGAATAAGAGAGAGGGCGTGGAGAAGGTTTATGTGGTGCAAGGTGGAATCCTAGTCCTACTAGGATTCTGTCTCATAACTTGTTTTAATTTGGTTTCCCAAACCAAATCAAATCAAAATTAGATCAACCCAATTAAAATAGGTCTTAACCTAATTAAGAACCTAATTTAATCAGATTAAATTAGATTTAAATCTGATTTAATTTTCTAATCAAATTAGAAATTAGATTGACCCAAGTCCTAGTTAAACTAGGACTAGTCTTTCCTTGCACTTGGCTTATCCAATAAACCAATTAGACTTGATCCAATCAAGCCCAAATCAAATCTAATTAAATCATATTTAATTAGACTTAATCTCAGCCCATTGGCTTAATCAAATTAAGCCAATTAGCAATCAAATTGCTAATCGATCCTCCTGCAACACTTGCACTGGGTTAAATGTCAATCGTATTGATTATTTAACCCTATAATGATTCTTAATCGTTGATCAACCATCCGATCGGATCATGAACTCTAATGTGTGTGACCTCATAGGTCCGAACCTAAGCCGGTAGCATAGAAACAAATTCCTATACCAATCAAAGTGACCATCTAGCAATGGTACCCGACGTCCGGATAGGTCGAATGTGTAGAACAACATCCTTAGAACCCATGCGGATATAGTTTTTCATATAATTCATCCCCTTGACCAAAATGATCATAGGACACCCCAGAGCTCAACTGTCAACTCTGATCAGGTTGTCCACATTGTATTTCAAAATATCAAATCCATCTGATGGATTACCCTGGCCAAGGTTTTGCTAAATTGAAATACAGCGACTCATTCTTCTCCAACTCTTGGAGTGGTCAATCCCATCTCGATCACACTCTGACTTCGCAAGTACTTGACTGTGCCCAGAAGCCTTCGTCCCTGAATTAGAAATTCAGTTAGTCCAGTACCAAAGCACAGTGAGTTGCTTGCAAGTCACTGAGGTGATCTCAAGTCTAAGGGACACTTATACCTATATCCCATCAGAGACATTCTCGACAGCAGAATGCTCTGGAGTTGGTCACGTTCAATGATGATGTACCCTTACATCTCACCTGTATGCCATACCAGTGTCTCCACACTCCTTGGTTAAGAGGACAACCAACCCATATGGCCTACAGCGACCTATGCTCGATAGAAGCTGTCGTCCTTATTAACAGCCTATCATTTGATCGTGAACAGTTTTAAGGACTAATCGATAAATCCTCTCTTTATCGAACTTAAATAGTCCTAAGGACTTCATCATAACAACGGAGTTCATTAGAAGATGAAAGCTTATGATGAAAATGCCAAATATATTTTATTTATTAACAAATCAATTACAATACTTGGTTGCTCAACCGTCAACAGCTTGACGATTGGCTTTTTGGGACACATTTCCCAACAACTTCAAATCCGAATGCCCACAACTGAAAAAGGATCCCAAGAAGTACAAGAAGAAGGCCATGATGGCCACTTGGAGTGCGAGTGATGACTCAAGCTCCGAAGAGAAAAACTCAACCGAACAAGCCAACCTGTGCCTTATGGCACATGAAAATGAGGTAATTTCTGAAACTCCTAGTGACTTTACATTTGAAGAATTGCATGAAGCTTTTTATGATTTAGTTGATGAATTAAAGAAACTAGGGATGAAGAACAAAGATCTAAAATTGAAAAATCAATCTTTATTGAAACAAAATAAAAATATTTCAATTGAAAAATCCACCCTGCTTCAAGAAAATCAAAGTTTAAAGAATGAAATTGCCAAGTTAAAATCATTAGTTGAAAAATTCACCTTGAGTTCAAATAAACTTAATATGATTCTTAAAAATCAAAAAGCCGTGTATGATAAGGCTGGACTTGGCTATAACCTCTTGAAGAAACAAAAATATCTGAAAAATATTTATGTAAACTCTTTAAGTAACAAGTCTTCTAATATTACTTGCTTCAAATGTGGTAGAGTAGGACATAAGTCATACACTTGCTTCTCTATTAAGTCTGCAAATTCAAATATAAAGAAAATATGGGTTCCAAAAGGAACCATTATAACTAAGCAAAAAGGACCCAAGAAAGCTTGGGTACCTAAAACAAAAACTTGACTTTTGCTTGCAGGTGTGTCTAGCATCCCAAGGAGGAAACAGAAAATGGTATCTTGATAGTGGATGCTCGAGACACATAATTGGTGATGAATCCCAATTCATCACTCTTGATGCTAAGAATGGAGGGATGGTCACCTTTGGAGACAATGGCAAAGGAAAGATTATCGGTATAGGCAACATTGGTATCACTCCCTCCAAATATATTGAAAATATTTTGTTAGTAGATGGTTTAAAGCATAATTTACTAAACATTAGTCAATTTTGTGATAAAGGATATAAAGTTATTTTTGAATCGTCTGTTTGCATTGTAACTAGTCCTATTAATGATGACATTAAATTTATTGGACATAAACATGGTAATGTTTATATGGTAGATTTAAATGATCTAGCCAAAATAAACATGCAATGCCTAGTATTCTTGAATGCTAAAATTAATGAGACTACTTGGCTTTGGCATCGCAGACTTGCACACATTAGCATGCATTCTCTTTCAAAATTAATTAAGAAAGAATTAGTTCCTGGTTTGCCAAAATTGAATTTTGAAAAGGATAGAATTTGTGATGCATGCCAACTAGGTAAACAAACAAGAGTTTCATTTAAATCCAAAAATATTGTTTCAACCTCTAGACCTTTAGAGCTTTTGCATATGGACTTATTTGGACCTACTAGAACCACTAGTCTAGGAGGAAAATGATATGGTTTTGTAATTATAGATGATTACTCTCGTTTTACTTGAGTTTTCTTTTTAGCACACAAAGATGAAACTTTTCATGTTTTCACTAAATTTTACCGAAAAGTCACTAATGAGAAAGGATTTTCAATTCAAAATTTTTGAAGTGATCATGGAACTAAATTTGAAAATCAAGACTTTGAAAACTTTTGTGATGAAAAGAGAATTGGCCATAACTTCTCTGCTCCTAGGACATCCCAACAAAATGAGGTAGTAGAAAGAAAAAACAGAATCTTAGAAGAAATGGCCTGTACCATGCTTTGTGAAAGTAACCTTCCAAGATATTTTTGGGCGGAAGCAATTAACACAGCATGTTACATTTTAAATCATACTTTGATTAGACAAATTTTAAAGAAAACCCCCTATGAGCTTTGGAAAGAAAGAAAACCTAATATTGCTTATTTTCATATTTTTGGTTGCCGATGTTTTGTGTTAAATAATGGTAAAAAAAGACTTGGAAAATTTGATGCAAAATCAGATGAAGCAATCTTTCTTGGTTACTCCTCCACTAGTAAAGCTTTTAGAGTTTTTAACAAAAGAACTTTAGTAGTAGAGAAGTCCATACATGTTGTCTTTGATGAATCTAACGATCTTCCTTCAAGGAAGAATGAGGGTGTTGATGATGCAGATCCTCTTATAGAAGGAATGAAGGAGATCACTCTGAAAGATTCAACAATTCAAGAGGACGAAGAACATGAAGACAAACAGGATGAGAGAGGTGAAGAACATCAAGAACAACCTCAAGGTATAAATGACCTACCCAAAGAATGGAGGTATGTTCATAATCACCCTAAGGAGCTAATTATTGGTGATCCTATGCATGGGGTAAAAACTCGTTCTTCACTTAAAGATGTATTTAATCATTGTGCTTTTGTCTCTCATCTTGAACCAAGAACTATTGAAGAAGCTGAAAATGATTATAATTGGATTAATGCAATGCAAGAGGAACTTAATCAATTTCAAAAAAATAATGTATGGACTTTAGTATCAAGACCTAAAAATTATTCAATAATTGGCACAAAATGAGTCTTTAGAAACAAATTAGATGAACATAGAAATGTAATAAGAAATAAAGCAAGATTGGTTGCTAAAGGTTATAATCAAGAAGAAGGAATTGATTTTGATGAGATCTTTGCACCTGTTGCTAGATTAGAGGCCATTAGACTTCTACTTGCATATACTTGCTTTATGAAATTTAAATTATTTCAAATGGATGTCAAAAGTGCATTTTTGAATGGATATATTGCTGAAGAAGTCTATGTAGAACAACTCCCAGGTTTTGAAAATCATGATTTTCCTAATCATATTTTTAAATTAAATAAAGCTCTATATGGATTAAAACAAGCACCTAGGGCTTGGTATGATAGACTAAGCAATTTTTTACTAAATAATGGTTTTTCAAGAGGTAATGTAGACACAACCCTCTTTATTAAAAGAAATTAAAATGATATGTTAATTATACAAATTTATGTTGATGACATTATTTTTGGGTCTACTAATGAATCTCTTTGTCAAGACTTTGCTAAGCTCATGCAGGGGGAGTTCGAGTGAGCATGATGGGAGAACTTACATTTTTCCTCGGACTCCAAATCAAACAAACAAAGGAAGGAATCTCCATCACCCAAAGCAAGTACACCAAGAATTACTCAAAAGATTTGGAATGGAGAACTCCAAAGCAATTGGCACACCCATGAGCCCCTCATGTAAGCTTGACAAGGATGAAGAAGGTAAATATGTAGACTTAAAATATTATAGAGGTATGATTGGCTCTCTATTATATTTAACTGCAAGTAGGCCTGATATCATGTTGAGTGTTTGTTTGTGTGCTAGATTTCAATCTAATCCTAAAGAGTCTCACCTGAATGCTGTTAAAAGAATTCTTAGATATTTAAATGGTTCCCAAACTCTAAGATTATGGTACTCTAAGGACTCACTAATTGATTTATTAGGATATTCAGATGCTGATTTTGCTGGATGTAGATTAGACAGAAAAAGCACTAGTGGAACTTGCCAATTTTTTGGAGTTAACCTAATCTCCTGGTTTAATAAGAAACAAAATTGGTAGCACTGTTTACGGCTGAGGCCTAATACATTGCAGCCGGAAGTTGTTGTGCTCAAATCTTGTGGATTAAGCAACAACTCGAAGACTTTGGTATCAAACTTAATGAAACACCCACAAGATGTGATAACACTAGTGCCATAAATCTTACTAAAAATCCAATTCAACATTCAAGTTCTAAACATATTGAAATAAGACATCATTTTATAAGAGAACATGTTCAAAACAAAGATATAATTCTTGACTATGTTTGCACTAAAAATTAATTAGCTGATATTTTTACAAAGGCCCTTAGTGAGGATAGATTCTGTGAAATTAGGATAAATCTAGAAATTCTTGATCCATTTGCCTAAATATTTCTCTAATTCCAAGGAATCGATGTCAAAATTTTTTTGAGCTCAATTTCCATCATCTCTCTTGGACCTAAAAGCTCAAGATTATCATTCTCACAACTTGTCATTGAGCAAAAATTCTTCTCCCAAAATTTTGAATTTTTTGGAATTTATTCATATTTTTCCTGAAATTTTGTGAATCATGAGTCGACCTCCTATGGTCGACCCAATGGCATACTTGAAATTTTTGGCCAATATCCCATAGGTTCATTTCTTTTTAACTTAAAGCCCGTTCATGAGCCGACCCCTCCTTCTTCGTCTTCCTCCCTCCAAAACTCATCATTCTCATCTTCGTTCTCTCCAAATCCAAAGCTTTAGCCCAAGATCCTTCTCCCATCACCTCTCCACCTCAAATCGCCCCTTGGGAAAGGAGCTTTTCGCATCTTTTCCCTTGATTGAAGCGGTTGGAGCGTGCCCTAGCTTCCACCATTCTTCCTCAAAATCGAGATTTCTCTCTGCCAAAAATCCATTTCCATCTTCTAATAACCCTCCTTCTCCTCACCCATTTGATCTTCCGAGTCTCCTTGATTGCTCTTGTGGTGAGAATGGCCCCAAAAATGAAACTTCCTCAAAGAAGAAAATCAGTCCGTGAGCTGGAAGAAGGCATCCGTAGGAAAAGGCAAGCTTCTCCTACTGAATCTCTCAAAGAATCAAAGATCAAAAACCAAGGTTGGAGATTTTACTGTTCTCTCAAAGAAGTTACATATGTAGATTTGGTTAGAGAGTTTTATCTGAATCTGCACTATGGCAATGGAACAGTAACTTCTACTGTTAAGAGAATTGATATCTGCTTAGATCCTATTATTTTGGGAGAGATTCTACATTTGCCCTGTGAGGGATATTCAAACATGGAACTCCTAGTGAAGGAAGAAGGGATCAATGTGATTTTAGGAGGAACCTACTCGGGAAGTCTAAATAAATTAGAAGCCAAGATCTTGTCTACTGAAATGAGAATTCTACATCAATTAGTGACAAAGCTTTTCTTCCCAAGAAGTGGCAGACATGACCTCCTTTCTGGCCGAGACATATGTATAATGTTTCATGTGATCACCCAAACCCCCTTAAACCTCCCTGCTTTAATGATTGAGGCCATGAGAGAAACACTGAATAGATCCAAGGCACATCTGCCTTTTGGTATGGCCCTCACACTGGTTTTCAGAAGGTTTGGAGTTAGTTTTGAGGGGGAGGCATCAGCTAGGCTCTCTCACTCAGACACCATCAACCAACACACTCTGCACCGCATGGGATTCACTAGGATTGATGGTGGTTGGATCAAGGGTACAGAAGAGAGAGCTGAGGAGAGAGCTGAGGAGAGAGCTGAAGATAGAGTTGAGGACAGAGCTGAGGAAGAAGGTCCCTCATCACCTCTCCATGACTTCAGGGCAGCATCTCCAGACATCCAGTTTGTTTCAGATCCAGAGGCTGGCCCTTCAGAGTCCACCAGGAGGCACACACCAGTTCAGCAGCCAGACAGCAGAGCACCTCCCTCAGAGTTTAGATTGGCTGATGATCAGATTGAGCTGATTTCTCAGCGTGTGGCTTCCTTGCTTTCTCGTCAGTGGAGCACTTCTATTTTTGCACCAGGATCCACATCATTGATGCATCTGATCAGACCTTGATCCTCCATATCTCCACCGTATTTCAGATGATCTCAGATCAGTCAGTTCGGATTCAGCAGCTCGAGGATTACATTTTGAGACTGACTGGGAGGGTACTTGACTTGCAGGGGCAAGTGTTAGCTCTGGCCCATCCACAGCCACAGGAGTGCACTATTGAGGTCACAGACCTAACTACGGAGGCTGGCAGACTTAGAGGTGTATTGGAGGGTGGATTTGATTTCTTGAGGAGAGAGATCAGAGGCTCTAGTGAGCATGCTTCTACACAGTTCACTGCACTGCTTCAGTCTGTTTCGAGAGCTCTGAACCTTCTTGACACCATCAGGCTCTCTCTTACAGTCCAGTCTATGGCTTCTCAGCCTTCAGGATCATCTCGCCCACCTACTCGTGCCAGCACCTCCACTCGTGGTAGAGGCAGACGGGGTAGAGGACGAGCCCTTGGTCGTGATCCATCATCTCTTCACCCCATCTCTGATACATCTGATTCTGATCCATCTAGTCATGAGCTCTACTAGATCCTTGTAGCTAGCATTGTCTGTTGTTCTTTCTAGGATCTATCTTTTGGGCCATGTAATGATATTAACTGGTTGACTTTTATATTATGAAATATGTATTGGAACAGCTATGGTATCAATCACTTTTTGAGTATATATCCACTCTTTGACTTTTAATGTATGTTGCTATTTCACAGCTATGGTACTCAATGGCATATTTTGTTTTATGATTGCTGTATTCAGGGGGAGTAAACATTAATGTTAGTAAAATAAATGATTAGCACAAGAAGTTTGAAGAAATAAAAAGAGAGAGAGAAAATGTATTCAAAAAAAGAGAGGGAGTTAACAATGTTTGATGATGTCAAAAAGGGGGAGAAATTAAAGAAAAATATCAAAAGCAAGATTGATAAAAGACTTAAAAATAAAATGAGTGAATTGGGAGAAATTAAAGAAAAGTATCAAACTTTAAAATTACTTCTTAGACATGCTCTGATACACTTAAAACTTGACATGCTCCGATATACTTTAAAATTAATTCTTAGACATGCATTGATACACTTAATTGTTAAACTTGCTCTGATACTAAAACTAAATAATCAAATGAGAATGAGCAAATTTTCAAGATGCTAAGAAATTTGGAAAACAAGCAAATGAGCAAATGAGATATTTTCAAACACGCAATTTTCAAATCCTAAGGTAATTTCTGCTTTGCTCTGATAACAAAAATAAATTTTCTACTCTGATACCAAAATCACATAATCGAATGAGCAAATTTTCAAATTATTAAGCAATAGGCAAATTATTTATGCAAATGGGCACATGTATCACATACCAAAAGAATCAATTTTCTTTTCAAGCAAATGCACTTATAAGTTGGTAGTAAATTTCCTATTTATCTTCAAACTACCTATAATGCATTTCATTCCTTTGAAATTCATGATCATTGATTCATATAAAGGCTTTTGTTCAAGTGTTTTGTCATCATCAAAAAGGGGGAGATTGTTGCTCCTTAGATTGATTTTGATGATTACAAAGTAGTTGAAGGGGTACTAATGTTTCTCACTTGAAAAAGACTTATTGCTCTTCAGGGGCAAAATTATAATTTTACCAAAACCCTGATTTGAAAGTATCAAATGATAGAACAAAAGATTTGTGATCCAATGGTGAAATTTTTATTGATTCTGGACTTGTATTTTGAAAGATATGCATGATTGAAAATCATGAGTCGACCCATGAGTCGACTCATGGCACATGAGATGACGGCACGCTGAAATTCCTGGCCGGCACAGACTTGGCTCACCTTGTGAGTCGACCCATGAGTCGACCCCCAAGGCATGAGTCGACCCATGAGTCGACCTCTGTGGGTTTTAAGCCAGTTTTACAGAACCTTGCATCCCGTTCGATTCTGTGATGATTTTTCACAGAGGTCGACCCATGAGTCGACCCCAGGCATGAGTCGACTCATGAGTCGACCCCTGTGATGAGATTTTTCTGCAATGGCTAGTTTTTAACTCATTTTAAATACATTTAATGCTCATTTAATGTGGTCTAACGGCTCTTTTTCAGTCTAGAATGATTTTCACTATTTCTTAAAGCTATAAAAAGGACAAAAAGGTGGGAATCAAATAAAGACTCAAGAAGAGAGATTTTGAAAAAGGGATTTCAAGCAAACTTTTCACCCCTAAGCAAGAGCTCACTCAAAGCATTCAAGAAGCCTTTAATCCAAGCTCACCAACTCCTTAAGTGCACATTCAAGTCTCCAACCACCTTGAGAAAATCCAAAAGGGTCTTCTTCTCTTTGAGTAAAGTGTATTTAAAGTCATATTCGCTCATTAAAGGAGCTTTCTTTGTACTTATTTGTGCTATTGATTGTTATACTCGGTTTGAGTGATTATTTTTATTTTGGAAGGGTTCCAAAATAAGGAAAGGTTGATCCGAACCTAGAATCGGAGTGTATTGGGTTGGCTTGTATCCGAAAAATAAGTGGTCTAGCTTGAGATAGCTAGAGTCAGAGTTTCCGACGTTTGTATTCGGGTTGAATACAAGATTAGTGGATTGAAATTCTCAAGTAGGAGCTTGGGGAGTGGATGTAGGTGTAAGGTTGGCACTGAACCACTATAAATTTTTGTTTGTGGTGTGTCTAATTGCTCTTCTTTAACTCTTCATTATTCTCATGCATTCTTGCTTTTAGCCATTAGTCTTGAATTAATTTTACTCTCCCTATTTATTTAACTTTGTCAAACTTTTTTTTAAGTCATAAGTTAAGCTTAAAATTTTTTTAGAAATCCAATTCATCTCCCCCTCTTGGGTTGCATAGCTGGGCAACAATATCTCATATAGGAGTCCTTCTTTCATGAGTATTGGACCAATTCAAATCAAATTTAAATAAAGAGTCCTCCTCTCATTGTATCATGAGAATTATCTATAAATAGAGAGGGTCTCTATCTATAGATGAGAAAAGAGAATAGAATAGTAAACAAATCAAATTGAGAGAAGAGAAAAAGAGAGAGAGACAGGCATGTGAAGAGAGAGGTCCTTCATCTTCTACATCTCTCTCTTTGTTTTCACCTCCTCTCCTTGAGCGTGGATCCTTCTTCATCCCACCTCCTAGTGTAAGGTATCACACCATCACATCTTATCCCTCGATTGATTGAGTTATGAAACCAATTGGATTAGAGTTCATCCTGCTTTCCTACGGCGTCTGACGTGCATGCGAAGTAGAGGGTCTGCATATCCAAACCTTTGTGAAGATTTATATCAGATAATTTGGGATTTAATGTCTGGTTCTGTTATGATTCAGGTAAAAATTTGATCCTTAAACAAGTAAAATATTAAAAAAAAAATTTAGATGCAACCTGGTTATTCTAGAGGGAAACTGTTTCCTCCCCTTCAGATCCACCTAAAGATATTGTACCTATTTGGTGTAAATGGATCTACAAAAAGAAGATTGGTGTTGATAGTAAGGTAAAGACCTATAAAGTTAGACTTGTGGCTAAAGATTATAGTCAGCATGAGGGCATTGACTATTAAAAAATCTTCTCACTTGTAGCCATGCTGAAATCCATCCACACTTTGCTTGCTATTACAGCTCACTATGATTATGAAATATGGTAGATGAATGTGAAAACTACCTTCCTGAGTAAATATCTTGAGGAAGATATCTATATAGAGCAGCCTATGGGTTTCACGTCCGGTGATGGTGATCACAGTGTCTATAAGCTGTAAAGGTCCATATACAGATTAAAGTAGGCTTCTCGGAGTTGGAACCATCATTTTGATGAGGCAATCAAATCGTTTGATTTCATCAAAAATAAAAAAAACTCTTATGTATACAAGAGGATTAGTGGGAGTGCAATTACCTTTCTCATACTATACGTGGATGATATTCTCCTTATTGGGAATGATATTCTTATGCTGACCCCGATCAAAAGATGGTTGTCCAAAAAATTCTCCATGAAAGATCTAGAGGGAGCATTCTATATTCTCAGAATAAAGATCCATAGAGATAGACCTAAATGGATGCTTGGCCTGTCACAAAAGCTGTACATAGAGAAGGTGCTGAAGAGGTTCAACATGGAAAACTCCAAGAGAGATCTCTTACCTCTTGGGCATGGTATTCATCTCTTCAAGATGATGTGTCCGACCACATCTAAGGAGATTCAGCGTAAGAGTAGGATTTCTTATGCTTCGGCAATAGGAAGCCTCATGTATGCCATGCTATGTACTCGACCTGATATTGTCCTTACTGTGAGTGTCACAAGCAGGTATCAGTCAAATCCAGACGAGGAGCACTGGATAGTTGTGAAGAACATCTTTAAGTACTTAAAAAAGATTACAAATTTGTTCTTGATCTTTAGAGGTGATTCTGACTTACGAGTTGAAGGATATACTAACTCAAACTTTATGTCTGATGCTGATAATAAAAAATCAATATCAGGATATGTGTTCATTTGTAATGATGGTACAATCAGTTGGAAAAGTTCCAAATAATCCATCATAGCATATTTGACCATGGAGGCTGAGTATGTCACTGATTCGGATGCTGCGAAGGAAGGCTTCTAGATCAAAAAGTTTATTGCAAAACTTGAGGTTATGACATCAGATGCCATACCACTGTACTGCGACAACAATAGAGCTATAGTACTTGCTAAGGAGCCGAAGTCTCATCAGAAATCAAAGCACATCGAGCAGCGTTATCATATTATATGCGACTACCTTAAAAAAAAAATATGTCAAGATGCGAAGAGTAGACTCCATAGATAACGTGGCAGATCCGCTCACTAATCAATTGAGCCAACCCAAAATGAAAGTCTGCCTTGGAAAGATGGGACTTAGATTTATGGCCAATTGACTTTAGTCCAAGTAAAAGATTATTAAATGTATATCTTAAAAGCCAATATAGCTGACATATTATAATATATCTAGGACATAATTTTGTACTTAATATATTGATATGATCGATAAAAGGATAAGTTCTTTTTCATTCAAGGGTAATGTGTCCTTGAATCATCCATGGAATTAGTTTCAATACATATTCTCAAGATATTGAGAATTAAAGATATGTATTTAATTCCTAAATGCTCCCTATCATAAGATCATCATGAAGACGGTGATAGATCTAGATAGACTGGTGCGTAAATCACTTTTTTGGGATAGATGGATTTCTAGTCTACTGTGTAGAGACACAGGGTGATAAGTGCGGGTGGTTGTTAGAGAACAACTGGTACTGACCGTGATCATATAAGAGATCACTTAGATTTCTATTCAATCATCAATGATTGTCTTGATGTTGTAGTTGTGTGACTGATCTTTTGACTTGAGATGGTACTACTACTCATAGTGAGGCTACTGAAGTTTGATTGATACATAAATATGGATCTCAATGAGCCCTTGTAATGGATATTGGCGACAGTTGGTCCACTGTAAAAGTAGGATACATATCAAAATAGGATTTATCGACCTTGATAGAGAAGAGTGATCCTATAAAATTTGAGAGGCTAAGTCTAAGAATTTATGGCCACAGCTGTGTGATTGACGAAAAAGAGTTTTCATAGAAGTCACAACTAGACTTGAGCTAATTGAATCTATCATATGACTGATATTGAGGTTTGACGATATATTCATGATCTGCCATCTAGTCAGAACTCACGATAGAGAGATTAAATCATATGTTAACTACACCTAAAGAATCATTTCAGTTCTATTGGGTTGCCATTACATACTGCTAGGTATCGCTGGTGGATTATGAGAGCTCACTAGGATTATTCTGGATTGACAATCTTTGTTGAGTTAGAGTGAAATTGTTCCAACCCATTGAAAAGAGTTTCAATGATACAATGATAGAGATTATTGTATATCTCACTATCAGATAGAATTGAACCTATGAGGTCACACAACAAAGGGATTAGGTCTGAAATTAGTAATTGAACTTATGAAGTGTCAGTTGGATTTAGAGAAATCTATTGGGTTCATGGTAATCTTGCTAGCACATAGTTGGACCCAATTTCTCTTTCAGTTAAGATTACTTATTTGATAAGTTAATTCTAATTTAATTACTTGCTAATTATCTACATGAATAAGATTCATGAGACTCCAATTGTTGGGTGTTTAAGCTTATGGATCACATAAATTTAGGATGTAAGTCCCTTATAAATCTCTTTGATAGTTATTATAGGGCACCACTTTGAATTGTTCAATTTGGGTGTGTCCATTGAAAAGAGGGTCTTTAGTTCTCTTATGGCATGTCTCTTGGGTGCAAAAGAGGGTGTCTAATTATGAGTGTAAGGGCTCCATTAGTTGGGGCCAATAAGGTTTCCTAATGTAAGTTGGATAACTTAAGTTAATAGAAAATTCAATGCAAGTAGGACTTATATATTTTGAGATTGAATATGATTCAATCCTTGTGCCTATAAAAGGGGACCTCTCCTAAGGTCCAAAAGCAAAAAAAAAACTAACCCCTCTTCACACTAAGAGAACCTCCCCACATCCTCTCTTCCTCCCTCTTTCTCTTCTCCTTAGGCATCTCCATGTCATATTACTTGGGACGTGTGTCCCAAGTAATTTCATGCCCAAAGGATATTGGGCATCCTTTGTTTGCTACTTCCACCTGCTGGTAGTAGCACATAATCAAGGAAAAAAGTTTAGAGAAGAGGAGAAGAAGATCAAGAAGAAAGATCAAGTATTGATCATAATCCAGGCTTTATTTAGATTCAGTAGGCTGAATTTTGGAGATTCAAAATTTAGATTTCAGAGAGCTATTCCAGGCTGATCTTGAGTGGATACTCATAGAGGTCAGACAGTTATGTGACTAGCAGAGAGCCTCATCTCTTTCAGATTCAATTTTGAAAAAAGAAATTGCAATACAAGTATATGATTTCATCACAATCTAAAACTCAGTATATATCAATTTCAGCATATAAATAGATCCATATGATTTTATATTTTTATGCATGCAAAATTCAGATTAAAATTATTTTAATCTTAATCTCTACTACGGTGTTTAGAAAATAAACTTTTGAAACACATATGCATGCACCAAATCCAGAAGTCCAAAACATCTTTACCCTCAATGGTGGAGCTATCTGCTGAAAAAGTTTCAAGCAGCACATCATAGCCGATTCTGTTTGTGAGGTAGAGTACATCACAATATTTGATGCTACAAAGAAAGCTGTATGGCTAAATGTTCATCATCAAGCTTGGAGTGGCGCCTTCCATCGATGGTCCAGTTCTACTTTATTGCGATAGTACTGTAACCATAGCTCAGGCAAAGGAGTCAAAGGCACATCAGCGAACAAAGCATATTCTGCGTCGCTACCATCTTGTTTGAAAAATCATAGATTAAGATGACGTCGATCTTCAGAAGATCGATGGAAAGGAGAATCTGGCCGACCCATTAACTAAAGCCCTTGCAGTAAAGGAGTTCGAAGATCACAAAATATAGATAGCTATACGATACTATAATAATTGGCTTTAGTATAGGTGGGAGTTGTTGGGAAACGTATCCCAAAGCCAATCGTCAGCTTGTTGACGGTTGTGCTATTTGATATAATTATATATAAATTAATTAATAAAATATTTATTTGATAATTTTTATCATAAGTCTATACATCTTCTAGATCAAACTTCTATGTTATGATGAAAGTCTATGGATTATTTTGAATCGATAAAGCAGGATTAATCATTTAGTCCTTAAATGAGTTCACGACCAAATGATATGCTATTACTAGAATGATAGACATATCAAGTATAGGTCATTGTGTACCATATAAGATGGTTGTCCTCTTAACCAAGGAGCATGGAGTTGCTGGTATGGCATGCAAGTGAAATGTAGGAGTATATTTCATGGAATGTGACCAACTCCAGAGTACTCTACTTTCAAGAGTCACTCCGATGGAATATAGGCATAAGTATCCCTCCGATCTAAAATCACCACAGTGACTTGCAAGTAGCTCACTGTGCTTTGGTACCCGACTGTCTGAATTTCTAATTTAGGATTGAATGATTTTTGAGCACAGTCAAGTACTTATGAAGTCAGTGTGTAAGTCAAGATGAAATTGACCACTCCAAGACATTAGAGAGAATGCTTTGCATTTCAATTTAAAAAGATCTTGGCCAGGGCAATCCTTGTGAGGAGTCACAGGATTTATTAGGTTGAGATACATAATGGATGTACCATTAAGAGTTGACAGTTTAAACTCTAAGTCATCCTACCATCAAAGGTCAAAAGGATGAATTATACGGTAACTATATTCAAATAGGTTCTTGAGTATTGCTTTGCATACATTCGGCCTTTTCAGACATCGAGTACCATTGCTAGATAGTTACTCTGATTGGTACAGAAATTAGTTCTTATGTTATCAGCTTATGTTTGAACCTATGGGGTCAGACACATTAGGAGTTTCTCTCCAATCATATGGCTAATCTGAAGAGTCAATCAATGGGAACTCTATTGAAGAGTCCCACTGGATGGGGACTCTACTGAAGAGTCCCACTGGATGGAGACTCTGGAGAAGAGTCCCATTAGATGGCCTGTCACATTTTGCTGATCTCAGGTCGATAATGTCGATAACCTATATCCAATAGAATTGGATACGATTTGGTATATCCAATAATGTTGATAACCTAACAGCATTTAACTTTTTTTGGCAATCATTTTCTGATGTTAGTAGGTGATGGTGAAGTATCACAACACTAAAATTAATTATTTGTATGCAGGCTACAAGGGTAGGATGATTTTTTTGTGCTGGTGCCAATGGCGAAGGATAAGAGGGATCAAGGGGTCTTCAAAAAAAAATTAAAATATTTATTGTTTATATATTTATATATATATGCCCTTCAAGGTCTTAATCTTACACATGATATGAGGCCATCCGTTAATATATATATATATATATATATATATATATATATAATTTATTTGCTAATTTTTTATTAAAAATAGTAAATTTTTTAAAAATTATTATTTTTTTATTAAAAATAATAGATTTATTAAATAAATAACCATTGTTCATGTAGTCCAAGACCATGTCACTCGCCAAACCCCTAGTTCTTTCCCCGGCATCCGCTCTGTCCTGCAGGTGAAGAGCCGAAGATACAGAGCTTGAGCTTCCCTTCCCTCCCCTTGTCCTCTGGTTGATGCCTCATCCCCATGGACCCCACCTAAATGGCCAAACCCCTCATTAAAATCTGTCGATGCTCTACTCGGCCTCTTTGTCCGTCGCCTCCTCTCCTGCTCCACCTCCACCACTCCATCTTTGGTACCAGCATGGTCTCCGAGCCCTACCTCGCTCCTCCTGACTCCATCCAACCATGGACTTCAAAAAAAAATTTTGAAAAATAAAAATCTACAGTGTGACAACAAGGTACTGATGATAGATGAGGTGACTTGCTATGAAAACCCACGGGCAACGGGAGGGGAAGCCACTTAGATTGTTGCTTTAAGTATTGTGATTTTTTAAACTCAAATCTTTTCTATTTAAGTATTGTGTTGTTTTCAAAACCCACAGCAACTTGCTTACATTCTCTTTGAAAATTGAAACATTATGATTTTTTTAATTTTCTAATTTATAGATTAATTTTAAATATTATAAATTTTATAAAAAAATAAAAATATTTTAATTTTTTTTAAAAAAATATTTAGTCGAATAAAAATAATAGATTATTAGATTTTAATACTGAAATTTCAAAATCTGAAGAACATCCTTTCAAATCTCTCAGAATTGAACATAGTCATGATCAATCTTTTAAAGAATTTGATATTGCTTGTTTAGAACGTGATCCTGGATTACGTCTATAAATATTGGAATATCCAATAAATCAATGTGATAAAATTCAACAAACTTATCTTAGAGCTAGACCATACGAACTCCGACTATCTAATTATCCATTATCTAAAAAGCAATACCATCATTTTCAAGCTTCTTGGCTTACACAATTTTCTTCTTGGCTTGAATATTCTCCTAGTAAGGATGTTGCATTTTGTCTTTTTTGTTATCTTTTTAACATAAAACCTAGTGGATGGCCTAGTTGGGATGTATTTATAGCTAAGGATTTTAAAAATTAAAGAAAATAAATGATAGAAAAAGATATGCTTTTCTTAATCATATTGGAGAGGATCCTTGCTGACCACATAATAATGGTCTAAAATCTTTGCTGATTTAATGAATCAATCTAGACATATAAATAAAGTTATGCTTGCTCAATGTTCTAAACAAATTTCAAATAATAGATTGCAAATCAAAATTTCTATTGATGTTCTTCGTTGGCTTACATTTCAAGGTTATGCTTTTAGAGGTCATGATAAGGCTATTGGCTCAAAAAATTGAGAAAATTTTCTTGAGATGATTAGTCTTTTAGCTTCATATAATGATAAAATTGCAAATATTGTTTTAGAAAATGCACTTATTGTAGCTAAGAATAATTCATATGAGATTCAAAAAGAGATTTTGTATGTTTTTGCAAATAAAGTGTGTAATATGATTCGTGAGGATATTAAAAATTCTAAATTTTATACTATTATTGATGAAGCATGTGATGAATCTAAAAAAGAGCAAATGACTCTAATTTTAAAATTTATTGATAATGATGGCTTGATAAGAGAATATTTTTCTAATATTGCTCATATCACTGACACATCTATGTTAGATGAGTTCCCTAGAAGCCAATTGTTGGCTGATATATTTTATAATTTCAAAACTTAATTTTATACTTATAATATTTTTATATTAAAATAAGTTTTTTTTATTTCAATCATGTTTATGTGTCCATAATTTATCATAAAAATTAACATAGATGATTTTGTATATTCTTAAAGGTATTGAAAATTTGAGACATATATTATTAGTGATTAATTTCTAAATATTTTCGATCAAAAGATTGTCATGAAGGACAGTGATCAATCCATTTAAGATCGATGCACAGTTCACCTCTCTTATGAGTAGATGAGTCTCGGATCTACAGTATAGAGATACTGGGATGAGAGTGCGAATAGTTGTTAGAGAACAACTTTCACTGAGCATGACCAACACGAGAGATAGCTTGAATGTCTACTCACTTGTCAGTAATTATCTCGATACTGTAGTGGTATGAGTGGTCTTTTGATATGCAGTATCATCGGCTATTCATAGCGAAGCTATTGAGTTTGATTGCACGTTCTCTTGATTTCTAGCCATTCAGATCTTTGCATGTGTGTTGACTACAGTAGATTCAGATTCACAGTTAGGAGTAGAATACACCTAAATAGAATCTATCAATTTTGATAGAAAAGGAGAAGTCCTATGCGATTTATGAGATTGAGTCCAGAAGGTCTTTGTCTAAAGCAAGTGTGAATACTGAAAAAAAAAAATTTATAGGATTCATAAATGAACTTGGATCTAGACAATCTAGCATATGAATGACGATGGGATTTGACGAGTTCTCTATGACCTCCGTAAGTCAGGACTCATAATAGAAGGATTGAATTATACGATAAGTGCATCTAAGAGTTCACACTTTCATTCTACTAGGTTGTCACTACATACTGCTAGATATCACTGATGGATTGTGGGACTTATCAGACATCATCTTGATGATTGATGATCCTCAAAGGATAGAGCTGGAATTGTTCCAATCCATCGAAAGGAGTTTTGATAATATTATGATGAAGATCACAATACATATCACTACCATATGGAATGAAACCTATGGGATCACACATTAAAGGATTTAATCTTGAATTAACCAATTAGACTTATGAAGTTCTAATTGCATTAAGATTTAATGAAATTCGATAAGATTTAAGAGAATCATGCTAGCACATGGTTAAACCCAATTTTTCTTTGGACTTCGATTCCTTATTAGATAAGGATTGGATCAAGCCTATAGCCTTGAACCTAATCTAAATTCATTTTGATTTAGATTTATAGGGACATCTATTTAAGAGCCCAAAAAGATTGGATCAAGCCAATTAGTTGGTAGTTAAATCTTCTTATTTTCACCCTTGATTTTCCTTTTGTAGTGAGGATTAATTGGAATAAAAGGGGAGGCGCATGTCTCCCTTTCTGGAAAGACCAAGGGCGCATATCCTTAGTGTGGGTGGATGAAAGAAAGAGGGGCCCAACCCTCACTTGTCTAGGCATGAAAGGAGAGAGAGAGAGGGGTCACGCCCCCTCTCTTGAGCACTCAAAATCCTAAGGGTGTGTCAAGAGTTGGCACCCCGACTACCTGCCTAATAAATCAAGTGGCGCCCCTCATCTTGCCTTATAAGATGAGGACGCCACATCCACTTGACCTTTGAAGCAAAGACCTTTTCAATTGGGTCTGATTTTTTTAGAAAAAAAATCAAATTAAAAGATAAGTAACTTTATAAAAAAAGGACTAACTTTTTTAGCCTGATTGGATAATGATTTGAAATCAAGAGAAGGCCTATTTAAGGAGATAGTCTTTTAGAGTTTTAGTAATTAATTTTTGAGATTTAAGACTCTCTCTTTCTCCTTCTCCATGCCATCTCTCCTTCTTCCTCTATTTCTCACACCCAAGTGTTGGGTGTCTCATCTTTCACATGCCCAAAGGTGAGGGTGTTTGCTTCTAAATCAAGAACGAGGAGAAAGGCTGCTATTCAAGTGTTGAGTTCGCGGTCAAAGATCAAAGGTTGATCAAAGGTTCAAAAGATTGAGATTCTACTTAGAGAAAAAAGATCTATAATGAGAAAAAAAAGTTCAAAGTTGATCCTAGTGGATCCTTGTAAAGGTCGGACACATGTGCGGCTCAAGAACCTTCAAATCAAAGATCATCGATTGCGGTGTATTTCAACCTATACAAGGTATTAAGATCCTATCTCAATTTAATTTTTAATTTTTAAATTAATGCATATTTTAAATCTAAGATTCGGATAGATATAGATTAGATCTATAGCTTATGAAGTTAAAAGATTTAATCTAGATCTATTTTTGCTGCTATTTCAAAAATATTTTGAAATCTATGCATGCTAGTCGATCCAATTTTCTAACAGTGGTATCAGAGCCATTGATTCTTTAAGACATGTATAATCTAATTTTTATATTAGATCTAAAAGTTTAGATGATTTAATATTGATCTTGTGCTAATATAAGGTTATCCTGGTATAGGGTTTACCCTCTATATTGAAAAAATTATCCTGGCACAAGATTGATTGATTTTGAGAACTATTTTTAAAATATTTAAATTAATCTTTTAGATCTAAAAATTGATATTTATGATATATCTTTATTCATATTAGATCTAAAATTAGAATTACTAAATATTCACATCTGATTGGTATAAGGTTGTCGTGGTATAGGGTTTACCCCTTATATTGAAAAAGTTATTCTAGTTTGATGCAAACTATTTTTTGAAAAGTATTTTAAAAGTATTTTAAATATTATGTTAAATCTAGTTATGCATATATTTGATATGTGTAAATTTAATTTTAGATTTAAAAATTAATATATATGCGATATATGTTTGTAGTTTACATCTAAAGCTTCATATATATGATATATGACATTAGGTTTAGATCTGAAACTGTTTCAAGATCATAAGCCACTAATGTATGCAATAAAATATAATCTAAAAAATATTTTTAGAATCTAAAAATTATGTTATTGCATGTGGGTATGGGTGAAACAAATTAGGTCTAGTGATCAAACTATAATTAAGATCAATTGATTAGATCAGGCTAGAATCCATTATCAATTTTGAGCAGTTGATTGAATCTAATCAATGATTGGTTAGGATTAGGTCAAAGGGGCTCAAAGTTGAGTTTAGTTGTAGTTGGTCATATCAATTTATATTTTGATGTGAAGAGATTGACTCAAGATCTAATTTGGCTTAGCGGTTTGGGTCCATTTCAATAGGTTAACCTAATCGATTCTAATCGACTAATTTGGTATCTACGACAAGTATCTAGATGGTGGTTATTTAATTGATTCTATTGTCTGACTTGACTAATTTGTTGGTGTCTAAATAAAGCAATGGGGTATCCCCACTCATCTTAACTTACCTGACTATTTTAGGAGATTTAGTTTCGTACTAGATTACTTGTTGACTCGAGTTCACTCATATTGACTAGGA
Source organism: Elaeis guineensis (assembly GCF_000442705.2). Taxonomy (NCBI): domain Eukaryota; kingdom Viridiplantae; phylum Streptophyta; class Magnoliopsida; order Arecales; family Arecaceae; genus Elaeis; species Elaeis guineensis. Next base: position 97,398,826 of record NC_026000.2, read on the forward strand.
TGGTCAGACATATGGATATACTGACATGAACTTGATCAGTCGGATATCATATCTGTTGATTTAGAAGAGATCTAAACTAAAATCTTCTCACTAAATATTAGGTCTAGAGGTCTTCTATCGTTGTAGAGATGCGGGTGCCTTCATGACGTTGATCATTCTCAGCTGGTTATAGTGGTTCAGTTGCATCGAAAAGGTACAACCACTCCATTGAATTTGATACCTCGAGGTAAAGATGGGGTTGGGCCCAATAATTATTAGGTGAAAGTCTCAATGATGGCTTTACATCTACTGATAAATGATGGATCTAACTTAACTAAGAAATATGCTAATAACTGTTAGGTGAGGCCACAAGGCTTAGAGATCAAACCCACTGTATCTTACTTAGTGAAGCAATGGACAAAGTACTATCCACTCATCGGTCTATGCTCACCAATAACTATTAGGTGAGGTGCGTATGGATCAATAGGATTGCAGTATCCACTAGAAATCGATCGTGTATAGGTTTTCATTTTTCCACCCAAGGAGTGTGGAAGATTCGAAAAAATAGTGGGAGCCTTGTTTATTTTTTTAAAATTTTTATAATAAATATTTATAAGTATAAATATCTAACTAAAAACTATTCTCTCTACAGATAACCATGTCAAGTGCCAACCCTTTAGCTCATATCCTTGACACAAATGGGTTGACCAGAATGAACTATAAAGACTGACTTCAAAATTTGAGAATCGTTCTTAGTTTTGAGAAACTAACCCATGTCTTAAATTAAAATGCATTTGTGTTATCAGCTCATTCATCTCCTGATCAATGAGCCACATTTAAAAAATGGGTGGATGAAGACAATAAGGTGATGTGTTACATTCTAGCATCCATGTCCAATGATCTTCAGTGATAGTATGAAGACATAAGGACTGCCAAGGAGATGTTGACTCATCTGTAAGAGTTGTACAATGAGTAGAGTTGCTCAGCTCACTTTGAAGTCTCTTGAAGATTATTCAGAGCAAAAATGCATGATAGGCAGTCTGTCAATGATCATTATTTGACAATGATCAAGCACATCGAAGAGCTTCAAAAGCTTGGGATGAACATGGACTAGAAATTGTAGGTGGATTTGATCCTCCAATCTCTTCCTGATTTGTATGGGCAGTTCATTATAAACTATCATATGAAAAAATTTGATAGTACTTTATCCAAATTATTGAATATATTGATAACAGCTGAGGACACCTTGAAAGGTTCAAGGGATACGGTTCTAACTATGGAGTGGACTTCCTCTAAGAGAAAGTCTTCTATCAAGAAAAAGAAGAAGCCTGCAAAGAAATAAAAGAATGAGGTTAAGCCCAAGAAGCAGATTTCGAAGAAGACTAACGATAAAGAAAAGTATTTCTATTGCAATATCAAAGGCTACTGGAGAAAAAACTGTCTGACCTACCTGGCCACTATGAAGAATAGGAAGAAAAATGGACCTTCTGAAGGTACGTCTGACTTGCTCATAATTAAAACTAATCTAATAATTTTTTCTGCTTCTAGTTGGATTCTAGATTCTAGTTCAAATGCTCATTTGTACATTCTATGCAGGATCTTGAAGAAGTTAGAGGACTGAGGGAAGACAAGAACAGAAAAAAAATAGGTAGTTCAAAGTATGTATTTTTTAAAATTTTTATTGTGAAAGTAGTAGATTAAACTATTTAATCTCCTACATATACTTTAGATTAGATCTAAATAATCTTCTTAAAGATCTATGATATGAAAATATTACACAAAAAATTTGATTTGAAAGAAAACACTGCATCAATTGTATCGATGCCCTAAATCAGATCTAATGCTTAGATCTGATCCGATGAGTTCAGAACCCATTATCTGATCATAGATCGATGATCTCCACTGCTGATGGATATGGTAGGAGGTCCTTCTTGATGTCAAGCAGCCACACAGCACATTCGGTCTCTACAGGTAATCCACTCAAACCCCTGAGCAGATCGTCCTTCTTAGGAGTGCTAGCTCGTGATGAAGGATCTGGATGGCTGATGGAGACTCCTTTCTTCCAATCAAATAGATACCTTTAAATCAGAGAAAGAGCTTTTCAAGGAGGAGATGGTGTGAAGAACAAAAACATTTTATTTTTCTCTCTCACAAAACAGCTACAACCCTCACCCTAGATCTCACACCCCAAAGAGGATCTTCTTCCTCTTTCTCTCATGCACGGATGTCCACCCCTCTTTTTAGATCTTTCATGCAATCTTTGAGGTTTTCTTATGCCAAATCTAAAGTGGTTTGGTGCATAAAAATTACTCTTCTTAAAGGTGGCATCACATGTAGAGTTTGGATAATCTGGTTCAGCTTCAAACAGCCTTTTGATCTTATCATGAATTCAAATCAAATTTTAATTTTATTTTAAATTAGATTTAATCTACACATAAGGGTATCAAAAAGGAGAGTGACTTAACTCAGATTGGTTGAAAAAATATCACATAAAAAATTATTTGCATATGAGAAGGAAGGCTGGTCGACAGTAAGGAAGAGTCCCATAAAACTTAGACTCTTGGTTTAAGCTTGATTTCAAACCAATTTGAAGTCAAGCTTAAACTAACCAAATTTGGTTTTAAAGAAGATCAGAAGAAGGCATCACACACCTTTTGGGTACAAAAAATTCTATGTGAAAACCATTCTCACATATGAAGAAAGGATGGGCGCAGGTAGAGGTGGCACAAGGGGCTTTTTGATTCTCTTTGAATTCTAACTTGTGCTCTTATCTAATTAGATTCTTGACCCAACTAAATTAGGTTAGACTCAATTAGAACTCTTAATCTAATTATGTAGCAAATGATCTCGATTAAATTCTAATCAAATAAAAAATTAATCAAGCTTGAATTAAGAATCGAACACCCTTAGTGATTAGGTGATCTCATAACCTAATCGGGTCAAACCAAATTGAATCCAATTCAATTAGATTTAATCCAAACTTTAATACTTAATCAAATTGAGTTAATTAACAATCTAATCGCTAATCAATCCTCCTATAATTCATCAATAGTTAGCAAATTAATTTATTATAACATTTATACAAGGTTAATTATTAATCGAATTGATGATTAAATCCTAGAATGATTCTCAATCGTTGATCAGCCATATGATCAGTTGGAAACTTTTTTTGAGTGTGACCCTATAGACTCGAATGTAAGCTGGTGTATAAGAATAATCTTTTTATACCAATCAAAGTGATCATCTAACAATGGTATCCGACGTCCAGATAGGTCGAAAGATTGAATAGCATCATTCATGAACCTATTGGCATATAGTTATCGTATAATTCATCTCTTTGACCCTAATACTTAAGAAGATCTGGAGTTTAACTGTCAAACCTAGATTTGTCAACCACATTGTATCTTAACCTTTTAAATCCATCACATAGATTACCTTGCTCAATGTTTTACTAAATTGAAACACACTAATGCATTAAATTCTACTTATTCAGAGGGGCCAATTCCATCTTGACTCACACACCGACTTCACAAGTATTTAATTGTGCCCAAAAGTTTTTCATCACTGAATTAAAAATTTAGGTAGTCCAGCACCAAAGTACAGTGAGTTGCTTACAAATCACCATGGTGATCTCAGATCGCAGGGACAATAATATCCATATCCTTCATGAGCTACTTTTGTCTGCAGAGTGCTTAGTAGTTAGTCACGTTAAGTAAGATATACTCCAATGTCTCACTTGCATGCCACGCTAATATCTCCATACTTCTTGATTAAAAAGACAACCAACGCACATAGCACACAATAGTCTATACTTGATATAGCTATCATCCTAATAATAGTATATCATTTGATCGTAAACTTAGAGTTTAAGGATTAAACGATATATCCTCCTATATCGATTCAAATAGTCCTAAGAACTTCATCACATAATAGGAGTTCAAAATAAGATATTCACAGTGATGAAAAAATCAAATAATATTTATTAATTTAATAATTTATATATAATTATAATGATAAATTAACCGTCAACAGGATGATGATTGACTTTGGGACATAATTTCCAATAACTCACACTTAGATTGAAGCCAATCAGTACAGTATCGTATACCCATCTTTGATTTATAATCTTCAAATTTCTTAACATCGAGGGCTTTAGTAAATGGGTCGATCAGGTTCTCCTTTTCATCAATCTTCTAAAGCTCGACGTCATCTCGATCCACGATCTTTTGGATCAGATGGTAGCAATGCAAAATGTACTTAGTTTGTTGATTTGACTTCGATTCCTTCACTTGAACAATGGTGCCAATGCTCTCGTAATACAACAAGATAGGGTCATCTAGGGAGGGTGCCACTTCGAGCTCACCGATGAACTTCAGTAACCATACAGCTTTTTTCACAGCATCGGATGCCATGATATATTCCGTCTTGCAAGTAGAGTCAGCCATAGTGTACTGTTTGAAATTTTTTCAATAGATTGCTCCACCGTTTAGGATATCTATATATCCTGATATGCTCTTGCTATTATCATGATCTAACTAAAAATTAAAATCTATAAACCTCACAAGTTTTAAGTCAGTTTCACCATAAACAAGCTACTGATCCTTAGTATTTCTTAAATATTTAAGGATGGCTTTTACAACCTTCCAGTGGTTCTCTCCTAGATCAGACTGGTATCTACTCACTACTCCTAGTGAGTATGCCATGTCTGATCTTGTATATGTCATAGCATATATTATGAAACCCATTGCCAAAGCATATGAAATCCTGCTCATATGCTTTTTCTCTTAAGGAGTTGTTGGATGATCCTTCTCTGAGTAAGTAATTCTATGACCTATCGGGAGATAGCCTTTTTTAAATTTTTTTATGATGAACCATTTCAGCACAGTGTTGATGTATATAGACTGGGATAATCCAAGCATCCTCTTTGATCTATCTTGATAGATCTTCATTCTAAGGATGTAGGATGCTTCTTCCAAGTCCTTCATGGAGAACTGAGATGACAGCCAGACTTTTATTCCTTATAATGTAGAAACGTTATTCTCGATTAAGAGAATCTCATTCACATACAGAACAAGAAATACAATCACAAAATTATTAACCCACTTGTATATATAGGATTCTTCTCCATTCTTAATGAAGCAATACGTTCTAATCATTTTATCAAAATGCATGTTCCAACTTCGAGATACCTGCTTAAGTCCACAAATGGACCTCTAAAGCTTGCACACTTTAGACTCATCTGTAGATATAAAATCTTTAGATTGTATCATATATGCCTCTTCTTCCAGCTCTCCATTTAGGAAGACTATTTTCACATCCATTTGTTAGATTTCATAATCTAGATGTGCTACTATCATAAGCATGATCCGAATGGACTTGAGCATTACCACAAGAGAAAATATCTTGTCATAGTCAATACCATAATGCTGATGATAATCCTTAGCAACCAGACAGACTTTATAGTCTTCACCTTTCCATCTGTGCCCCTCTTCTTTTTGAAGATCTACTTACACCCTATGGGTTTTACCTTTTTAGGTGGGTTAACCAATATCCATACATCGTTGACCTTCATGAACTCTATTTCAGATTTTATGGCTTTCAGCCACTTATTGGAGTTAGACCTCTACATTGCATCTATGTAGATGATTGGATCCTTATTGTTCTCATTGAGTTCAACTGGATCACCATCTAGGATCAAGAAATCATAGAATCTGTTTGGTTGATGCGATACTCTATCAGACCTCCTTAAAGATATTTCTACAATAGGTTTCGAATTTAATCTAATCAAATCTGACTCTATGGGTTCACTAGATTGTGTCGGTTGTTCTATCGATGAATTTCATCAAGTTCAATTTTTGAGGCATTAGTTCCTTCCCTAAAGAATTTTTTTTCTAAAAAGACTGTCCTATTGCTGACGAACACCTTTTGTTTATCAGCATGGTAGAAGTAATATCCCTTGATTTCTTTTGGATATTCTACAAATAGATACTTGTTAGACTTAGGTCCAAGCTTGTCAGTTTTCAAATATTTGATATAAGCCAGACATCCCCACACCCTAAGGAAAGAGAGTATTGGCTTATGCTCTGTCCACATCTCATGTGGTGTTTTACTTACAGACTTACTCAAAATTTTATTTAAAATATAATAAGTTGACTCAAGTGCATATTCTCAAAAGGAGATCGACAGACTTGTAAAGCCCATTACGGATCAAATTATGTCTAACAGGATTCGATTCCTCCTTTCTGACACACCATTATGCTGTGGTGTTCCAGAAGGGGTCCACTGTGAGAGAAATCGATTCTCTTCTAAGTATGTCAGAAACTCATTTGAGAGGTATTCACCTCCTTGGTTGGACCAAAGTGTTTTAATACTCTTTTCAGTTTATTTCTCTACTTCATTACAGAATCATTTGAATATTTCAAACGATTCTAACTTATATGTCATTAAATAGACATACCCATACCTCGATAGGTCATCTCTAAATGTAATACAATAATAATAGTCACCTCTGGCACTAATGTTCATCGATTTACATACATCAATATGTATCAGACCTAGAACTTCACTGGCCTGCTCACCTTTTTCAGTAAAAGGTGACTTGATTATTTTTTCAAGAAGACAAGACTCACAGATTGAAAGTGATTCACAATCATTGACTTTCAGAATTTTCTTTTGTAACAACCTATTTATTCTGTTCTTTTTAACATGACCTAACCTACAGTGCCAAAGGTAGATATTAGTGACATCACTAATTCTAGGACATTTGTTGGACGTGTTTTTTATACTAATAGATTGTGATAATGTATAAATTTTATTGTTCAACTGTCTATTTATCACATTAATATCATTCATAATGATATTAAAATTATCTTTTTTTATTGAAACTTTATAATCGTACATGGCCAAGAGGCCTACAGAAATAATGTTCAATAAAAAAGAAGGACAAAAGTGACATTTACTAAGAACAATTATTTTGGACTTGAATATAAGCTTAATAATCCCTAATGCTAGAAATGAAATTGATCTTCCATCTCCAATATTAAGGAATCTTTGGCCTTCTTCAAATCTCCTACTGACCTGTAGATCCTACAACGAATTATAAATATTAAAAATACTTTCGATATCTAATACCAAAGTAGTAAAATTATAAATTGAAAAATTACAAGGTGTTATCATATAATTACCTTATCTAGCAATAGCTTGCTTCTTTCTCAACCTATTCGGATCCAAGGAGGCAATGTACTGAGGACAGTTTTTCTTCTAATACCCCTGCTTCTTGCAGTAGAAGCATTCCACGTAACACTAGTCAAACTTGGGTTTCTTGATCTGACTGGGCTTGGGTGCCCCAGCACTTTGCACCCTTTTCTTGTTCTTCTTCTCTTTCTTAAAGGGTCGACGTACAGAAGAAGATCCTCTCAGCACATTCACCGACTCCTTGTGGAGCTGGTGATCTTTCTCAAAGTTCTGCAGTAACCCCAGCAAATCATGGTAGTTGATTGCAGGCTTTATCATTCGATAATGAGTAAATAAGGGAAGGTAGAATTTGGATAGAGTTCAAAATGGCATCCTTCCCCAATTGTTCATATAGGAGAAAGCCAAGTTTGCTTAGGTGCTCAATCATCTCGATCATGTATAGTACATGATCAATGATTGGTGCTCCTTCCTTCATTCAAGCATTGAAGATGGCACAACTAATCTCGTGCCTCTCAATATCGTCAGATGTGCCAAAGGACTCGTTCATCATTTGCAACTTGTTCAGTGGCTGAGTATTCTCGAAACTACAACTGAACTCATCATTCATTGCCACCAGTATAATACAATGAATCGTAGTTCAATCATTGAGCCACTTCTGATAAGTGTCTCAGACTGTACTGCAGGCATTCGAAGCTGGCTCCTCGGATATCGGATCTGTCAACCAGCTCTTCGGGTGTCGGATCTGTCAACACGTACAAGATCCATTCATGCTCCATGACTATTTTGAGCTTTTGATACTAGCTATCAAAATTTGGTCTCATGAATTTATCACCATCTAATAGTGATCGAAGCGACAAGATGGTGGCCATAACTACAAAAAAAAATTCAAAACTTAATTAGTATATGAATCGATTAAGCCTAAAAACATAGATTTTAGTCTAAAGGTTCTTTCACTATTTTATTTGAATTGGTAGCCTCTACCTCTAATTTGAAGAATTACACTAATTTCTTAGTGGGTACTAGAATCCACATAGGCTGCATATGGGTCCAAGTGTGGCTCGACCAACCCCTATGCACCCACAGGTAGTTTCTTAATCAATTATTTCATCAAATAATTTCTAGCATTCAATTTTGCCCTAGATCCCTCTTCAGAAATGTGTGGCACCTCTACTGAAAGTTCTGGTTAGGTCCAACCATTAACATACCAAAACTTAGTGTATCTAACAAACGAGTGACCAAGCCCGAGTGTGGCTCAGCCAACCTGACCATCATCAGAAAGATACAACTAAATCAAAATATTATGAATGATAATTCCGACTGTCAGATAAGCACCAAGCATGTGGCACCTCCAATGATCATCTAAACTATTGGATCCATTATCATCCAACTTAATGAGAGGCTATGATCTAGTTATCACCATAATTATTTTATTTTTAAAGATCTAATAATTTTAAAAGATTTAATTAATTAAATTGATAGATGAGAATAGACTCGATCAGTTATTCTTAATCCTCTCACTGGATTTACAAAGTCAGATTAAAAGAGATTAAGTTTAATTTGGTCCACCCAACAAGTCATAAATTCTCCCACTAACTTCATCAAGTCATAAAGAGGACTCAAGATAGGTTTACTAAGAGCACCTAAATCAGTCATACTGATTTTTTAGTTAGCATGAATCAATCCTAATCAATAAGTGATCTAATCAAAATATGATTCACCACGTTGGTCAGGTAAGTGAGATCGGTGGGAGGGATATGCTATTAACTCGACATAGACTCAATCTATGTGAGTAGTCTCTAATTAATGATTATTGATCAAAGCTGCCATACTTATCTTAGACACCAAGTGGTTAGTCATTTTTAATTTGATCAACTTATAGATTTGAATTCGATCATGGAGCTATGATTCAAAGTCCATCTTTATTTAATCAAAGATATGGACTCGACCAACTATAACTATTGAGAATTGATCAAGAGAAGAAATTGATTCAATCAGAATTAACTTTTAACTAGATTTGATCAATTACTAACATGGTCCATTATCAATGATTTCTAACCCTAGGTCTAATCCAGTTAAGTGAACTTGACTCGAGCTAACCCATAAACCTATGAATTATGAAATTAATGCCTTAGATCTTTGATTCTCAAATCTAGATCACTTAATTTGTAATTAAGTTTTGGGCTAATATGGGTTGGGATTGCATGTTTGAAAAAAAAAAATAGTTTTTGTAAAATATTTTCACAAACAATCATCCAATGATCAAAATTTTAATTTCAAATTTAAGATATATTATTTTAGATATAAAATAAAGTTTTAATTTTTTTTCATTATTCATCATCATGAAAAAGACCGCGCAGCACCCCTACATGCCATAGGAGATCCCATCGAATGGATAAATAGGGCCGCAAAACCTTGATTCCTCCTATGACTGGACGACTATGAGGATCTATCCAATCAGATTACTATACTACTCAGATTGTAAATTAATTATTTAGATTTAATCTAAATAATTAAAATCAGATTAAGATCATATTTATGCAAAAAATTCATGTCATAAGGAATCGGGCTCTGATACGATTTGAAGGAAAAATGGGTAGTTCAAAGCATGTATTTTTTAAAATTTTTATAGTAAAAGTAGTAGATTAAACTATTTAATATCTTACATATATTTTAGATCAAATTTAAGCTATCTTCCTAAGCATCTATGACATAAAAATATTGCACAAAAAATCTGATCTAAAAGAAAACACTGCATCAATCGTATTGATGCCTTGAATCAAATCTAACACTTAGATCTGATCCGATGAGTTCAAAATCCATTACCTGATCATGGGTTGGTGATCTTCACTACTGATGGACATGGTAGGAGATCCTTTCTGATGTCCTGTAGTCGCATTGTGCATCCGGCCTCTATAGGTAATCCACTCGAAGCCCCGAGCAGAGCATCCTTTTCGGGAGTGCTAGCTCATGATGAAGGATCTGGATGGCTGATGGAAACTTCTTTCTTCAGATCAAATGGATAGCTCTAGATCAAAAGAAAAAACTTTTCAAGGAGGAGATGGTGTGGAAGAAGAAGAAGAAAAATCTTTTTATTTTTTCTCTCACAAAACAAGAACTAGGAAACCCTAGAACCCCCATCCTGGATCTCATGACCCAAAGAGGATCTTCTTCCTCTTTTTCTCACACACAGACACCCACCCCTCTTTCTCAGATCTCTCATGCAATCTCTGAGATTTTCTCATACCAAATTTGAAGTGGTTTGGCACACAAAAACCACCCCTTCTTAAAGGTGGCATCCCATGTAGAGTTTGGATAATCTAGTTCAGCTTCAAACAGTCTTTTGATCTTATGATAAATTTTAATCAAATTTGAATTTTATTTTAAATTAGATTTAATGCACACATAAGGGACACAGAAAGAAGAGTGACACAACTTAGATTGGTGCAAAAAATATCACACAAAAATTTGTTTGCACATGAAAAAGAAAGCTGGTCGGCGGCAAAGAAGAGTCCCACAAAACTTGGACTCTTGGTTTAAGCTTGATTTTAAACCAATTCAAAGTCAAACTTAAGCCAACTAAATTTTTATCCAAAGAGGATTAGAAAAAGGCATCACACAACTTTTGTGTGCAAAAAATTCCATGTAGAAACCATTCTCATGTTTGGAGAAATGATGAGTGCAGGTAGAGGTGGTGCAAGGGGTGTTTTGATTCCATTTTAATTCTAACTTGTGTTCTTATCTAATTAGGTTCTTGATCCAACCAAATTAGGTTAGACTTAATTAAAATTTCTAATCTAGTTAGATAGCAAATAATCTCAATTAAATCTAAATTAAATTAAAAATTTATTGAGTTTGAATCAGGAATCGAACATCCTTAGTGATTAGGTCATCTCATAACCTAATCGAATCAAATCAAATTGAATCCAATTCAATTAGATTTAATCTAAACTTTAATACTCAATTAAATTAAGTTAATTAATAATCTAATTATTAATAAATTTTCATATAATTTACTAATAATTAATAAATTAATTTATTATAATTTTTGTACAAGATCAATCATCAATCGAATTGACGATTAAATCCTAGAATGATTCTCAATCATTGATCAGCCACATGATCAGTTAGAAATTTTTTTTGAGTATGATCTTATAGGTTTGAACCTAAGCTAGTAGTATAGGAATAATCTTTTTATACCAATCAAAGTGATCATCTAGCAATGGTATCTGACATCTGGATAGGTTGAAAGATTGTATAGTATCATTCATAAACTTATTGACATATGGTTATCATATAATTCATTCCTTTGACCCTAATGCTCAAAGAGATCTGGAGTTTAACTGTCAAATCCAGATTTGTCAACCACATTATGTCTCAACCTTTCAAATCCATTATATGAATTATCTTGATCAAGGTTTTACTAAATTGAAATATGCTGATGCATTAACTCCTACTTATTCAAAGGGGCCAATTCCATCTTGACTCACACACCGACTTCACAAGTACTTGACTGTGTTCAAAAATCTTTCATCATTGAATTAGAATTCAGGTAGTCTGACATCAAAGTACACTGAGTTGCTTGCAAGTCATCGTGGTGATATCAGATCGGAGGGAAACTTATATCCATATCCTTCATGAGCTACTCTTGATAGCAGAGTGCTCAATAGTTGGTCATGTTCAGTGAGATATACTCCTACGTCTCACTTACATGCCATGTTAGTATTTTCATACTCTTTGGTTAAGAGGACAACCAATGCATATAGTACACAACAACCTATACTTGATATAGCTATCGTCTTAATAATAGTATATCATTTGATCGTGAACTTAGTTTAATTTTGAAAAACTATTATTATATACCTGTAGCTAGTAAAAATTTAATTTTTATATCTATGCTGACATAGGATAACTAATTAATTTTTATTTCAATAAAGATATGTGTATAACTTATTTTGAAAATAAAATTATTATACGTATTTTTTTGATTGATGGTCTTTATCATTTGCATATGGATGTAAGTGTTCATATTAACGAGCAAACTGTGAATGCCATAGGGTCTAAAAGACTTAGAGATAGGATTAGCCAAAAGTATCTATGGCACCTTAGGCTAGGCCATATAGGAGAGGATAGACTCAACAAATTGGAGAAAGATGGTCTTCTCGGGCCATTGACTTTTGAGTCTTATCCGATTTATGAATCATGTCTTCAAAAAAAAATGGCCAAGCTACCCTTTATGGGACATGAAGAAAGGGCCACTGAGATATTAGCCCTGGTACACACTGACGTGTGCGGTCCATTCGATGTAAAGTCAAGGGTGGCTATGTCTGCTTCATAACTTTTACTGATAATTATTCATGGTATGGGTTTGTGTATTTAATGCATCATAAGTTTGAAGTCTTTGAAAAGTTCATAGAGTTCAGACATGAAATAGAAAAATAGATCAAAAAATTCATAAAGGTTCTTCAATCAGATTGAGGAAAAAAATATCTTAGATGAAAATTTTGAGCCTATTTCAAGAATAATGGCATAGTCTTACAGTGGACATCTCCAGGGACACCGCAGCTCAACAGTGTATCCAAAAGGAGGAATTGAACCCTATTAGATATGGTTCGGTCCGTGATGAGCTTCACAGACCTTCCTATCTTTCTCTAGGGATATGCACTACTTTCTGTAATTCATCTTTTGAATCGGATTCCCTTTAAATCCGTTCATACCACTCCATATGAGTTATGGTATGGTAGGAAGCTAACTATTGGGTACCTTAAGATTTGGAGATGTTCGGCCCATGTCAAGTGACAACTCACTGTGCTTTAGTACTGGACTAACTAAATTTCTAATTCAGGGATGAAAGGCTTCTGGGCACAGTCAAGTACTTGCGAAGTCAGAGTATGATCGAGATGGGATGGACCACTCCAAGAGTTGGAGAAGAATGAGTCACTGTATTTCAATTTAGCAAAACCTTGGCCGGGGTAATCCATCAGATGGATTTGATATTTTGAAATACAATGTGGACAACCTGATCAGAGTTGACAGATGAACTCTGGGGTGTCCTATGATAATTTTGGTCAAGGGGATGAATTATATGAAAACTATATCCGCATGGGTTCTAAGGATGTTGTTCTACACATTCGACCTATCCGGTCGTCGGGTACCATTGCTAGATGGTCACTTCGATTGGTACAAAAATTTATTTCTGTGCTACCGGCTTAGGTTCGGACCTATGAGGTCACACACATTAGAGTTCATGATCCGATCGGATGGTTGATCAACGATTAAGAATCGTTCTAGGGTTAAATGATCAATACGATTGACATTTAACCCAGTGCAAGTGTTACAGGAGGATCGATTAGCAATTCGATTACTAATTGGCTTACTTTGATTAAACCAATGGGCTGAGATTAAGTCTAATTAAATATGATTTAATTAGATTTAGTTTGGGCTTGATTGGATTAAGTTCAATTGGTTTATTGGATAAGCCAAGTGCAAGGAAAAACTAGTCCTAGTTCAACTAGGACTTGGGTCAATCTAATTTTTAACTTGATTAGAAAATTAAATCAGATTTAAATCTAATTTAATCTGATTAAATTAAGTTCTTAATTGGGTTAAGATCTATTTTAATTGGGTTGATCTAATTTTGATTTGATTTGGTTTGAGAAACCAAATTAAAACAAGTCATAAGATAGAATCCTAGTAAGACTAGGATTCCACCTTGCACCACATAAGCCTTCCCCACGCCCTCTCTCTCATTCAATGCCAATCTCCTCTTATTTTGTGTGACAAAAGCCCTCTCCCAGGTCTCTCCCACGTTCACAAAAGGTATCCTCTCTTCTTTCTTACATGGAAGGTGGTTTGGATCAAATCTAAAAGGAATAAGTTTGGATTTCGAATTCTATGAGATAGAGTTTTAGAAATCCAAAACTCTTTCAATTTTGCACCGAATTTATCCAATTTTTTTTTGAAATTTTTGTAGATTTTAAGGTATACATTGTGCACCCTTTTCTAGTGTTCCATGCATTAAAATATGAAGGAGGTGCTCAAGAGTTGGGCGTCCCTTAACTTGCCATGTTTGGATAAGCCTTGACTAGGTATTTGACCTAGACAAGGACTCTATCATATCTCTCTATATAAGATGAGTTTATTCATAAAATTTTTGAGAAAGATAGAGATTAGAGAGAACTTTTGGCCATCCAAAAATCAAAGAGAAAGACCTTTGGGTCGTGGAGATATAATAGACACAACTTAGGGTATCTAGAGAGAGAAACGAGAAGAAGAAGAGGGTCTTCTTCTAGGGTTATTTATTTTCGTATCTTTCTTCCCTCCATCTTGAGTTTCCTGAGAGTGTCTCAAATTTGAAACTCCTCCTTCTACTTTTCATCTTTAGAAGAGTCCAAATCAAGAAGAAGGAGGCACCTGATCAACCATCAAAGAAGGATCAGCGCAGTACTAGCATACTGTGCTGATTTTCTGAAGCAGGACTTCTGATCGAGATTTGTGGGCTCGTGTGGATGACTCCTAGAGGTTGGATGCATGTGTGGCTTACAACATCATTCTCAAGCCCAGATCAGTGAGGTTAGAACATCTAACTTGCAAGGTAATAGATCTGATCTATTGTTTAATACATACATTCGATGTAGTATAGAAACATGTTGATATGATCAACATGTAGTTCATGCTATATTTATATATTTTAATTTTTGATTTAATGCTATGTAATAATCATGTAATAGGATCTTATATCTAGGGATTCTCTAATTTTAGAAAATAATTTTGATTTATTTTAGTCTTCCGCTGTATGATCTTAAAAAAGTTTCAAGATCTAACCCTGAAACCCTAGATCTAGTTCCTACAATTGGTATCAGAGCCTAGGTTCTTTATTACATGATTATTTATATATGCTTAGATTATTTCTTAGATTAGATCTAATTTATAATCTAATTATTAAATCTAAAATTAAAATTTTAGATCTATCACGAACTACAAGGTTGTCCTGCTGTAAGGTTTACCCCTTACAATGCAAAGGTTGTCCTAGTTTGTGTAGATCTATCTTTAATCATAAATTTGTTAGATATGATCTAGATTAAATTTATGATTTATTAGATTTAAAAGATGTTTAAATCTGAAATAAAATCTCTTTGTTAATAATTTTTGTGCAAAGAAATTGTTTAAAGTTAAAATTATTTCAATTACATGAACCTATTTAGATTAGATCTAAGGTAGTTTCATGTTTATTTTACTTGTATCTTGATTATGAATCAAACATGCAATATGGTTGGTAGAATCATATTGTAAAATTATTTTATAAATATAAAAATTATTTTTTGAAAAGCCGAACCCAACCCTTAGCCCAAAACTTAATTAAGAATTAAGAAGTTATTTGATTAGGTTCTAGGATTGTGAATTGAAGAACCTAAGACACAAACCATAACATATTGGGTTAATGGGTTAGTGGGAATTAGGTCCATTAATTAGGTTAGACCTATGGTTAGATTGAAGATGGACTTAATTAGAGAATTGACTAAATCTAATCAATTGTTGTCTTAGATTAGGTCAAGGATTCTCTAAATCAATTACAATAGTTGTAGTTGGTCAAGTCCATGTCTTTAACGAGAACCAAATGGACTTGATTCTTGACTAAGCGGTCTAGCACGAACTGTTAGATTGATCTAATCGAAACTAATTAAACCAGTTGGTGTCTAAGGTAAACCAGACCGATGGTTTTTAATTGGGAGCCCGCTTACCTGGCCATTTCTGATGGTGTCTAAGGCAAGCTTTGACAGACCCTCCCACTGATCGAACTTACCTGATCTCTTGATGAAATTATGTTTGATCAGATCACTTGACTATTCGAGCTGACCCATGTCAGCTAGGTAAATCAGTGTGACTGATTTAGGTGCTCCTAGACCAGCCCTTTTAATGGTCTCCCTTAAGCTGACTTGGTGAAGCCAGTGGGAGGATCATGATAAGCTGGTTCATCTGACCTCATCCTCTAAATTATTTAAATCTTCTAAAATTATTAGATCCTTAAAATGATAAAGTTATGGAGATAACTGAGTCATAGCCTCCCATTAAGGTGTTTGATAATGAGTCCATTAACTCAATAATCATTGCAGACCCAAAGGCCTGGTGCTTGTTGACTAATAGAATTATCACTCATCATATGATGACTTGGAAGTGTCTCTCTAATGGTGGTTAGGTGAGCCAACCAAAGTTGGGCTTAATCATTCGTTGGTTAGATACACCAAGTATGATCATATTAATGGTTGGACCTAACCGGATCCTTACAGTGGAGGCCAAAGCCTACTGATTAGGTTTCTGGGGCAAAATTAAAATTACTAAAAATTGTTTAGAGAAACAATTGGTTATGAACCTACCCTTAGATGTACATGGGTTGGCCAACCAAAGTTGGGCTTGTGTGCAGTCTAAGTGGATTCTAGTACCCACTAAGGAATTAGGGTAATTCCTCGAATTGGAGGTAGAGGCTACCAATTCGAATAAAATAGTGGGAGAAACCTTTTGATTAAAGTCCAAATCTTTAGGTTTAATGAATCAATTACTAATTAGGTTATGATTCTCCTTTGTGCAAATATGGCCACTTCCCTATTGCTCTGATCATTGTTGGACAATGATAAGTTGGTGGGACCCAACTTCGATAGCTGGTACCGAAAGTTGAAGATAGTCCTGGAGTATGAACGGATCCTATATGTGATAATGGATCCTGCACCTGAGGAGCCAGCTGTCAATGCACGTGGAACAGTCAGAGACACTTACCAGAAGTGGCTCAGTGACTGGACCATGATGCACTGTATTATGCTGGCTGCCATGAGCGATGAGTTCAGTTGCAGATTCGAGATGGCTCAGCTAAAGGACATGCTTCAAGTGTTGGAGGATGCCTTTGGCACATCCGATGATGTGGAGAGGCACAAGACTAGTTGTGCCATCTTCAACGCCAAAATGCGGGATGGTGCCTCTGTCACTGATCATGTATTGTACATGATCGAGCTGATGGAATGATTGAGCAAGCTCGACTTTCCCTTGCATGAGCAGCTTGGGAAAGATACAATACTGAACTCGCTGCCCAAGTCTTATCTCCCATTCCTCACTCATTATAGAATGACAAAGCCTGAAGAGAACTACCACAGGTTACTGGGGTTGCTTCAGAACTTTGAGAAGGATCACCAACTTTACAAGGAGTCGGTGAACTTAGTGGGAGGTTCGTCTTCTGGTTCTTGACCTTTTAAGAAAGGGAAGAAGAACAAGAAGAAGAAAGTGAAGAAGGTGCAAGTTCAGGCTGGGACATCAGTGCAGAGCCAGACCAAAAAGATCAAGCCTGATAAGAGTCTATTCTACTGGCAAGCACCCTAGATTAGATAGTATCTACTTATGGCACTATAGGCTAGGTCATATAAATAAGAACAGAATAAACAGGTTGACTCAAAAGGGAATCCTCGAAGTCAGTGATTGTGAATCACTTCCAACCTGTGAGTCCTGTCTTCTTGGTAAAATGACCAAGTCACCTTTTACTGAAAAAGGTGAGAGAGCTACTGAGCTCTTGGGCCTAATACATACTGATGTATGCGGGCCCATGAGCACCAGTGCTAGAGGTGGATATTTCTACTTCATAACTTTCACGGATGACCTATCCTGATATGGATATGTCTATCTGATGAAATATAAGTCGGATTCATTTGAAATGTTCAAACGATTTCGAAGTGAAGTAGAAAAACAAACTGAGAAGAGTATTAAAACTCTTCGATCTGATCGAGGAAGAAAATACCTTTCTAGTGAGTTTCTCACATATCTAGGAGAATGAGATTGTCTCCCAATGGACTCCTCTAGGAACACCACAGCATAATGGTGTGTTTGAAAGGAGGAATCAGACTCTGTTAGACATGGTCCGATCCATGATGGGTTTTGCTAGCTTATCGATATCCTTCTGGGGATATGCACTCGAATCGACCTATTATCTGTTAAATAGGGTTTCATATAAGTCTGTAATTAAGACTCCATATGAGATATGGACGGGACGTAAGCCAGCACTTTCACACCTTAGGGTCTGGGGGTGCCCGACCTATGTCAAACGATTAGTCACAGACAAACTTGGACCTAGATCTGACAAATGCTCATTCATAGGGTACCCCAAAGAGACAAAAGGATATTTTTCCTACCATGCTGATGAACAAAAGGTGTTCATCAGCCTTAAGACAATCTTTTTAGAAAAGAAGTTCCTTGGTGAAGGAACCGTTGCCTCTAAGGTTGAACTTGATGAAGTTCAACAGGTAGAAAGACCGACACCAACAGCTGAACCTGAGTCGGATATGATTAGATCAGATTTGGAGCCCAATGTACCTGCATCATTAAGGCGATCCGGTAGAGTACCGTGTCAGTCGGACAGATACTACGATTTCTTGATCCGAGATGATGATCCCATCGAACTTGATGAGAATAATGAGGATCCGATCACCTATATGGATGCAATGCAGAGACCTGATTCCGAGAAATGGTTTGAAGCCATGAAATCCGAAATGGAGTCCGTGAAGGTCAACGATGTATGGACATTGGTTGACCCACCTGAAGGGGTTAAACCCATTGGGTGTAAATGGGTCTTCAAAAGGAAGAGGGGCGCAGATGGAAAGGTGGAGACTTATAAAGCCCGTCTGATTGCCAAGGGGTATCGTCAACGTTATGGTATTGACTATGACAAGATATTTTCTCCTGTGGCAATACTCAAATCCATTCGGATAATGCTTGCAATAGCTGTCCATCTGGATTATAAGATTTGGCAGATGGATGTAAAGACAGCTTTCCTGAATAGAAAGCTGACCGAAGAGATGTATATAATACAACCTGAGGGGTTTACATCCACAGATGAGTCCAAGGTGTGCAAGCTTCAGAGATCCATTTATGGATTGAAGCAAGCTTCTCGGAGTTGGAACATGCATTTTGATAAGGTGATCAAAACGTATGGCTTCATTAATAATGGAGAAGAGCCTTGCATCTATAAATGGGCAAATGGTCCAGTTGTGGTATTCCTTGCCTTGTACATGGATGACATTCTCTTAATCGAGAATGACATCCCCGCACTATAGGGAATAAAAGTTTGGTTGTCATCACAGTTCTCCATGAAGGACTTGGGTGAAGCATCCTACATCCTAGGGATGAAGACTATAGGGATAGATCTAAAAGGATGCTTGGGTTATCCCAGTCCATGTACATAGACACTGTGCTGAAGAGGTTCAGCATGGAGAATTCCAAGAAGGGCTATCTACCGATAGGCCAAGGAATTTCTTTCTCTAAGAAGGATTGTCCGACAACTCCTGAAGAGAGAGAGCGTATGAGTAGAGTCCCATATGCTTCAGCCGTGGGATCTATCATGTACGCCATGACATGTACAAGATCAGATGTGGCATACTCACTAGGAGAGTGAGTAGATACCAATCTGATCCTGGAGAAAATCACTAGAAAGTGGTTAAAGCCATCCTTAAGTATTTGAGAAATACTAAGGACCAATGGTTGTTTTATGGCGAGTCAGATCTGAAACTTATGGGGTTCACAGACTCTAGCTTCCAATCTGACCATGATGATAGCAGGAGCGTGTCAGGTTATATCTTTACTCTGAATGGTGGACCCATCTGCTAGAAGAGTTCCAAGCAACATATTGTGGCGGACTCTGTTTGTGAAGCGGAGTACATCACAGCATCGGATGCCGCGAAGGAAGCTGTGTGGCTGAGGAAATTTATCAACGAGCTCGGAGTAGCACCCTTCCTCGATGGTCCAGTCCTTCTCTACTGCGACAGCACTGGTGCCATAGCTCAGGTGAAGAAACCCAAAGCACATCAGCGGACGAAGCACATCTTGCGCTGCTTCCACCTGGTCTGAGAGATCGTGGATCGAGGTGACGTCGACCTTCAGAAGATCGACTGAAAGGAGAACCTGGCTGACCCCTTCACTAAAGCCCTGGCAATAAAGGAGTTCGACAACCACAAGTCGAAGATGAGTATTAGATACTGTGCCGAGTGGCTTTAGGATAAGTGGGAGTTGTTGGAAAATGTGTCCCAAAAAGCTAATCGTCAAGCTGTTGACGGTTGAGCAACCAAGTATTATAATTGATTTGTTAATAAATAAAATATATTTGGCATTTTCATCATAAGCTTTCATCTTCTAATGAACTCTGTTGTTATGATGAAGTCCTTAGGACTATTTAGATTCGATAAAGAGAGGATTTATCGATTAGTCCTTAAAACTGTTCACGACCAAATAATAGGCTGTTAATAAGGATGACAGCTTCTATCGAGCATAGGTCGCTGTAGGCCATATGGGTTGGTTGTCCTCTTAACCAAAGAGTATGGAGATACTGATATGGCATACAGGTGAGATGTAAGGGTACATCATCATTGAACGTGATCAACTCCAGAGCATTCTGCTGTCGAGAATGTCTCTGACGGGATATAGGTATAAGTATCCCTTAGACTTGAGATCGCCTCAGTGACTTGCAAGCAACTCACTGTGCTTTGGTACTGGACTAATTGAATTTCTAATTCAGGGATGAAAGGCTTCTGGGCACAGTCAAGTACTTGCGAAGTCAGAGTGTGATCGAGATGGGATTGACCACTCCAAGAGTTGGAGAAGAATGAGTCGCTGTATTTCAATTTAGCAAAACCTTGGCCAGAGAAATCCATCAGATGGATTTGATATTTTGAAATACAATATGGACAACCTGATCAGAGTTGATAGTTGAACTCTGGGGTGTCCTATGATCATTTTGGTCAAGGGGATGAATTATATGAAAACTATATCCGTATGGGTTCTAAGGATGTTGTTCTACACATTCGACCTATCCGATCGTCGGGTACCATTGCTAGATGGTCACTTCGATTGGTACAGAAATTTATTCCTATGCTACTGACTTAGGTTTGGACCTATGAGGTCACACACATTAGAGTTCATGATCCGATCAGATGGTTGATCAATGATTAAGAATCGTTCTAGGGTTAAATGATCAATACGATTGACATTTAACCCAGTGCAAGTGTTGCAGGAGGATCGATTAGCAATTCGATTGCTAATTGGCTTAATTTGATTAAACCAATGAGCTTAGATTAAGTCTAATTAAATATGATTTAATTAGATTTGGTTTGGGCTTGATTGGATCAAGTCCAATTGGTTTATTGGATAATCCAAGTGCAAGGAAAAACTAGTCCTAGTTCAACTAGGACTTGGGTCAATCTAATTTCTAATTTGATTAAAAATTAAATCAGATTTAAATTTAATTTAATCTGATTAAATTAGATTCTTAATTGGGTTAAGACCTATTTTAATTAGATTGATCTAATTTTGGTTTGATTTGATTTGAGAAACAAAATTAAAACAAGTCATAAGATAGAATCCTAGTAAG
The DNA here is from genome assembly GCF_000442705.2 of Elaeis guineensis. Taxonomy (NCBI): domain Eukaryota; kingdom Viridiplantae; phylum Streptophyta; class Magnoliopsida; order Arecales; family Arecaceae; genus Elaeis; species Elaeis guineensis. The sequence continues at coordinate 97,420,391 of NC_026000.2, forward strand.
ACTAGGATTCCACCTTGCACCACATAAGCCTTCCCCATGCCCTCTCTCTCATTCAATGCCAATCTCCTCTTATTTTGTGTGACAAAAGCCCTCTCCCATGTCTCTCCCATGTTCACAAAAGGTCTTCTCTCTTCTTTTTACATGGAAGGTGGTTTGGATCAAATCTAAAAGGAATAAGTTTGGATTTCGAATTCTATGAGATAGAGTTTTAGAAATCCAAAACTCTTTCAATTTTGCACCGAATTTATCCAAATTTTTTTTGGAATTTTTGTGGCTTTTAGGGTATATATTGTGTACCCTTTTCTGATGATCCATGCATAAAAATATGAAGGAGGTGCTCAAGAGTTGGGCGTCCCTTAACTTGCCATGTTTGGATAAGCCTTGACTAGATATTTGACCTAGACAATAACTCTATCATATCTCTCTATATAAGATGAGTTTCTTCATAAAATTTTTTAAAAAGATAAAGATTAGAGAGACCTTTGGTCCATCCAAAAATCAGAGAGAAAGACCTTTGGGTCGTGGAGATATAATAGACACAAGTTAGGGTGTCTAGAGAGAGAAACGAGAAGAAGAAGAGGGTCTTCTTCTAGGGTTATTTGTTTTCATATCTTTCCTCCCTCCATCTTGAGTTTCCTGAGAGCGTCTCAGATCTGAAACTCCTCTTTCTACTTTTCATCTTTGGAAGAGTCCAAATCAAGAAGAAGGAGGCACCTGATCAACCATTAAAGAAGGATCAGCGCAGTACTAGCATACTGTGCTGATTTCTTGAAGCAGGACTTCTGATCGAGATTCATGGGCTCGTGTGGATGACTCCTAGAGGTCGGACGCATGTGTGGCTTGCAACATCATCCTCAAGCCCAGATCAGCGAGGTTAGAACGTCTAACTTGCAAGGTAATAGATCTGATCTATTGTTTAATACATACATTAGATGTAGTATAGAAACATGTTGATATGATCAACATGTAGTTCACGCTATATTTATATATTTTAATTTTCGATTTAATGCTATATAATAATCATGTAATAGGATCTTAGATCTAGAGATTCTCTAATTTTAGAAAATAATTTTGATTTATTTTAGTCTTCCGCTGTATGATCTTGAAAAAGTTTCAAGATCTAATCCTGAAACCCTAGATCTGGTTCCTACATCCTCCACCTCATAGATCAAGTAAGATCTTCTGTCCTTCTAAAAGGTACTTAGGTATCCTTACAGAGGATTTAAAAGAGGTATTCCTTATAGGAGATAGAAATATTAGGAATGATCCTAAGACCTACGATGAGATAATATTAGATGTTGATTTTGAGAAATGGATGGAAGCGATGAAGTCAGAAATTGACTCCATACATTCCAACTAGATTTAGTCCTTAGCAAATCCACCTAAAGGTATTATACCTATTAGTTATAAATTGATTTATAAAAAATAAATTTGATCGGATGGTAAGGTAGAGACCTATAAGGCAAGGCTAATCGTGAAAGGTTATAGTCAACACGAAGGCATTGACTACATAAAACTTTTTCACCTGTAGCCATGCTGAAATCTACCACACTCTACTTACAATTGCAGCTTTTCATAATTATGAAATTTGATGGATGGATGTAAAAACTACCTTCTTAAATGGATATCTTGATAAAGATATGTTGGAATTCTGGGTTTGGTGCATGCATATATGTTTCAAAACTTTTATTTTCTAAACACTGTAGTAGAGAATAAGATTAAAGTACTTTTAATCTAAATTTTACATGCATAAAAATATAAAACCATATGGATCTATTTCATATACTAAAATTCAGATTGTGATCAAATCACATACCTATTTCACAATCTCTTTCTTCAAAACTAGATCTGAAAGAGATGAGGCTCTCTGCTAGCTGCACAAGTATTCGACCTCTACGAGTATCTACTCGAGATTAGTCTGGAATAGCCCTCTATAATCTGAATTTTGATTCTTCAAAATTCAACCTGCTGAATCTGAATGAAGCCTGGATCACGATCAACACTTGATCTTTCTCCTTGATCTTCTTCTTCTCCTCTTTTCTAGAGTTTTTTCTTGTTATGTGCTGCTACCAGATGATAGAAATTAGCAAGAAAAAGGCACCCAAACTTCTTTGGATGTGGAACTCCTTGGGACGTGCATCCCAAGGAAGGGGTGTATAGAACACCCAAGAGAAGAGAAAGGGAGAGGAAGAGAGGGTATAGGGAGAGCCTTTGGATGTGAGGGGCTACTGGTTTTGATGGCTTAGAGACCTTAAGGGAGGTCTCTTTAAATAGGCACAAAGCTTGAATCCTATTCAATCATATAATACAAGTCCTACTTACATTAGAATTCCTATTAACTTAAGTTGTCCAGGTTATATTAGGAAGCCCATTAGGCACTAATAATTGGAGCCCTTGCACCCATAATTAGACACCTTCTTTTGTACCCAAGAGATACCCCATATGAAATCCAAAGGTCCTCTAATTAATAGACACATTCAAATTGATCAAATCAAAGTGGTGCCCCATAATAACTATCAAAGAGATTTATAAAAGACTTGCACCCTTAATTTATGTGATCCATAACCTTAGACACCCAACAATTGGAGTCTCATGAATCTTATTCATGTAGGTTATTAGTAGGCAATTAAGTTAGAATTAACTTATCAAATAAGTAATCCCAACAAAAAGAGGAATTGAGTCCAACCATGTGCTAGCAAGATTATCATGAACCCAATAGGTTTCTCTAAACCCAATTGACACTTCATAAGCTCAATTACTTATTCCAGACCTATTCTCTTTGTTGTTTGACCTCATAGGTTCAATTCTATCTGGTAGTGAGATATACAATGATCTCTATCATCGTATCATTGAAACTCTTTTCAGTGGGTCGGAACAATTCCACTCTAACTCAACAAAGATTGTTGATCTAGAACAACCCTAATGAGCTCTCACAATCCACTAGTGACACCTAGCAGTATGTAGTGGCAATCCTGTAGAACTGAAATAAACTTTTAGGTATAGTTAACATGTGATTTAGTCTCTCTATCAAGAGTCCCGACTAGATAGTAGGTCATGGATAAATCGTCAAACCTCAACATCAGTTATATGATAGAATGATTAGCTCAAGTCCAGTTGTGACTTTTATGGAAACTCTTTTCCATCAATCACACTACTGTGGCCACAGACTCTTGGAGTTAGCCTCTCAAATTTCATAGGACTACTCTCTATCAAGATCGATAGATCCTATCTTGATGCGCATCCACTCCTATAGTGGATCAACTATCGCCAACATCCACTATAAGGGCTCATTGAGATCTATGTTTATGTGTCAATCAAACTCTACCAGCCTCACTGTGAGTAGCAGTATCATCTCAAGTCAAAAGACCAGTCACACAACTACAGAATCATGACAATCACTGATGATTGAATAGAAATTCAAGTGATCTCTTATATGGTCATATTTAGTGCCAGTTGTTCTCTAACAATCACCCACGCTTGTCGCCCTGTGTTTCTACATAATAGATTAGAGACCCATCTATCTCGAAGGAAGCAATTTATGCACCAGTCTATCTGGATCTATCATCGCTCTCATGATGATTCTATGATCGAGAGCCTTTAAAAATTAAATACATGTCTCTAATTTTTAATACTTTGAAATATGTATCGAAACTAATTCCATAGATGATTCAAGGATACATTACACTTGAATGAAAAAGAACTTGCCCCATCTATTGATCATATCAATATATTAAGTATAAAAATTATATCCTAGATATATTACAATATGTCAGTCATATTGACTTCTAGGACATACATCTAATAATCTCCCATTTGGACTAAAGCCAATTGGCCACAAATCTAAGTTCCATCTTTTCAAGGTGGACTTCCATTTTTGGATTGGCTCAATTGCTTGGTCAGTGGGTCTGCCATATTTTTTGCGGAGTCTACTCTTCACACCTCGATATGAGATAGTTACGTACATCGGTGCTCTATATGTTTAAACTTTTGGTGAGACCTTAGCTCCTTAGCAAGGGCTATGGTGTCATTGTCTTTGCAGTACTGTGTCATGGCATGTCATCTAGTTCTACAACTAATATTAAAATCAAAATTCATCCTACACATCTATAGCACACTTAGCCTCCATTGATCGATTACTTAGAACCCTTCTAGTAAATTGAACAAGAATACATCCTCGAATTGTAACTCAAAATCACCTCCAAAGATCAAGAACAGATCCTTAGTCCTTCTTAAGGATGTTCTTCATAGCTATCTGGTGCTCCTCATCTGGATTCGACTGATACCTGCTTGTGACACTTACAGTAAGGACAATATCAGATCGAGTACATAGCATAGCATACATGAGGCTTTCTATTGTCGAAGCATAAGGAATCCTACTCATGCATTGAACCTTCTCAGATGTGGTCGAACACATCATTTTAGAGAGATGAATATTATGCCTAAAAGGTAAAAGATCTCTCTTGGAGTTTTTCATACTGAACCTCTTCAGCACCTTCTCTATGTACAGCTTTTGTGATAGGCCAAGCATCCATTTAGATCTATCTCTATAGACCTTTATTTCAAGAATATAGGATGCTTTTTCTAGGTCTTTCATGAAGAATTTCTTAGATAACCATCTTTTATCCATGGTCAGCATGAGAATATTATTCCTAATGAGGAGAATATCATCCACATACAGTACGAGGAAGGTGATTGCACTCCCACTGACTCTCTTGTATACACAAAGTTCTCTTCATTTTTGATGAAATCAAATAATTTGATTGCCTCATCAAAATGATGGATCCAACTCTGAGAAGCCTGCTTTAATCTGTATATGGACCTTTGCAGCTTGCAGACTCTGTGATCACCATCATCGGATGTGAAACCCATAGGCTGCTCCATATAGATATCTTCCTCAAGATATCCATTCAAGAAGGCAGTTTTTACATCCATCTGTCAGATTTTATAATCATAGTAAGCTACAATAGCAAGCAAAGTGTGGATGGATTTTAGCATGACTACGGATGAAAAAGTTTTCTGATAGTCAATACCCTCGCGCTGACTATAACCTTTAGCCACAAGGCAGCTTTATAGGTCTCTACCTTACCATCGGCACCTATCTTCCTTTTGTAGATCTATTTATATCTAATAGGTACAATATCTTCAGATGGATCCACTAAAGTTCAGACTTGGTTCGAGTGCATTGAGTCAATTTCTGACTTCATAGTATTTAATCATTTCTTAAAATTGATGTCAAACATTGCCTCGTTAAAGGTATTGGGATCATCACCATGACCCCTATCTCCCATAAAGAATATTTTCTTTACTTTCTCTGTAAGCATATCCATGTACCTTTTAGGAGGTTGGGACACCTTGCTAGATCTACGAGGTGGTAGAGGAACATCAACTACTGGCTCAAGGACTATGGGTTCCTAAGGATCTATAGCTCTAGACTCTTCAGAGACCTTCTCTTCGAGTTCCACTAAGCTCCCACTGCCGCCATTCTGGATAAATTGCTTTTTCAGGAACACGATATTTTGACTCACAATCACATTATGGTCTTGTGAAAAGTAGAAGTAGTATCTCATGGATTCTTTTGGATACCCTATAAAGTGAGCTATAATAGATCTATCCTCCAATTTTTTTGCCATCTGTCTTTTGACATAGGCCGGACGTTTCCAAATCTTAAGATAACCCAGATTCGATTTCTTACTAAACCATATCTCATATGGTGTGGTAGAAGCAGACTTTGAAGGAACCCTATTCGATAAGTGAATGGCAGTTAATAAAGTATGTTCCCAAAACAATAAGGGTAGATCAGTGAAGCTTAACATAGACCTGACCATATCCAATAGGATCCTGTTCCTCCTTTTGGATATCCCGTTGAGCTGAGGTATTTCAGGAGGGGTCCACTGAGAGACTATACCATTGTCCTTAAGATATCTCAAAATTTTTGACTAAGGTATTCACCTCCTCGATCAGATTGAAAAATCTTAACGAGTTTATCCATTTGCTTCTCTATTTCATGCCTAAATTTTTTGAACTTTTCAAAGGCTGCAGACTAATGTTTCATTATATACACATATCTGTATCTAGACAAATCATTGGTAAAGGTAATGAAGTAGGTGTAACCACCCTGACCTACATATCAAATGGCCCACACTCGTCGGTGTGCACCAGGGCAAGTAGCTCTGTGGCCCTTTCCCCGTGTCCTGCAAAGGGCAACTTGGCCATCTTTTCTCGAAGGCAGGATTTGCAAGCTGGACACGGCTTTGAGTTAAGAGAGTCAAAGATCCAATCCTTCTCCGATCTGTTTATCCTGTCCTTTCCAATATGGCCTAGTCTATGATGCCACAAGTACTTCTAGTTAATTTTATCTCTGGGTCTCTTTTAGCCCACGGCACTCACTATTTGCTCGTTTAGGTTCACATTTGCATCAGCATGCAAGTGATAAAGACTGTCAATTAAAAGACCTCATGCAATCAATTTATTTCATAAATAAATGAAATAAAAGTCTTTATTGAAACTAATTTCAAAACCATTCTATATTAGCACAGACACAAAAATCAAATTTCGACTAGCTATAGAAACATAATAACAGTCTTTTAAATCTAATCTAACTCCCGACGGTAATCGAAGAGGGTAAGAGCCAATGGCCTTTGCAGCAATCTTTGCTTCATTGCCAACCCGAAGGATCATGTCACCTTTCCTCAACCTCCTACTTTCTATCAGACCTTGTGTAGAGGTACATTGAGTGCTCAAGCCAGGATCTAATACCCAACTAGAAGTAGAAGAAACTGTGAGGTTAGATTCTATTACGAGCATACCTTCGAAAAGTTTGTCATCCTTTTTGGTCTTTAGGCTCTTCAAATATTTCGGATAGTTCTGCCTCTAGTGGCCTTTAGCATGACAGTGAAAATACTTTTCTTTTGCCTTAGCCATTTTTGAACCATCCTTCTTCGGCTTGCTCTCTTTCTTTTGCTTCTTTGCAGATTTAACCTTCTTCCTTCCAGTAGACTTTCTCTTGAAAAAAAAAATTTGCTCCACAGTGAGAACAGTACCCCTTGAACTCTTCAAGGTACTCTCTGTTGTGACCAACATGTTGACAAGTTCGAGAATAGTGCAGTCAAGTTTGTTCATATAAAAATTCATGATGAATTGACTATATGAACTAGTAAGGGATTGAAGGATCAGATCTATCTATAATTTCTTTTGCATATCAAGCCTGAGCTTCCCAAGCTTCTTAATATCCTTGATCACTATCATACAATGCTTATAAACAAACTGCCCCTCATGCATCTTGAGGTTGAAGAGTCTTTTCGACACTTCGAATCACGCAATATGGCTTTGCTCACCATACAACTCTTGTAGGTGAGTGATCATAGCCCGGGCAATGGGTATATGCTCATGCTGGTTTTGCAACTCGTTAGACATGGATACCAGCATATAACACTTGACCTGACTATCTTCATCCATCCACTTCTCAAAAGCAACTCTCTACTCAATAGTAGGATGGTTTGATAACACAACGGGCTCCTGATTGAGAACATGGCTTAACTTTTTTGAGGTCAGGATAATCCTGAGATTTTTGAGCCAGTCTTTGTAATTATTACCAGTCAAACAATTGGTTTCAAAGATATGAGCTAGAGGGTTTGAGGCTGACATGATGGTTTAACTGTAAGAGTAGAGATTCAAGTTAGACTTTTATACTTAATATTTTAATTTGCTTATAGGGACTTTAAGATGCAAGTAATGACTCTCACTAATTTTTCAGATCCTTCCACTCCCCTGGAAGAAAATGAAAACTCTAACGCGATAAAAGATTCTTTGTAGGTGCTGCGATCCCACCAATGACATACACCTCACCTAACAGTTATGGGTAGCATGCACACCAATGCGTAGGTGACTCCTTGCCCAAATGCTTCACTAAGCATGTTGCAGCCACTTGATCTTTAAGTCATGTGGGCTCACCTAATAGTTATTGCCCATACTTCTTAGTTAAGCTCGACCCACTATTCGTAAGTAGATGCAAGGCCATCATTGGTTCTCTCACCTAATAGTTATTGGGCCCAATCCCATCTCTATCCTAGAGCAACTCCTTGATAATAGAGTGGTTGTTGTTTTCGATGCAACTGAACTACTATGATCAATCAAAAATAATAAACATCGGTAACACGCCTGCACATCTACAACAGTGGAAGACCTATAGATTTAATATTTGTGGGAAGATTTGGGTTTAGATCTTATCTAATCAGTCATCGTATGATCAATCTAAGTGGCATGAGCTAAACCAGATTGCTAAGCAACCTAATTCCAGTCTCAATCTTCCAAATTGGCTAGGTAAGTGGAGATCGGTGGGGGTCCCCCTGTTGCCTTCCTAAGTCACCGATAGATTGGTCAGGTCAGCTAACAAAACCAGTTGAATAACCACATCTCATTAATTTGCTTTAGACACCAATAGGTCGATTGAACATAATTGGTTAGCTCAAGCAAATCAGGCTCAAACCAACGAGCCAAATTAGGTCCTTTGGTTAATCGATTCTACATATGGGACTCAATCGATTTGATCAATAACAATTGTATTATCATAAACTTAATTGATCTAACCCAATTCAACACTTGACTCGATTTGACCAATTACTAATCGAATTAGACCCATATGACTCAAATCAAAAATCTTAGATGCAATCCTGTTACATGACTTAATTTATGGTTTTTTCATGACAAAAATTCTCATGCATAAATACAAATTTTAGATTCTAAAATCATATTTTAGATCTAAATTTATTGCATGAAAGTAAGTTTTAGAATATAAAAATAATTTTTAGGTTTGAGGATACAAACATATATCATATATATGCATATAAAATCAGATCTAAATAAAATTTTTAGATCTTAGCATGATGTCATATATCTCATATACTAATCATGGATCAGATTAAAGATAAATTTATGATCTAAAAATAAAATCATATATCACATATATGCATCAAAATTCAGATCATAAAAAAATTTTAGATTTTATGCATGCATCTATGTATCACATGAACATGGACTAGAACTCTTTCTAAATAAAATTTAAATATATGCATATAATTACATATCATCTATATGTTATAATATTAAATTCAAAATCAAATTTTAAATTAGTTTATCCATCTATATATCTCATGTATCAAAGAAAAAATTGATTTAAAACTTTTTCAAAAATATGTATATCAAAATTTAGCATATAAAAATCCGTGGCTCTGATACCACTGTTGAAATTCTTGATTTGGTACCCGCATATGTATTTTAAAATTTTTATTTTTTAAACACCACAGGGGAGAATAAGATTAAAATATTTTTAATTTAAATTTTTGTATGCATAAAAATATAAAACTATATGGATCTATTTCATATGCTAAAATTGATATATGCTGAAATTCAGATTGTGATCAAATTACTTACCTGTTTTACAATCTCTTTCTTCAAAACTGGATTTGAAAGAGATGAGACTTTCTGTTAGCCACACAAGTATCTGATCTCTATAAGTATTTACTCAGGATCAGTCTGAAACAGCCTTCTATAATCTAAATTTTGATTCTCCAAAATTTAGCTTGCTGAATTTGAACAAACTCTGCATCGCGATCAACACTTGATCTTTCTCCTTGATTTTTCTCTTCTCCTCTTCTCTAGAGTTTTTTCTTGCTATATGCTACTACCAGATGCTAGAAATCAGTAAGAAAGAGACATCCAAACTCTTTTGGGTATGAAACTCCTTGGGATGCGTGTCCCAAGGAAGGGGTGTATAGAACAGACAAGAGAAGAGAAAGGGAGAGGAAGAGAGGGCTTGGGGAGAGCCTTTGGGTGTGAGGGGCTACTAATTTTGATGGATTAAAGATCTTTGGGGAGGTCCTTTAAATAGGCATAAAGATTAAATCCTATTCAATCATATAATATAAGTTCTACTTGTATTAGGATTCCTATTAACTTAAGTATTGGGAAATATGTCTCAAACGCCAATCATCAAGCTATTGACGGTTGAGCAACCATGTATTGTAATTGATTTGTTAATAAATAAATTATATTTTTGATATTTTCATCACAAGTTTTCATCATCTAATGAACTTCGTTGTTATGATAAAGTCCTTGGGACTATTTAGGTTCGATAAAGAGAAGATTTATCGATTAATCCTTAAAACTGTTCACGACCAAATGATAGGCTGTTAATAAGGATGATAGTTGCTATCGAGCATAGGTCGCTGTAGGCCATATAGGTTGGTTGTCCTCTTAACCAAAAAGTATGGAGATACTGATATGGCATACAGATGAGATATAAGGGTACATCATCATTGAACATGACCAACTTCAGAGCATTCTGCTGTTAAAAATATCTCTGATGGGATATAGGTATAAGTGTCCCTTAGACCTAAGATCGCCTCAGTGACTTGCAAGCAACTCACTGTGCTTTGGTGCTGGACTAACAGAATTTCTAATTCAGTGATGGAAGGCTTCTGGGCATAGTCAAGTACTTGTGAAGTCAGAGTGTGATCAAGATGGGATTGACCACTCCAAGAGTTGGAGAAGAATGAGTCGCTGTATTTCAATTTAGCAAAACCTTGGTCAAGGTAATCCATCAGATGGATTTGATATTTTGAAATACAATATGGACAACCTGATCAGTGTTGACAGTTGAACTCTGAGGTGTCCTATGAGCATTTTGGTCAAGAAGATAAATTATATGAAAACTATATCTGCATAGGTTCTAAAGATGTTATTCTACACATTCGACCTATCCGACTGTCGGGTACCGTTGCTAGATGATCACTTCGATTGGTACAGAAATTTAATCCTATACTACTGACTTAGGTTCAGACTTATGAGGTCATACATATTAGAGTTCACAATCCGATCGGATGGTTGATCAATGATTAAGAATCATTCTAGGGTTAAACGATCAATATGATTGACATTTAACCTAGTGCAAGTGTTGCAGGAGGATCGATTAGCAATTCGATTGCTAATTGACTTAATTTGATTAATCCAATGGATTGAGATTAAGTTTAATTGAATATAATTTAATTAAATTTAGTTTAAGCTTGATTGGATCAAGTTTAATTGGTTTATTGGATAAGCCAAGTGCAAGGAAAAACTAGTCCTAGTTCAATTAGGACTTGGGTCAACCTAATTTCTAATTCGATTAGAAAATTAAATTAGATTTAAATCTAATTTAATCTGATTAAATTAGATTCTTAATTGGATTAAGACCTATTTTAATTGGGTTGATTTGATTTTGGTTTGATTTGGTTTGAGAAATCAGATTGGAACAAGACATAGATTGAATCCTTGTATGACTAGGCTTCCACCTTGCGCCAATTTAGCCCCCACACCCACTCTCTCTTATCCCATGCCCACTCTCTCTTATTTTGTATGACAAAACTTCTCTCCTAGGTTTTCACACATGCCTAAAACTTTTCTCTCTTTCTCTCTTACATGAAAAGTGGTTGTGGATCAAGACAAAGTAGGAATTAGTTTGGATTTCAAATTCTATGAGATAGAGTTTTAGGAAACTAAAACTCTTTCCTTATGGCACTAATTTTACCCAGATTTTTTTTAAAATTTTTATAGATTTTATGGCATACAAAATGTTCCCTTTGCTGGTGGTCCACACACAAAAATAAAGAGGGGGCACCCAAGAGTTGGGTGCCCCTTGTCTTGCCATATTTGGATAATCCTTGACTATGTATTTGAACTAGACAAGGACTCTATCATATATCTCTATTTAAAATGAAATTTTTTATGAAATTTTCATAAAAAATAGATAAATAAGAGATGTTTGGGGTGTGCAAAAATTAAGGAGAAAACAAATTAGAATGTGGAGATACAATAGACACAAGACTTGGTGTCTAGGTGAGAGCAAAGAGAAGAAGAAGAGGGTCTTCTTCTAGGGTTGCTGTGTTCACCTCTTCCCTTCCTCCATCTTGAGTTTTCTGAGAGTGTCTCAGATATAAAACTCCTTCTCCTACTTCTCATCTTTGGAAGAGTCCTAATCAAGAAAAAAGAGGCATCTGATCGACCATCGAAGAAGGATCAGTGCAGTACTAGCATACTATGCTGATTTTCTGGACCAGGACTTCTGATCGTGATTCGTGAGGTCGTGTGGATGACTTCTAGAGATCGGATGCATATGTGGCTTGCAACATCATCTTCAATCCTGGATCAGCAAAGTTAGAACATCTAACTTGCAAGGTAATAGATCTGATCTATTATATTTTACATACATTAGATGTAGTATAGAAACATGTTGATATGATCAACATGTAGTTCTTGCTTTTTATATTTTAATTTTTATTTTAATATCATGTAATAATCATGTAATAGGATCTTAGATCTAGAGATTCTCTAGTTTTATAAAATAAATTTTGATTTATTTTAGTCTTCTACTATTTGATCTTGAAAAAGTTTTAAGATCTAACCTTCAAACCCTTGATTTGGTTCCTTCAATTGGTATCAGAGCCTAGGTTGTTTATTACATGATTATTTTTACATGCTTAGATTATTTCTTAGATTAGATCTAATTTATAATCTAATTATTAAATCTAAAATTAAAATTTTTAGATCAATCATGGACTGTAGGTTATCCTGTTGTAAGGTTTACCCCTTACAGTGCAAAGGTTGTCCTAGTTCGTGTAGATCTATCTTTAATCATAAATTTGTTAGATGTGATCTAGATTAAATTTATGATTTATTAGATTTAAAAAATATTTAAATCTATAATAAAATTTTTTTGTTAATAATTGTCGTGCAAAGAACTATCATATATTTGTCTGAAAAATTTATGCAGTTTAAAGTTGAAATTATTTCAATTACATGAACCTGTTTAGATTAGATTTAAAGTAGTTTCATGCTTATTTCACTTGTATTTTGATTATGAATCAAACATGCAACTTGGTTGGTAGAATCATGTTGTAAAATTATTTTACAAATATGAAAATTATTTTCGAAAAGCCGAACCCCAACCCTCAGCCCAAAACTTAATTGAGAATTAAGAAGTTGTTTGATTAGGTTCTAGGATTGTGAATTGAAGAACCTAAGACACAACCATAACACATTGGGTTAATGTTAGTGGGAATTAGGTCCATTAATTGGGTTAGACCTAAGGTTAGATTAAAGATGGACTTAATTAGAGAATTGACTAAATCTAATCAATTATTGTCTTAGATTAGGTCAAGGATTCTCTAGATCAATTACAATAGTTGTAGTTGGTCAAGTCCATATCTTTAACGAGAACCAAATGGACTTGATTCTTGGCTAAGCGGTCTAGCACGAACTGTTAGGTTGATCTAATCAAAACTAATTAAACCAGTTGGTGTCTAAGGTAAACCAGACCGGTCATTTTTAATTGGCAGTCTGCTTACCTGGCCATTTCTGATGGTGTCAAGGCAAGCTTTGGCAGACCCTCCCACCGATCGAACTTACCTGACCTCTTGATGAAATTATGTTTTGATCAGATCCTCTAAAATTATTAGATCCTTAAAATGAAATAGTTATAGTGATAACTAGATCATAGCCTCTCATTAAGTGGATGATAATGGGTCCATTAGTTAGATAATCATTGGAGGCCCAAAGGTCTTGTGCTTATCAGCTGATGAAATTATCATTCATAATATGATTTCTTGATTGCATCTTTCTAAATGGTGGTTAGGTTAGCCAATCAAAGTTGGGCCTTAATCATTCATTGGCTAGATGGGCCAAGTATGGTCTTGTTAATAGTTGGACCTAACCAGACCTTTTCAGTGGAGGCCAAAGCCTACTGATTAGGGACTAGGATAAAATTAAATTACTAAAAATTATTTAGAGAAATAATTGGTTATGAACCTACCCTTAGATGTACATGGGTTGGCCAACCAAAGTTGGGCTTGTGTGCAGTCTAAGTGGATTCTAGTACCCACTAAAGAATTAGGGTAATTCCTCGAATTAGAGGTAGAGGCTACCAATTCAAATAAAATAGTGAGAGAAACTTTTTAATTAAAATCTAAATCTTTAGGTTTAATGAATCAATTACTAATTAGGTTATGATTTTTCTTTGTACAGATATGGCCACTTCCCTATCGCTTCGATCATTGTTGGATAATGATAAGTTGGTGGGACCCAACTTTGGTAACTGGTACCGAAAGTTGAAGATAGTCCTGGAGCATGAACGGATCCTATATGTGATAACGGATCTTGCACCTAAGGAGCCAACTGCCAATGCACATGGAACAGTCAGAGACACTTACCAGAGTGGCTCAGTGATCGGACCACGGTGCGCTGCATCATGCTGGCTACCATGAGCAACGAGTTCAGTCATAGATTTGAGATGGCTCAGCCAAAAGACATACTTCAAGAGTTGGAGGATGCCTTTGGCACACCCGATGACGTGGAGAGGCACAACACTAGTTGTGCCATCTTCAACGCCAAAATGCAGGATGGTGCCTCTGTCACTGATCATGTATTGTACATGATCGAGTTGATGGAGCATTTGAGCAAGCTCGACTTTTTCTTGCATTAGCAGCTTGGGAAAGATGCAATACTGAACTCACTGTCCAAGTCTTATCACCCATTCCTCACTAATTATAGAATGACAAAGCCTGAAGTAAACTACCATGGGTTATTGTGGTTGCTTCAAAACTTTGAGAAGGATCACCAACTCCATAAGGAGTCGGTGAACTTAGTGAGAGGTTCATCTTCTGGTTCTCAATCCTTTAAAAAAGAGAAGAAGAACAAGAAGAAGAAAGTGAAGAAGGTGCAAGTTTAGGCTGGGACATCTGTGCAGGGCCAGACCAGAAAGATCAAGTCCGATAAGAGTCAAGCTAAATACTTCTTTTGCAAGAAGCGGGGGCACTGGAAGAGGAACTATCCTCAGTACATTACCTCCCTAGATCCGAACAAGTAGAGAAAGAAGCAAGCTATTTTTGGACAAGGTATTTATATGATAACTCCTTGCAATTCTCTATTTATGATATAACTGATTGGGTATTGATACCGATAGCCCTTACCATATTTGCAATTCATTACAGGGGTTGCAGGTTAGTAGGAGATTTAAGTAAGACGAGAGGTTCTTGAACATTGGAGATGGAAGATCAGTTTCAGTTCTAGCATTAGAAATCTTGAAACTTATATTTGAGTCCCGTACTGTTGTTCTTAATGATTATCATTTCTGTCCCAGTTTTTTTTTAAATATTATTTCTGAAGACCTTCTAACCAAAAATGATTATGAAATTTTAATAAAGAAACAAGTTTGTAATATCATTATGGATAGTGTTACTATATTTTGTGGACATTTGAACAATGGTGTGTATATATTATCACAACTTGTTAACATAGTCTATTCTATTGCCAAGCACCCTAGATTAGATAGTGTATCAGATATCTACTTATGGCACTGTAGGTTAGGTCATATAAACAAGAATAGGATAAACAGGTTGACTCAAGAGGAAATCTTCGAAGTCAGTAATTGTGAATCACTTCTAACCTGTGAGTTCTGTCTTCTTGATAAAATAACCAAGTCACCTTTTACTGGAAAAGGTGAGAGAGCTACTGAGCTCTTGGGCCTAGTACATATTGGTGTATGCAGGCCCATGAGCACAAGTGCTAGAGGTGGATATTTCTACTTCATCACTTTCACGGATGATCTATCCAGATATGAATATATCTATCTGATGAAACATAAGTCAGATTCATTTAAAATGTTCAAACGATTTCGAAGTGAAGTAGAAAAATAAACTGGAAAGAGTATTAAAACTCTTCAGTCTGACCGAGGAGGAAAATATCTTTCTGATGAGTTTCTCACATATCTAGGTGAGAATGGGATTCTCTCTTAATGGACTCCACTAGGAACACCACAGCATAATGGTGTCTGAAAGGAGAAATCAAACTCTGTTAGACAAGGTCCGATCCATGATGGGTTTTGCCAGCTTGTCGATATCCTTTTGGGGATATGCACTCGAATCGGCCTGTTATCTGTTAAATAGGGTTTCAAGTAAGTCTGTAATTAAGATTCCATATGAGATATGGACAGGACGTAAGCCAGCACTTTCACACCTTAGGATCTGGGGGTGCCCGGCCTATGTCAAACGGTTAGTTACAGATAAACTCGGATCTAGGTCTGACAAATGCACATCATAGGGTACCTCAAAGAGACCAAAGAATATTTTTTCTACCATGCTGATGAATAAAAGGTATTCATCGGTCTTAAGATAACTTTTTTAAAAAAGGAGTTTCTTGGTGAAAGAATCGTTGCCTCTAAGGTTGAACTTGATGAAATTCAACAGGTAAAAGGACCAACACCAATAGCTAAACCTGAGTCGGATTTGATTAGATCAGATTCAGAGCCTAATATACCTGCACCATTAAGACGATCCGATAGAGTACCGCATCAGTCGGACAGATACTATGATTTCTTGATCCAGGATGGTGATCCCATCGAACTCAATGAGAATGATGAAGATCCGATCACCTATATGGATGCAATGCAGAGATCTGATTCTGATCCAAAATGGAGTCCATGAAGGTCAATGATATATGGACATTGGTTGATCCACTTGAAGGGGTTAAATCCATTGGGTGTAAATGTGTCTTCAAAAGGAAGAGGGGCACAGAGGGAAAGGTGGAGACCTATAAAGTCCATCTGGTTGCCAAGGGGTATCGTCAACGTTATGGTATTGACTATAACGAGACGTTCTCCCCTGTGGCAATGGTCAAATTCATTCAGATAATGCTTGCAATAGCTGCCCATCTGGATTATGAGATCTGATAAATGGATGTGAAGACAGCTTTCCTAAATGGAGAGCTGACCGAAGAGGTGTATATGATACAACCTGAGAGGGTTATATCCACAGATGAGTCCAAGGTGAGCAAGCTTCAGAGATCCATTTATGGATTGAAGCAAGCTTCTCAGAGTTGGAACATGTATTTTGATAAGTGATCAAACGTATGGCTTCGTTAAGAATGGAGAAGAGCCCTGCATCTATAAATGGGCAAATTGTCTAGTTGTGGTATTCCTTATCTTGTACGTAGATGATATTCTCTTAATCGAAAATGACATTCCCGTACTGCAGGGAATAAAAGTTTTGTTGTCATCGTAGTTCTCCATGAAGGACTTGGGTGAAGCATCCTACATCCTAGGGATGAAGATCTATAGGGATAGATCTAAAAAGATACTTGGATTATCCTAGTCTACGTACATAGACACTGTGCTGAAGAGGTTCAGCATGGAGAATTCCAAGAAGGGTTATCTACCGATAAGCCATGAAATTTCTCTCTCTAAGAAGGATTGTCCGACAACTCCTGAAGAGAGAGAGCATATGAGTAGAGTCCCATATACTTCAGTCGTGGGATCTATCATGTATGCCAAGACATGTACAAGGCCAGATGTGGCATACTCACTAGGAGTAGTGAGTAGATACCAATCTGATCCTGGAGAAAACCACTGGAAGGTGGTTAAAGCCATCCTTAAGTATTTGAGAAATACTTAGGACCATGGTTGGTTTATGACGAGTCAGATCTGAAACTTGTGGGGTTCACAGACTCCAGCTTTCAATCTGACCATGATGATAGCAGAAGTGTGTTGGGTTATATCTTTACTCTGAATGATGGAGCCATCTACTGGAAGAGTTTCAAGCAGCATACTGTGGTAGACTCTGTTTGTGAGGTGGAGTACATCGCAGCATCGGATGCTGCGAAAGAAGCTGTGTGGCTGAAAAAATTTATCATCGAGCTTGGAGTAACACCCTCCCTCGATGATCCAGTCCTGCTCTACTGCGACAGCACTAGTGCCATAGCATAGGCGAAGGAACCCAAAGCATACCAGCAGATGAAGCATATTTTGCATCGCTTTCACCTAGTGCGAGAGATCATGGATCGAGTTGATGTCGACCTTCAGATGATCGATGGAAAGGAGAACTTGGCCGACCCCTTCACTAAAGTCCTGGTAATAAAGGAGTTTGACAACCACAAGTCGAAGATGGGTATTAGATACTGTGCCGAGTGGCTTTAGGATAAGTGGGAGTTGCTGGAAAATATGTCTCAAAAGTCAATCGTCAAGCTGTTAACGGTTGAGCAACCTTGTATTGTAATTGATTTGTTAATAAATAAAATATATTTTTGGTATTTTAATCACAAGTTTTTATCTTCTAATGAACTTCATTGTTGTGATGAAGTCCTTGGGACTATTTAGGTTCGATAAAGAGAGGATTTATCGATTAATCCTTAAAACTATTCATGACCAAATGATAGGCTGTTAATAAGGACGACAGCTGCTATCGAGCATAGGTCACTGTAGGCCATATGGGTTGGTTGTCCTCTTAACCAAGGAGTGTGGAGATATTGGTATGGCATACAGATGAGATGTAAGGGTACATCATCATTGAACATGACCAACTCCAGAGCATTCTGCTGTCGAGAATGTATTTAATGGATATAGATATAAGTGTCCCTTAGACCTGAGATCGCCTCAGTGACTTGCAAGCAACTCACTGTGCTTTGGTACTGAACTAACTAAATTTTTAATTTAGTGATGGAAGGCTTCTAGGCACAGTTAAGTACTTGTGAAGTCAGAGTATGATCGAGATGGGATTGACCACTCCAAGAGTTGGAGAAGAATGAGTCGCTGTATTTTAATTTAGCAAAACCTTAGCCAGGATAATCCATCAAATAGATTTGATATTTTAAAATACAATATGGACACTTTGATCAGAGTTGACAGTTGAACTCTGAGGTGTCCTATGAGCATTTTTGTCAAGGGGATGAATTATATGAAAACTATATCCGCATTGATTCTAAGAATGTTGCTCTACACATTCGATCTATCCGACCGTCGGATACCATTGCTAGATGATCACTTCGATTGGTACAAAAATTTATTCCTATACTACTGACTTAGATTCAGACCTATGAGGTCACACACATTAGAGTTTATGATCTGATCAGATGGTTGATCAACGATTAAGAACCATTCTAGGATTAAATATCAATATGATTGGCATTTAACCTAGTACAAGTGTGGCAGGAGGATCGATTAGTAATTCGATTGCTAATTGACTTAATTTGATTAAACCAATGGGCTAAGATTAAGTATAATTGAATATGATTTAATTAAATTTAGTTTGGGCTTGGTTGGATCAACTCCAATTGGTTTATTAGATAAGCCAAGTGCAAAGAAAAACTAGTCCTAGTTCAATTAGGACTTGGGTCAACATAATTTCTAATTTGATTAGAAAATTAAATCAGATTTAAATTTAATTTAATCTGATTAAATTAGATTCTTAATTGGGTTAAGACCTATTTTAATTGGGTTGATTTGATTTTTGTTTGATTTGGTTTGAAAAATCAGATTGGAACAAGACATAGATTGAATCCTAGTAAGACTAGGATTCCACCTTGTGCCAATTTAGCCCCCACACCCACTCTCTCTTATCACATGCCCACTCTCTCTTATTTTGTGCGACAAAATTTCTCTCCCAGGTCTTCACACATACTCAAAACTTTTCTCTCTTTCTCTCTTACATGGAAAGTGGTTGTGGATCAAGACTAAGTAGGAATTAGTTTGGATTTTAAATTCTATGAGATAGAGTTTTAGGAAACCAAAACTCTTTCCTTATGGCACTGATTTTACTCAAATTTTTTCTAAGATTTTTATGTCTTTTATGGAACATAATATATGCCCTTTGCTAGTGGTCCATGCACAAAAAGAAAGAGGGGATGCCCAAGAGTTGGGTGCCCCTTCTCTTGCCATGTTTGAATAATCCTTGACTAGGTATTTGACCTAGACAAAGACTCTATCATATCTCTCAATTAAAAATAAATTTTTTTATAAAATTTTCATGAAAAATAAAGAAAAGAGACATATTTGGGGTGTGCAAAAATCAGAGAGAAAGAAGGTTGGGGTGTATAGATACAATGAACACAATACTAGGTATCTAGGTGAGAGCAAAGAGAAGAAGAAGAGGGTCTTCTTCTAAGGTTGCTGTGTTCACCTCTTTCCTTCCTCCATTTTGAGTTTTCTGAGAGTTTCTCAGATCTAAACCTCCTTCTCCTACTTCTCATCTTTAGAAGAGTTTAATTAATAAGAAGGAGGCATCTGATCGACCATCGAAGAAGGATCAGCGCAGTACTAGCATACTGTGCTGATTTTCTGGACCAGAACTTCTGATCGTGATTCGTGGGCTCATGTGGATGACTCCTAGAGGTCGGATGCATGTGCAGCTCACAACATCATCCTCAAACCCAGATCAGCAAAGTTAGAACATCTAACTTGCAAGGTAATAGATCTGATCTATTATATTTTACATACATTAGATGTAGTATAGAAACATGTTGATATGATCAACATGTAGTTCTTGCTTTTTATATTTTAATTTTTAATTTAATACCATGTAATAATCATGTAATAGGATCTTAGATCTAGAGATTCTCTGATTTTATAAGAGATAAATTTTGATTTATTTTAGTCTTCCGCTACCTGATCTTGAAAAAGTTTCAAGATCTAACCCTGAAATCCTAGATCTGGTTCCTTCATTAAGTTATCCAACTTACATTAGGAAGCCCATTAGACACCAACAATTGGAGACCTTGCACCCATAGTTAGACATCCTCTTTTGTATCCAAGAGATGCCCCATATGAAATCCAAAGGCCCTCTAATTAATGGACACGTCCAAATTGATCAAATCAAAGTAACGCCCCATAATAACTATCAAGGAGATTCATAAGGGACTTGCACCCTTAATTTATGTGATCCATAACCTTAGACACCCAATAATTAAAATCTCATAAATTTTGATCATATAGATTATTAGTAGATAATTAAATTAGAATTAACTTATCAAATAAGTAATCCTAACAGAAAGAGAAGTTGGGTCCAACCATGTACGAGCAAGATTACCATGAACCCAATGGGTTTCTCTAAATCTAATTGACACTTCATAAGCTTAATTACTTATTTCAGACCTAATCTCTTTGTTGTGTGACCTCATAGGTTTAATTCTATCTGGTAGTGAGACATACAATGATCTCTATCATCGTATCATTGAAACTCTTTTTAATAGGTCAGTTTGTCGATCTGGAACAATCCTAGTGAGCTCTCACAATCCATCAGTGACACCTAGCAGTATGTAGTGGCAATCTAGTAAAACTAAAATGAACCTCTAGGTGTAGTTAATATATGATTTAGTCCCTCTATCGTGAGTCTCGATTAGATGGTAGGTCATGAATAAATCGTCAAACCTCAACATTAGTCATATGACAGATTGATTAGCTCAAGTTCAGTTGTGACTTTTATGAAAAATTTTTTCCATCAATCACACTGTTGTGGCCTCAGATTCTTAGACTTAGCCTCTCAAATCTCATAGGACTACTCTCTATCAAGATCGATAGATCCTATCTTGATGCACACCCCACTCCTACAGTGGACCAATTGTCGCCAACATCCACTATAAGGGCTCATTGAGACTCATGTTTATATGTTAATCAAACTCCAGCAGCCTCACTGTGAGTAGCAGCACCATCTTAAGTCAAAAGACCTGTCACACAACTACAGCATCGAGACAATCACTGACGATTGAATAGAAATTCAAGTGATCTCTCGTATGATCATGCTTAATGCCAGTTGTTCTTTAACAACCACCCATGCTGGTCACCCTGTGTCTCTACACAATAGATTAGAGATCCATCTATCTCAACAAAAGTGATTTATGCATAGTCTATCCGGATCTATCATCACCGTCATGATGATTCTATGATTAAAAGTCTTTAAGAATTAAATACATATCTCTAATTCTCAACACTTTGAGAATATGTATCAAAGCTAATTCTATAGATGATTTAAGGACACATTACACTTGAATGAAAAAAAACTTATCTCTTTTATTGATCATATCAATATATTAAGTATAAAAATTATGCCCTAGATATATTACAATGTATCAGCCACATTGACTTCTAGGACATACATCTAACAAAATATCTATATGGAGCAGTCTTTGGATTTCACGTCTAGTGATCGTAATCATAAGATCTACAAGTTGCAAAGATCCATATATGGACTCAAGCAAGCTTCTCGGAGTTGGAACACTCGATTTAATGATATAATCAAAATATTTATTTTCATCAAAAAATGAAGAAGAGCCATGTGTGTATAAAAAGATCAGTGAGAGCACTATCACATTTCTCATATTATATGTGGATCACATCCTCCTGATTGAGAATGATATTTCTATACTGACATCGGTCAAAGTATAGTTGTCAAAAGAATTCACCATGAAAGACCTAAGAGAAGCTTCCTACATTCTTGGTATAAAGGTCTATAGGGATAGTCTAAGAGAATGATAGGACTCTTACAGTAAATGTACATAGAAGAAATGTTAAAGAGGTTCAGCATGAAAAACTCCAAGGGGGATCTCTTGCCTTTTAGGCATGGCATTCATCTCCAAGAAGATGTGTCCTAACACACCTGAGGAGATCCAATGCATGAGGAAGATTCCTTATGCTTCGATAATAGAGAGCCTCATGTATGCCATGTTATGTACACAACCTGATATAGTCCTTGCCATGAGTGTCACGAGCAGATATCAGATGAATTCAGGTGAGAAACACTAGATTGCTGTAAAAAATATCCTTAAGTACTTGAGAAGGACTAAGAATTTGTTATTGATCTTTAGTAGATGATCAGAGCTGAAAGTTGAGGGATACATTGATTCAGACTTCATGACTGATATCGTGATAGAAAGTCTACATCAGGATATACTTTTTTATGTAATGATGGTGTGGTTAGCTAAAAGAATTCAAAGCAGCGATCATTATAGATTTGACCATGGAAGCCATGTACATCGCCACCTCTGAAGCTGCTAAGGAAGCCTTTTAGTTCAAGAAGTTTATTGTAGAGTTGGGTGTGATACCATCAGATGCCATTGCACTACACTGGAACAACAATAGTGCCATAGTTCTCGTTAAGGAGCACAGGTCTTATCAGAAGTTTAAACATATAGAGCAGCAATTCCACATCATATGTAAATACCTTGAGAAGAAGTTCATTGAAGTATAAAGAGTCAACTCCGTGCATAACATGGTAGACCTGCTAACCAAGCCTCTCAGCTAGCAGAAGATCGAAGCTCACCCTAAAAAAATGGGTCTTAGGTATATGGCCAATTGGCTTTAGGTCAAGTGGGAGTTTGTTAGATGAGTGTCCTAGAAATCAATTATTGACTAACATATTTTATAATTTTAGAGCATAATTTTATATTTATAATATTTTTATATTAATAAAAAATTTTATTTCAAACATGTTTATGTGTCCATGATTTATCCTAAAAATTAACAAAGATGATTTTATATATTCTCAAAGATATTAAGAATTTAAGACATATATTATTAGTGGTTAGTCTCTAAATGCTTTCGATTAAAAAATTATCATGAAGATAGTGATCAATCCATTTAAGATCAGTGCACGGTTCACCTCTCTTATGGGCAAATGAGGCTCGAGTCTATAGTATAGGGATACTAGAATGAGAATACAGATAGTTGTTAGAGAATAACTTACATTGAACGTAACTAACATGAGAGACCACTTGGATGTATCTCGCTCATTAGTAGTTATCTCGATACTGCAGTGGTGTGAGTGATCCTTTGACCTACGATGTCATCGGCTATCCGTAGCGAGGCTACTGAGTTTGACTGCACATTCTCTTAGTCCCTAACCATTCGGATCCTTACTGTATATGTTGGCTACAGTAGCTTCAGGTTCTCTGTTAGGAGTAGGATGCACTTAGATGGAATCTATTGACCTTGATAGAAAAGAAGAAGTCCTATGTGATTTATAAGGCTAAGTTCAGAAAATCTTTGGCCAAAGCAAGTGTGAATACTAGAAAAAAATTTTCACGAGATTCATAAATAAACTTGAGTCTAGCCAATCTAGCATATGACTAATGATGGGGTTTAATAAATTTTTCATAACCTCCGTGAAGTCAGGACTCACGATAGAAGGACTAAATCATACGATAACTGCATCTAGGAGTTCACACATTCATTCTACTGGGTTGTCACTATATATTGCTAGGTATCACTGATGGATTATGGGACTCATCGAGCATTATCTTGATGATCAATGATTCTCGAAGGGTAGAGATAGAATTATTCCAATCCATGGATAAGAGTTTCGAATTGTGATAGAGATCACAATACATCTCACTACCAGATAGAATGGAACCTATGGGATCACATATTAAGGGATTTAATTTTGAATTAATCAATTACACTTGTGAAGTTCAAATTGGGTTAGGATTTAGTGAAATCCTATTGGATTTAAGAGAATCATGCTAGAACATGATTAAACCCAATTCTTCTCTGAACTTCGACTCCTTATTAGATAAGGATTGGATCAACTCTATAGCATTAAACCTAATCTCAATCCATTTTGATTTAGATTTAGAGGGGCACCTATTTGAGGACCTAAAATGATTGGATCAAGCCAATTAGTTGGTAATTAAATCTCTTTATTTTCTCCCTTGATTTTTTTTTTATCGCAAAGATTAATTGGATAGAAAGAGGAGGCACATGCCTCCCTTTTTGGAAAGACCAAGGGTGCATATCCTTGGTGTGGGCAGATGAAAGAAAGAGGGGTCCACCCCTCTCTTGTTTAGGCATGAAAGGAGAGAGAGAGGGGCCATGAGGATGCCACCCCAACTCTAAGGGGGTGCCAAGAGTTGGCACCCTAACTACCTACCTAATAAATTAAGTGGCACCCCTTATCTTGCCTTATAAGATGAGGATGCCACATCCACTTGACATTTGAGATAAGGGCCTTTTCAATTAGGTCTGATTTTTTTAGGAAGAATATCAAATTAAAAGGCAAGTGACCTTATGAGATAAGGACTAACCTTTTTAGCCTGATTGAATAATGATTTGGAATCATGAGAAGGCCTATTTAAAGAGATAGTCTCTAGGATTTTGGTAATCAAAATTTTGAGATTTAAGACTCTCTCATTCTTCTTCTCCATGCCATCTCCCTTCTTCTTATCTTTCCCATTCCCAAGTGTTGGGCGTCCTATCTTCCACATGCCCAAAGGTGAGGGTGTTTGCTTCTAGATCAAGAATGAGGAGAAAGGCCACTGTTCAAGTGTTGAGTTCACGATCAAAGATCAAAGGTTGATCAAAGATTCAAAAAGCTGAGAACCTACTTGAAGAAGAAGGATCTATAATAAGAAGAAAAGTTCAAGGTTGATGTCGATGGATACCTATGGAGGTCGGATATGTGTGTAGCTTAAGAACCTTCAAATCAAAGATAATTGATTGCGATGTATTTCAACCCATGCAAGGTATTGAGACCCAATTTTAATTTTATTTTAATTTTTAAATTTTATGCATATTTTAGATTCAGAGCTCAGATAGATATAGATTAGATCTATAGCATATGGGGTTAAAGGGTTTAACCTAGATCTGTTTCTGCTACTGTTTCAAAAATATTTTAAAATCTATGCATGCTAGTCTATCTGATTTTCTAACAATCTATATTGACTCTTAAGAATAAAGTATCTTCTATTCTTTCTCATCATTATCTTGATATTCAAAACATACCTGGCTAAGGATATGATGGACCTAGTAACATGCATGGTGAATGCAAAAGATTACAAGCTTTATTTCTTAATGATTGTCCTTATGCATATTATGTGCATTATTTTACTCATCAGCTACAGTTAGCTTTGGTTGCAGCATCTAGAGAGATAATTTTTATTCATAAGTTCTTTTCACATTTAACTTTTATTATCAATATTGTTGGCTCTTCATGTAAGTGATAGGATGAATTACAAGCTTCTCAAGCAACTGAAATTGCACATATGTTGGCTATCAATGAACTGAAAAGTGAAAAAGGTGCTAATCAAATTGGCTCTTTAAAACAAGCTAGTGATATTCGTTGGAGATCTCATTTTTATTCTATTTATAGTTTTATAAATATATTTGCTGCAACTTATTTTGTGCTTGAAATTTTAAAGCAAGATGGATCTACTTATGCTCAACAAGGAGATGCTAATGCAGCTCTTAAAATAATTACATCTTTTGAATTTATTTTTATTTTACATATGATGAAAGAGATTATTGGCATTACTGATATTCTTTGACATGCTTTATGTTGGTGCAGAATTCCGCTGACGTCGGAGAAGCTGGAGTCAAGGGGATCGCATCCGCCATTGGGACCTGCAAGGAAAGTCTAAACTGGAGTTGGGGGTACTCCGACAAGATCCTCCGATGCTCAAGTCAGTACTCTGTCTCAATAGAAATGGAGCACTCAAATAGGATTTTAGGAGAGTTTCGAGATAGAGTTTTGAGCTTAGAGAAGAACGTATCTGGAGGTTCTTTTTTATAGACGGAGAGTGTAACTGATTGACAGCGACGTCTGTAACTATCTGGTAGTGGGCCATTCGGGGCCATGTGGAGTTTATTACGGAGAGTAGTGGCATCAGGGGACCGTTTAGGGCCACGTAGAGTTTGTTATGGAGAGTGGAGTGGTGTCCGTTGTCGTGACTTGCCAGAGAGTTCGGGTCTGACGGCTGAAGCTCGACTGGGATATCTGATGGAGCGAAATGGCTCTCTGTCTCAGCATCCAGGAGAAGCTAGGATATTTTCGAGGTTGCTGATGAGTCTACTATTGTCAGATGCCTTGGGCGCTGATGCTACAATGGGAGTCATCTGCTGTAGAAGCTCGAATGGGGACTTTCTGTTGGTGAAGACTGGTAGAAGTCCGATTGTCAGAGAAGTCCATCTGGGATTTGCTTGATGTGGAAGCTCGTCTGAAGATTATCCATTGGAGAGGTCCAGTTTCATAAGGAATCTGGCAGGGGGTTGTCCGACAGTAGAGTTCGAATGGCATTATGGAGGTTTGTCTGTTGGAGGAGTCTTGAGAACACTGTGGAAGATCGAACATTGGAGGGGTCTGGGATTCAATTCTGTTGTAGAAGTTTGGACGGAGTCTGGCTCTTATAGGAGTCTGGATGAAGTCCGCTTATTGTAGAAGCTCGGACGAAGATCGGTTGCCGTGGAAGCTTGGATGGAGACTTCTTATTGTAGAAGTCCCGCTGCTGGAGAAGCTTGGTCATTGACGAAGTCTGAAAGAAGTTCGGACTAGAGATCCGGCTGGTGGAGCCTATCCATCGTAGAAGTTCATCTGGGATGCATCCACTGTAGAAGTTCGGACGGAGTCCGACTCTTGTAGGAGCCCAGATGAAATCTGGAAGGCGGTCGACCGTCGTAAAAATTTGGATGGAGTCTGGTTACTGTAGAGGTCCTACTGTTGGAGAAGCTCGGACATTGATGAAGTCCGGAAGAAGTTCAAAGTAAAGTTGTTCACAGCCGGAAGAAGTCTGAAAGAGATTCAGAGAATAGTCGATCACTGTAGAAAATTGACTGATAGTGAAGCTCGGAAAGCATTCGGAGTAGCCCGATATATGAATGGAGGAGCTAATTATCGGAGAAGTTCGGATGGTATTATGGAAGATCGAACGGTCGGGGGAGTTCAGAAGGATGCCACATAAGGTCGGAAGCTAGAAGAGCCCTGGGAGAGTCGGCCTTTTACGAATTTTGGCTGGGGGTATTTTATACCCAACACCAGTCCCCCTACTTTCAAGTTTGGGTTCTGAATGAAAGAAGTATAGAGAAATTTTCACAGCCCAAGTTGCCTCCCTCGATTTTTGTACTCGATTGCTTCTAGATATTTTGGAGTTTGGCATGCTGGTGCTGGAGTCTTTTTAAATCGAGGCGATCCAAAAAGATTTATTTGGAACTCCCACTGGAGCGTTGCTCTAGGTACGGTGCCATAATGACTGCAATGGTCCGGGCAGTGGAGGAGTTCAAAACCTCCTCCGACATGAGGGATCTGAAGGTCCAGTTTGGCCAGGCCGCCTACATCAAGGGCTTCAAGCTCCGCCAGGAGAAGGTGGTCGGGAAATTTTTTGAACTGGACCTCAGCTTCCTGGATGAGGCGTCCGATGATGAAGCTGGACCTTCTGAAGCCGCTGCCAGTCTTCCTCCAGCCGAAACTTCTTCGATTGTCATGGCTATCGCGACCGACCTTTCGGCGGTGCCGAGCTCCTCCACTTCTGCCCCAGAGGACCAAAACCTCTAATTTTGTATTTTTCCCTTTTGTTGCGACTTTTTCTCATTCTCTTGTACTTAAGAACTATTTAGTCAATGAAATCAGATTCTTATTTACAGAGAGCTCTTTTTTCTTATTCTGCATCCTTTTTCTTGTCTTTTATCTTCTTGCATTGATTTGCATCGTGACGCTCTTGTCTCCCAACAATAGTGCCCTGCCGAACTCTTTCCCTGCCACAAGGGATCCCTTTGAAGTCGACGATCCGGGATCTGAGAAGGGAAGTTTGTTATTTAATGAAGAAATCAAAGAAGTTGGATGACGAACTTCATCGGCTGAGGAAGAGCCATTCGAAAGCCACTGCGGAGGCTACTCACTTTCGAAACCTCCACAAAAAGGGCTTCATGGACTACACCCAGAGGAAGGCTGACTTCGTGAAAGAGCTTGAGGAACTCCAAAAATATGCCAGCGACCGATCTTGGACTCAAGCTTTCAAGATCAGCTCCCTTGAGGTCGAGCTGGCGGCTGCACGGGAGAAGATCGGCCAGTTGGAAGGGAGCTCATCCTGGCTCACAACTTAGGCCGACCATGATCGAGACTGGTCGAAGAAATTCTCTGACCTTCAGAAGCAGCTGCAGGACGCCGAGGCGAACTACAATACCTACCGAGTCGACTGGTACGGGCAAGTAGACGACTACCGAAGGAAGCTCAAGATGGCGACCGATGAGGTTGCCTGCCTTTAGAGGTAGTTGTCCGAGAGAGTCCAAGCCATCTCGACACAAGGCTCTAATGAGCTCCGCTCCTTAAGGGGGACCATGGCAGAACTGTCCATGGCCCTTGGGTAGGAGAAGGCTGAACTGCAGTGGCTGAAGATTCAGCTGGCCTATGAGCAGCAGGCGGTCAAGGATGCCGAAGCGGAGTTCGAAGTTCTGAGGAAGAGACTTCAGGAGTCAGAGGGCGAGAGTCAGTGGTTCCACCAAATGTATCGGGAGATGCTATTAAGAAAAAAAGAACTAGAAGAAGAAGTTGAGAACTTAAAGCAATCCCTGATGATGGCTGGAACGGAGAGTTCAAAGTCGGAAGAAGCCGAGCTTCTCTAGAGCCTCTTTTACCTTTCGTTCTTCTATGTATTCTTTTCTTTTCTTATCATTTTTTTTGGCCTTCAAAGGATTTGTAATGCGCACTTTACTAATAAAATGAAAAGAAATTTTTTCATTACCTTGTCCATTCTTGCATTAAATTATCGTCTACCGAGCTTCTTTTATCTTCTGTCTTATTCGATGTCGACGTTGTTTGAAGATTCCTGGTCATCGCCGTGTTGATTCATCTTTTTTGTTCATGATCGAAGGTCTTTTTGAGGCCATTCGAGTTTGATGCTTCCTCCCAGTGCTCGAGCCTGGGGCCCGAACTTTTCGTTACTTTGTGGAAGTCTATTTTCTCTTGCCAATGTTGGGTTCCCTCTTTGAGACTGACGTTTTTGATAAAAGTCTCCTTCCTCGTTGAGACGAGGTTCCTTGTGTCTTTGATGTAGTTTGTTTTTCCCTTATCACTGGCGTAGCTCGTCACTTTTCTTTTTTCTCTTCCCTCTTTTATTTTTTATTTTTTATTTTTTATGTTCGAGTGAGTGTTTTCCCTCTGCTCATAACGAGGTTGTAACGGTGTAGAGGAGCCGTTGAGGAGACTTCCCCCTCATCCAGTCTTGAACGATCAGGTCTTCGTTTGTGTCAGGACGAGGTTCTCCTCCTATTCCTGATGCAGTCAATTTTAATTCATGTTAGGATAAGGTTTTCCTTCTGTTCCTAATAGGACTGTGGAGGAACGTAAGGGCCATTGCAAGGGCCTTTCCCCCCATCTGATCTCTGAATAATTGAGCCTTCGACTTTGCTCATGTTAGGACAAGGTTCTCCTCCTATTCCTAATAGGGCTGTAGGAGCACATAAGGGCCGTTGTGAGGGCCTCTCCCCCCATCCGATCTCTAAATAACTGGGCCTTCGACTTTGCTCATGTTAGGATGAGGTTCTCCTCCTATTCCTAATATGGCTATGGGGGCACATAAGGGCCGTTGCGAGGGCCTCTCCCCCCATCCGGTCTCTAAATAATCGGGCCTTCGACTTTGCTCATGTTAGGATGAGGTTCTCCTCCTGTTCCTAACATGGCTATGGGGGCACATAAGGGCCGTTAAGAGGGCCTCTCTCCCCGTCTAGTGTCTAAATAACTGGACCTTCGACTTTGCTCATGTTAGGATGAGGTTCTCCTCCTGTTCCTAACATGGCTGTGGGGGCACATAAGGGCCATTGTAAGGGCCTCTCTCCCCATCTGGTCTTTAAATAACCAGACCTTCGACTTTGCTCGTATTAGGATGAGGTTCTCCTCCTGTTCCCAACATGCTTAATTTCAATTATCAGAAGGAGCTACTCCCTATCGTAATAAGCTCATGCCAAAAGAAAAGATATACGCATATGAAACTTTTATTTAAGGTAAAGTTATTGGTAATACACTCGTAGATTTTTCAAGTCCCATGGTCGTGGAAGGTCTGCTCCCCTATTGGAGAAGCTCGAACATTGATGAAGTTTGGAAGAAGTTCGGAGTAAAGTCATTTGCAGCTGGAAGAAGTTTGGAAGAGATTCAGAGAATAGTCGATCACTGTAGAAAATCGGCTGATAGTGAAGCTCAAAAAGCATTCGGAGCAGCCCGGTATATGAATGGAGGAGCTCATTATCAGAGAAGTCTGGATGGTATTATGGAAGCTCGGACGGTCGGGGGAGTTCAGAAAGATGCAATACAAGGTCGGAAGCCGAAAGAGCCCTGGGAGGGTCGGCCTTTTATGAACTTTGGCTGGGGGTATTTTATACCCAACACTTTACAACAAAAATCTCAAGATATTTTGAATGCTATGCATTTAGTTTCAAGTACAAAAGTCCTTGTTCAAAAACCTAGAGAAGATGGTTGGAATAATCTTTTTGATAGTGTTATATTATTTTCTAAAAAATATGATATTGATATTTTTAATTTAGATTCTCAATATCTTAAAGGTAGAGGTCGTTGTCAATGAAATTGTATAACTATAGAGCACCATTATCATTTTGATATATTCAATGCTACTATTGACTTTCAATTGTAGGAATTGAATAATAGATTTAATGAGCAGACTATTGAACTTTTGACTCTCAGCTCTACTTTGGATCCAATGAACGGTTATAAACTTTTTAATATTGATAATATTTGTAATCTTACAGAAAAATAGTATCCTTTTGATTTTACTAATCAAGAAAAAATAAGTTTGAGATTTCAATTAAAATATTTTTGATTTTGAGAAAGTAAATCATCCATAGCTTCAAAACTTATCATCTCTCTTAGAGTTATGTTAAAAATTAGCAGAAATAGAAAAGTTGAAGACTTTTTATCTTATTGATAGATTAGTTCATCTTATTTTAACTCTTTCAGTATCTGCAGTGATAAGTGAAAGAGCATTTTTGGCTATAAAGATCATTAAAACAAAGCTTCGTAATAAAATAAAAGAAAAATTTCTTATAGATAACTTAGTTATTTATATAGAAAAAGAAATTGCTGAAGCTTTTAGCTCAGATTCAATGCTTGATGACTTTATGGATCTAAAATTATTAGATATGTGATCTGAAAAGTCAATTATTGACTGACACATTATAATTTTTTAGCACATAACTTTGTACTTAATTTATTAAAATTAAAATTAATAGGCAATTATATCTATTCTAGAATAATGTGTCCTAAAATCATCCATAGAGTTAATTGTGAATAACACATATTCTCAAGAGTTGAGAATTTAAGACATTTGTCATTATAGATTAATTTCTAAAAGCTCCTAGTTGATGATCATTATGGAGACGGTGATTGATTCATGTAGACTAGTGCACAAATCGCTTTCTTTTGAATAAACAGATCTTGACTCTACAATGTGAGGACACTGGAGCGCGAGTATAGGTGGTTGTTAGAGAATAATGGTACTGAGCATGACTAAGAACGTGAAGTCACATAGATGCATACTCACTCGTCAGTAATTTCTCGATGCTGTAGTTGTATGAGTGATTCCTTGACCTATGGTGCCTCGACTGCTCATAGTGGGGTTGCTATAGTTTGACTACACAAAAATATGGTCTCTAGCCATATGGATCTTTGTAGTGGATATTAGCTGCAATAGGTTTACTGTAGGAGTAGAAGTACACATATAGGGGATCTATTGATCTTAGTAGTTGAAGAGTAGTCCTATGCAACTTAAAAGGCTGAGTCCATAAGTCTATGGCCACAACGTCATGATTATAAAAAGAAATTTTCATGAGATTCATGATTGGACTTGAGCTAATTAAGTTTGGTATATGACGAATGCTTAGTGTTTGATCAGGTTCCATAATCTGCATCCCATCGAGACTCTCGATAGAGAAACTTTATCATATGGTAACTACATCTAGAGGTTCATCTTTTTGTTCTGTTAGATTGCCACTACATACTGTTAGGCATCACTGATGGATCATGAGAACTCACTAGGATTATTTTTGGATCAACGATCCTTGATGGGATGAGTTGGAATTGTTCCAGTCCATCAAAAAAATTTTGATGATACGGTGATGGAGATCACAGTATATCTCACCATCAAATAGAATAGAATCTGAAAGATCACACACACAAGGAGCTCATCCTAATCAATAGCTTGGATAATGATCAAATTATTAATTGGATTGATGATTTGAATCAATTTGTAAAGATCTACAATTTTGAAAATTGTTAATTGTCAGCATCAGGGACTTTATTGCAAGTATTGCAATATGATTAGGACTGATTAAATTATAGATCAAGTCTTAATTAATTTAAATCAAATTTAATTTAATTAGACTTGATTTAATTTAATGCTAATTGGTTTCAATTATCTATATCATATTTGGATTTTAATCTTGATTGGATCAGATTTGACGGTCTTTCGAATTTGATTCGATTCAGGCTCAATTTAAACTTGATTTGGATCCAGTTTGAACTAAATTGACCCTGATCCTTTGAGCCCAAGTTCTCTGGGCTTCTCTCTCTATGTGGTTGACCAGAAAGGAGAGGGGCAATAATTTTCTCACATTTTTCCCTTGGATGTGCGTGTAGGTTGTTGGGTTGAGGCGCCATCTCACTTTCTAGTTAGTTAAGATTCCTTCCTGATAAGGTATGATTTAAATTTGATCTATATCAAATCTTATCAGATAGGAATCAGTTTTGGCATAGGAAAGGAAGAGGTTTTGTGCGATAAAAATTAAGAAGAGAATGGAGAACGCACTCTTGTGTGCGTGAAAAGAAAAGGGACACCAATAGTTGGTGCCCCTCATCTCTTAGTCATCCTTTCTTATTTTGGTCTCTCTTTTTATTTGAATTTGATTCAAACTAAGAAATGGATAAAATCTGATTAGAAAGGAGTTGGACCTATTTTTTTATGTGATCAAAATAAGAATATAAAAAGGAGGCATGCACAAGATGAGAGGTGATCTCTTCTTGTCGCCTTCTCTCTTCTAACGTCAACCCTCTTCCTTCTTCCCTACTCCTCCACACCCCATCTCCTCTACATCTGATGTGATAGAGAGAGTTTAGAGAGAAAGAAAGAGGAGAAAAAGATATTTTCTCCTCTTTTTGGTGGTCTTGATCTGATTCGATCAGATCAGTGCGATGAGATCACATAGCAGTCCTGTTCTTCAAGGTGTTGAAGGAGTCCAAATCCAAACAAAAGAAGTGAGGCCTTCAAGGTGCTAGCACTCCAATGGCCTCGATGCTCTAATCAGGTCATCTCCATATGGATACTAGCAAAGGTCGGGCACTTATGCGGCTACATCAGAAACTTCAGACATCTACAGGATCTGATTTGACAAGATGATGGAAAAGCGATTAAGGTAATCAATTTTTCCTTCTTCTTTATTTCTATTTTTCAAATCTGAATGCTTTTTATACATGTCTAAACAAGATCCTTAGATGATATTAAAATTAGATTCTTTGCATGACATAAATTAAAATTATTTTAATTTATGCTTCCACTATCCTGTTTCCGTAAGATGAAAATTCAACATGTCGATCACCTAGACTTCCTTCAAGTGGTATCAGAGCCACATCATTTTCACATGTATGAAAAGTTAATTTTTTATTTTAGATCTAAAAAATCAGATTATAAAATTAGATTACATCTAATTAACAATACATGAGATGTATTGGATATTAACAATGCATGAGA
Organism: Elaeis guineensis; assembly: GCF_000442705.2. NCBI lineage: Eukaryota > Viridiplantae > Streptophyta > Magnoliopsida > Arecales > Arecaceae > Elaeis > Elaeis guineensis. The sequence goes on from NC_026000.2 coordinate 97,454,696, forward strand.
TGTATTGGATCTTGTTTTTGCATGTGATACATAGATCTGAAAATCATCATTGCAATCTATTTTATATGAAACATGAGATGTTTAGATCTGATATACATGTAATTTAAGATGTATGATCTTGATTAAATCATATTTATATTAGATATTTTAATTAATGGCTGTAGATTTAATCTATTATGTAAGTCATAGTCTTTAGGGTTAATCTAGAATCATCCTGACATAAGGTTGTCCTAGTATAACTTATGTTATGATGTATGGTTATCCTAGGGTAAGAGTAGATCGATCGTTAATCAAAATTAAAATAATCTAATCCATAAAATGATTTAATCACATATAAATCATATTGGGAATTAGATCGATTTTCATGAAATCGGTAGCGGTTTAGCTAGCTGAGTCGACCCAATTTTTGTTCGAGTTGAATGGAGACCCTGGTGAGCTAACTTAATTTGCTAATGAGCCAACTCAGTTGTGTAGGCTGAGGCTATAAAATTTTTATTCATCATTGTGATGAGTCAACTCGAGTCCAGGGTGAGTTGACTCATTATCATGGACAAAAAAATTTGTATGAAATACAAAATATAAATTATTTAGATCTAAAATTATTTCAATTTCTAAACAATCTCATCATCATAATGCACTTAATTGAGAACTAAGATAAGAATTTAAAAGATCTAAAATTAAAAATTAAAGATCTAAAATATTGCATAAAATATGAGATTTTGGGTATGGGTTGAACAAATTAGGTCTAGTGATCAAACTACAATTAGGATCAATTTATTAAATTAGGTTAGAACCCTTATCTATTTGAGAAGTTGATTGAACCTAATCAATTTTTGATCAGAATTAGGTCAAAGGGGCTTAAAGTTGAGTTTAGTTATAGTTGGTTATTGGGAATAGTGTCCCAAAGCCAATCGTCAGCCTGTTGATGGTTGTGCTCTTTCTTGTATTAGTATATGAATTATAAATAAATAAAAATTATTTTAACATTTTTTATCACAAATTATTTCATCTTCTAATGAACTCCTGTGTTGTGGTGAAGTCCTTAGGACTATTTAGACTCGACAAAGGAGGATTTGTCGTTTAGTCCTTAAACCTGTTTGCGATCAAATGATATGTTGTTACCAAGGACAACAATGTTTATCAAGCATAGGTCATTGTCTGCCATATGGATTGGTTGTCTTCTTAACCAAGGAGTGTGGAGATACTGGTATGGCATATAGGTGAGATGTAAGGGACATCTGCACTGAATGTGATCGACTCCGGAGCTTTTTTTGCTGTCAAGATTTGCTTCGATGGGATATGGGTATAACTGTCCCTCCGACCTGAGACCGCCATGGTGACTTGCAAGCAACTCACTACACTTAGGCACTGGACTACTTGAATTTCTAATTCAGTGATGGAAGGCTGCTGGGTGTAGTCAAATAGTTGACTTGTCGGTGCGTGTGTCAAGATAGGATTGACCACTCCAGTTCAGGAGCTGTGTACAGTTATATTTTAATTTAGCAAAATCTTGGCCAGGGTAGTCCTAGTGAGGAGTCACAGGACTGTTTGAGTTGAGCACGATTCGGATGATCTAATCAGGGTTGACAGTTTAACCCTGAGTCGTCCTATACACAGGGGTCAAAAGTGATGAATTATATAGTAACCATATTCGCGTAAGTTCTGAGTGTTGCGATTGCGATTATTCAACCTATCAGACATCGAATACCATTGCTAGATGGTCACTTTGATTAGTACAAAAATTGGTTCCTATGCTATCGACTTAGGTTCGAACCTGTGGGGTCACACACATTAGAGGTTTCTATCTGATCTGATGGCTGATGAAGAGTCCCACTGCACTGGGACTCTTTGACCAAGAGTCCTAATGCTCGGAGACTTTGAGTCCTATGTGTCTGAAACACTGTGATCAAGAATCAAAATTTTTTGATCACAAGTTCCACACATTTTGGGTATCGGGGTCAAGAGTCCCACTGGTTTGGGACTCTTCGATCAGGGTTTCATATTGATGGACTTTGATGCCCGATTGCCCATCAGATTTGGACTCAGTATTTATGAGAGATTTAATTAGTAATTTGATCACTAATTAACTCAATTTGATTGAGTAATTATTTTTGGATCAAGTTCAATTGAATTGGATTCAGTTGGATTTGACCCGATTAGGTTAAGAGTTGACCTAATCGCCAAGGTGGTTTGGTCCCTGATCTGATCAAGGGTTGGACTTAGTCAATTCTTGATTTGATTAGGATTTTATTGAGCCTAATTAAGCCTAATTGTGTTAGGTTTAATTTAATCTAATTGTTCCTAACCTATTTTAATAAGGTTGGTTCAATTAGGTTGATTTAAAATTTCAAACCACCTTTGACTTATCTCCCTGTGCCACCTCACCCACCTGCGCCAGTTTGAATTCACGAGAAATAAGTTCTCATAAATTTTCTCCCACACAGAAACCTTCCAACACCCCTCCTTTGTGCACCAATTGAGTGGATAAAGATTGATTAGTTGGCCATTCAAATTCAAATGATGTTTAAATTTGAATGAGCAACTAATCCCATGCGCCACCTTATCCACTTGTGCGCCACTTGCTCTACATGAGAAAAAGTTTCTCGTATAAACTTTTCATGCACAAAGAAGTCCACACCCCTCCATTCTCATGCCTTGAGTGGATAAATTTTGGTTGGTTGGCATTTGAATTCAAATTCAATTTGAATTCAAGTGAGCAACCACCTAGCTTTATCCTCTCATGCTGTAAAAACATGGTAAAAATGCAGTCTTGCACCATTTTAAAAAAGAAGAGAAGATGGGGTGTGTGCATATCTGATCTGAGAGAGAAGGGTGGCATGAGAAAGGCCCTGTGCGTGAGAAAAGAAAAGAAAAAAAGAGAAAAGAAAAGAAACAGAAAGGGCCCAGGGTTTTCTGTGAGTACCCTAGGGTTATTGCCTAGGGTTCGGGAAGTGAGAAGGTGAGCTACGAGTATCGTGAGCCCACCAAACTTTAGGGAGAGCTTCATCAACCTCTCAAGTATCTCTGTTGATAATCCAGAGCATCCAAGGAATCAGCAGACATCGATCGAAGGAGTTTGATAAGCATCGACCGTCGAAAGGGTTCTGCAACGAACCAGCATTCGTGAGGAGCCGATCAAACTGGAAGCTTCGTGTGGACGATCCACAGAGATCAGACATACTGTGTGACTGCATTGCAACGATCAGACCTTCTCGACAGTGATCAGACTGTAGTGATTGACTACCCGCACGAAGGTAATGTGTTCTGAACACATAATAGTAAAATATTTACTGTAGGATTTGAAATTTTAAATTTAAATGCATGCCATATATATCATATTTAGATCCTTATGTAGGATTAATACATATTAATTAATTAGATTAATTAATAATTTCTATTGTAAAATTATAATTTTGAAAAAAATTTAAAATTATCGTTTTACCCCTACACCAAAAAACTCCACAAATGGTATCAGAGCGGGTTCTAAAATATGATATATATTTGCATGCATAGATTAAGTAGTAATCTAAAAGTTTAAATTTAAAATTTGAATTTAAAATTTGAAATTCAAAATTCAAAATTTGAATTTTGAAATTTGAAATTCAAAATTCAAAATTCAAAAATTTGAAATTCAAAATTCAAAATTCAAAATTCAAAAATTTGAAATTCAAAATTTGGAATTTGAAATTTGTCTGAAATTTCAAATTTGAAATTCAAAATTTAAAATTCAAAATTCAAAATTCAAAAATTTGAAATTTAAAATTTGAAATTTGTTTGAAATTTAAAATTCAAAATTTAAAATTTGAAATTTAAAATTTGAAATTTAAATTTTGAAATTGATATATTTAGATATACTTGATCCAAGTAACAAGTAGTCTAATTGGGTTGGTTGCTATGGTCGTCCGATCATAGGAGAAAAATAGGGTTTAAAGGCCCTCTCCTCCTATTCGATGGGGTTCTCTTATGGCAGTAGGGGTGCCGATACGATTATATCCCATACAGACGAAGCAACGAAAGAACTTAATTGTAAAGGTTCAATTATAAAATTTATTATGAATGTGTTAGATTAGATCTAAAGGAATATTCATGATTTATTTTGATTGAGTTATTTTTTATTATATAATTAGCAATAGGATTGCTGTTTATGAAATGTGCTGATCTGTTTGTGAAATGAGTCAACACATTTGGTGAACAGAAAATAAAACTTTTCAAATTTAAAAATTATTTTCGAAATGCCAAACCCTGACCCATCAGTCCAAATACTTAATTAAAAGAATTAAGTGTTATCTAGTTGGTCTAGAATTGTGAATTAAGACCTAAGATAATTGCATAAACTTGTGGGTCAATGGGTTAGATGGATTAGGTCCATAATTGGGTTAGACCTAAGGTTAGCTTAAAGAAATGGACTAAATTAGAGTAATTGGTCAAATCTAATCAAAATTTGAATTAGATTAGATCAAGGACACTCTAGACTCAACTCCAATAGTTGTAGTTGAATGGGTCCATGTCTTTAACTAGACCAAGATGGACTTAATTCATGGCTACACGATGGAACCCTATTTACTAAGTTGATCAAATTAAAACTAATGAACGGTTGGTGTCTAAGGTAAGTTCGACAGTCTGACCAGTGGTTTTTAAGTGGGAGCTACTCGCATTGATTCGATCTTTGATGAGTTAATGGCATATCCTCACCACTGATCTCACTTATCTGGCCAACCTGGTGAGTTAGGTTTTGATTAGATCACTTGGTGATTAGGGCTCACCCATGTCATTAGGTAAATTAGTGTGATTGATTTAGGTGCTCCTAATGTCGGCTTTAATTAAATCTTTTTTAATCTGACTTGGTGAAGTCAGTGGGAGAATTAAAATTGGCTAGTTAATTTCTTCTCTTCTATCCTTTAATAAAATTCTCAAAAATTATTAGATCCCTAAAAATGATTAAGTTATAGTGATAACTAAGTCATAGCCTCCCATTAAGTGAGTGATAATGAATCCATTAGTTTAATAATCACTAGAGGCCCAAAGGCCTGGTGCTTATTGACTAATGGAATTACATTCATAATATGATCATTTGGTTGAGTCTTTCTGATGGTGGTCAGGTTGGCCGGCTAAAGTCGGGCTTGATCATTTATTGGTCAGATTTACCAAATCAAATCATTTTAATGGTTGGACCTAATCAGATCTTTTCAGTGGAGGCCAAAGCCTACTGATTAGGTTCTGGGATAAAATTAATTACTAGAAGTTGTTTAGAGAAACAACTAGTTATGAACCTACCCATAGATGCACATGGATAGACCAACCAAAGTTGGGCTCGTGTGTAGTCTATGTGGATTCTATTACCCACTAAGGAATTAAAGTAATTCTTCGAATTGGAGGTTGAGGCTACCAGTTCATAAAAATACCGGGAGAAACTTTAGACTAAAGTCCAAATCTTTAGTATTAATAATTTATGTACTAATAAAGGTCTGGTTTTTCTTTATGCAGCTATGGCCACTACCCTGTTGCTCCGGTCATTATTAGATAATGACAAGCTCGTGGGACCTAATTTCAATAGCTGGTATCGAAAAATGAAAATTATCCTTGAGCATGAGCGGATCCTTTATGTAGTAACGGATTCGGCACTTGAGGAGCCAGCCCCGAATGCTAGAGGGACGGTCCGAGATACTTATCAGAAGTGGCTCAACGACCGCACCACCGTTCAGTGCATAATACTGGCGGCAATGAATGATGAGTTCAGCCATAGGTTCGAGAATGCCCAACCGCAGGAGATGCTTCAAATGTTCAACGACTCCTTTGGCACGCTTGACGATGTTGAAAGGCATTAAACTAGTTGTGCCATTTTTAATGCTCGAATGAGGGATGGGACCTCAGTCATCGATCATGTATTGTACATGATCGAAATGATTGAGCGCCTAAGTAAACTAGGCTTTTCCTTGCACGAGTAGCTCGATAAGGATGCGATCCTTAATTCTTTGCCCAAGTCCTTCCTCCCCTTCCTTACTCATTTTTAGATGACAAAGCCTGCAGTGAACAACCACGGCTTGTTGGAGTTGCTGTAGAACTTTGAGAAGGACCACCAGCTCCATAAGGAGTCGGTGAATGTCGTGGGAGGGTCTTCTTCTGGTCATCGATCCTTTAAGAAAGGGAAGAAGAACAAGAAGAAAAAAAATAAGAAGGTGTAGCCGCATGCTGGGACATCTGCACAGGGTCAACCAAGAAGCGCAAGCCCGACCAGAGCTAGGTGGAGTGCTTCTTTTGCAAGAAGCAGGGACACTGGAAGAGGAACTGTCCTCTATACATTGCCTCCCTGGATCCGAACAGGCCGAAGAACAAGTAAGGTAATTATATGATAACACCTTGCAACTTTTCCATTTGTGATACAACTGTCTAGGTATTGGATACTGGAAGCCCTTATCATATCTATAATTTGATGCAGGGTCTGCAGATCAGTAGGAGATTTGATGAAGGCGAGAGGTTCCTGAACGTTGGAGATGGAAGAAAAGTTCCAGTTCTAGCTTTAAGAATCATGAACCTTGTAATCAATTCTTGTAAAGTAATTTTGAGTGAATGTCACTATTGTCCAAATTTTTTATTAAATATTATTTCTATAGGTCTTTTGGCCATGTACAATTATGAATTTTTAATAAAAAGAAATATTTGCAATATCATTTTGAATGGTGTTACAATGTTTGTTAGACAACTAAATAATAAAATTTACTTACTATCACAGCCTGTTAATGTGGTTCAAACCTCTGGTAAATATCCTAGAATGGATGATATATCAGAAGTCTACCTTTGGCACTGTAGGCTAAGTCATATCAATAAGAACAAGATAAACAGGTTGGCTCAAGAAGGAATTCTTGAAGTTGGTGATTGTGAATCACTTCCAACCTGTGAGTCCTGTCTTCTTGGGAAGATGATCAAGTCACCTTTTACTGGAAAAGGAGAGCAAGCTAGTGAACTCTTGGGTCTGGTACATTCTGATGTGTGTGGACCCATGAGCTCAAGTGCAAGAGGTGGATATTTCTACTTCATAACCTTCACAGATGACCTATCGAGGTATAGGTATGTCTACTTAGTGAAGCCTAAGTCGAAGTCATTTGAAATTTTCAAACTATTTTGAAATGAGGTAGAAAAATATATTGGAAAGTGTATTAAAACTCTTCGATCTGATCGAGGAGGTGAATACCTTTCCAATGAGTTTCTGACATATCTTGGGAAGAATGGGATTCTCTCTCAGTGGACACCTCCTGGAATACCACAGCATAATGGTGTGTCTGAAAGGAGGAATCGGACCTTGTTGGATATGGTTCGATCCATGATGGGTTTGCTGGTCTGCCGATCTCCCTCTGGGGATATGCACTCGAATCGGCTTGTTACCTCCTAAATAGGGTTCTGAGTAAGTCTGTAACCAAAATGCCATATGAGATATGGATAGGACGTAAGCTAGTACTCTCGCACCTTAGGGTTTGGGGGTGTCCGACTTATGTTGAACGTTTAATTACAGACAAGCTTGGACCTAGATCTGACAAGTGTTATTTCATAGGGTACCCAAAAGAGACCAAAGGATATTATTTCTACCTAGCTGATGAGCAAAAAGTGTTTGTCAGCCTTAAGACAATCTTTTTGGAAAAGAAGTTCCTTGATGAAGGGACTGTTGCCTCTAAGGTCAAACTTGAGAAAGTTCGACAGGTGGAAAAATCGACACAAGTTGCTGAACCTGAACCGGATTTGGTTAGATCAGATTTGAAGCTCATTGTTACAGCACCCTTAAGGCGGTCTGGTAGAGTACCACGTCAATCGGACAGATACTATGGTTTCTTGGTCCGGGATGATGATCCTGTCGAACTTGATGAAAATGATGAGGATCCGATCACCTACATGGATGCAATGTGGAGATCTGAATCTGAGAAATGGCTAGAGGCCATGAAATCCAAAATGGAGTCCATGAAGGTCAACGATGTGTGGACATTGGTTGACCCACCCGAAGGAGTAAAACCCATAGGGTGTAAGTGGGTCTTCAAGAAGAAAAGGGGCGCAGACGGAAAGGTGGAGACCTATAAAGCCCGTCTGGTTGCCAAGGGATATCATCAACGTTATAGTATAGACTATGACGAGACATTTTCTCTTGTGGCAATGCTCAAATCCATTCGGATTATACTTGTGATAGCTGCCCATCTGGACTATGAAATCTGGCAGATGGATGTGAAGACAGCTTTTCTAAATGGAGAGCTGGACGAAAAAGTGTATATGATACAACCTGAAGGGTTCACATCCACAGATGAGTCAAAGGTGTGCAGGCTACAGAGGTCTATTTATGGACTTAAGCAGGCATCCCAGAGTTGGAACATATGTTTTGATAGGACGATCAAGATGTATGGCTTCGTTAAGAATGGAGAAGAGCCCTTCATTTATAAGTGGGCTAATGGTCCAGTAGTAGTATTTCTTGTATTGTATGTGGATGACATTCTCTTAATCGGGAATGATGTCCCTGCATTACAGGGAATAAAGATTTGGCTGTCATCACAGTTCTCCATGAAGGATCTGGGAGAAGCTTTCTACATCCTAGGGATGAGGATCTATAGGGATAGATCTAAAAGGTTGCTTGGCTTATCCCAGTCCATGTACATTGATACTATGCCGAGAGGTTCAACATGGAGAATTCCAAGAAAGGCTATCTACCAATAGGCCATGGAATTTCTCTCTCGAAGAGGGATTGTCTGACAACACCTCAAGAGAGAGCATATGGGTAGAATTCTATATACTTCGGCAGTGAGATCTATCATGTACGCCATGACATGTACATGACCAGATGTAGCATACTCACTAGGGATTGTGAGTAGATACCAATCTGATCCAGGAAAGAATCACTGGAAGGTTGTTAAAACCATCCTGAAGTATTTAAGAAATACTAAGGACCAGTGGCTTGTTTATGGTGAATCGGACTTAAGGATTATGGGGTTTACAGACTTTAGTTTCCAGTCTGATCACGATGACAGCAAGAGTGTGTCAGGATTTATTTTTACCCTTAATGGTGGGGCTGTCTGCTGGAAGAGTTCCAAGCAGCACACTGTGGCTGATTCAGTTTGTGAGGCAGAGTATGTCACTGCATCAGATGCTGCCAAAGAAGCGGTGTGGCTAAAGAAATTCATCACTGAGCTCAGAGTAGCACCCTCCCTTGTTGGTCTAGTTTTGCTCTATTGTGACAGCTCTGGAGCCATTGCTCAGGCGAAGGAACCGAAGGCACACCAGTGGATGAAGCATATTCTGCACCGCTATCATCTTACCCAAAAAATCATGGATAGAGGTGACGTCGACCTTCAGAAGATCGATGGGAAGGAGAACCTGGCCGACCCATTTACTAAAGCCATTGCGGTGAAGGAGTTCGACAACTTCAAGTCGAAGATGGGTATTAGATACTACACCGATTGGCTTTAGGCCAAGTGGGAGATTGTTGGGAATAGTGTCCCCAAGCCAATCATCAGCCTATTGACGGTTGTGCTCTTTCTTATATTAGTGTATGAATTATAAATAAATAAAAAATTATTTTGATATTTTTCATTCCAAATTATTTCATCTTCTAACGAACTCCTATGTTGTGGTGAAGTCCTTAGGACTATTTAGACTCGACAAAGGAGGATTTGTTGTTTAGTCCTTAAACCTCTTCACGACCAAATGATACGTTGTTACCAAGGACAACAATGTTTATCAAGCATAGGTCATTGTTTGCCATATGGGTTGGTTGTCATCTTAACCAAGGAGTGTGGAGACACTGGTATGGCTTACAGGTGAGATGTAAGGGTATATCTGCACTGAACGTGACCGACTCCGGAGCTTTTTCTGCTGTCAAGATTTACTCCGATGGGATATGGGTATAACTATCCCTCCGATCTGAGACCGCCATAGTGACTTGCAAACAACTCACTGCACTTAGGCACTGGACTACCTGAATTTCTAATTCAGTGACGGAAGGCTGCTGGGTGTAGTCAAGTACTTGACTTGTCGGTGCATGTGTCAAGATGGGATTGACCACTCCAGTTCAGGAGCTATGTACAGTCGTGTTTCAATTTAGCAAAACCTTGGCCAGGGTAGTCCTAGTGAGGAGTCACAGGACTGTTTGAGTTGAACACGATTCGGATGATCTAATCAGGGTTGACAGTTTAACCCTGAGTCTCCAATGTGGTTCTCGTCAAGAAGGTGAACGGCAAGTGGAGGATGTGTATAGACTTTAAAAAGTTGAATAAAGCCTGTCCGAAGGACAGCTACCCTCTGCCCAAAATTAAAAATTAGTGGATGCAACCTCGGCCACGAGCTTCTCACTTTCATAGATGCATTTTTTGGCTACAATCAAATCAGAATGGCACCAGAGGATGAAGAAAAAACTACTTTTATCACTAACCGTGGTCTTTATTGTTATAGGATCATGCCTTTTGGCCTAAAAAATGCAGGAGCGATCTATCAGTGGTTGGTGAACAAGATCTTCAAAGAGCAGAACGATCACAACATGGAGGTCTACATGGACAACATGCTTGTAAAAAGCAAATCCTCAATGAACCACATCACCGACCTTAAGGAAACCTTCAGTGCCCTTCGAAAATACATGATGAAGCAGAACCTAACCAAGTGTGCTTTTGGAGTAACCTCAGAAAATTCTTGCACTTTATGGTATCGGGGTGCGGGATCGAAGCAAATTCGAAAAAGATTCATGCCATCCAGAAAATAATCGCCCCGAAGTCAATAAAGAAAGTTCAGTGCCTTACTGGGAGAGTAGTAGCTCTGAATCACTTTGTCTCAAGGTCTGCCGAATAGTGCTTATCTTTCTTTCAAACTCTCAAGCAGCCGAAGAACTTTTGTTGGACTACTGAATGTCAGCAAGTATTCAAAGAATTGATGAACTACCTCAGCTCACCTCCACTATTGGCAAAGTCCGAACCTAGAAAGGAGTTGTTCCTGTACCTGACGGTCTCCCCTGTGGCTCTCGCAGCAGTTCTGGTTAAGGAAGAAGCAAAAATTCAATGATCGATCTACTACATAAGTCGAGTATTGAGAGACACCGAAATCAGGTATACTAAGTTAGAGAAACTAACTTACGCCTTGTTGATTTCAGCTCGAAGGCTCCGACTTTACTTTCAAGGGCACATCATAACACTGCTCACCGACCAACCGATTAAGGCAGTTCTGCAGCAAGCGAATGCTTCGGAAGGATAGCGAAATGGGCAGTCGAGCTCATAAATTTTGACATCAACTATCGACCTCGATCGATGATAAAAGCCCAGATATTAGCAGACTTCATAGTGGAATGTACTATCCTGAAAGAAGCCAAACTTGAACGAGGTGAAGCTGACAATCCCAGGCTCCAGCCGAACTCCCCTGAGGAAAGAACGGATCTCCCTGATGGTTTTTGGGCCCTCTATGTGGATGGTTCCTCCAACATGTCAGGTGCGGATGCGGGCCTGATCTTGGTCAATCTGGAAGGAATTATCATGGAGTATGCACTGCACTTCAAATTTCTTGTGACAAATAATGGGGCAGAATATGAAGCTCTGATTGCAGGACTGAGGATCACCAAAGAATTAGAAGTAGATCAGCTCCAAGTCTACAGTGACTCCCAATTGGTGGTGGGACAAGTCAGTAGAAACTATGAAGCTCGAGAGGACAGTATGGCCGAGTATCTCGAAAAGGTAAAAGAGATCATCCCTGCCTTTGACAGCTTTGATATCAAGCAGATTCCAAGAGCAGAAAATACCAGGGCTGATCTTCTCTCCAAGTTGGCTACACTGGCTCTGATTGAACTACCCAAGGAAGTCTTCTTCGAGGTTCTGAAGTGTCCATGTACGGAAGAACCACAGCTTGTAATGGAGATCAGCCATGAACCCAGCTGGATTGACCCACTGATTGCATACCTCAAAGACAGGGTTCTTCCTCATGATGCAAAAGAAGCTCGAAAGCTTAGGAACCAGGCCTTCCGATATATCCTTTATGAAGGTAAGCTGTACAAGAGGTCATAATCTTTGCCCTTCCTGAAATATCTCCGACCTTCTGAAGCCGACTTTGCCTTATGGGAGGTACATGAAGGAGTCTGCAGAAGTCACCTGAGGGCCAGATCTTTATGCCACAAACTGCTCCGACAAGGTTATTACTGGCCTACAATGTACCATGACTCCATTGAATATGTCAGAAAGTATGATCAATGTTAGAGATATGCATATATCCAAAGACAGCCCACCTCCGAACTTACACCTTTGAGTGCCCCATGGCCGTTTGCACAATAGGGGATGGATATCCTTGGACCTTTTTCCATGGCATTCGGGCAGCAAAAGTTCCTCCTGGTAGCAATTGACTACATCACCAAGTGGGTCGAAGTTGAATCTTTGATGAAAATCACAGAAGCTAAAGTGCAGGACTTCATTGGAAGTCAATCATTTGTAGGTTCGGCTTACCCAAAACTCTCATTAATGATAATGGGCGATAATTTACTGAAGAAAGGTTTGTTGAATTTTATAAGGACTTAAACATCTCCCATAACTTCACGTCAGTAGCCCATCCGCAGGCAAACGATGAAGCCGAGGTGACTAACGGGACTCTATTGCAAGGAATCAAGGCGAGACTTGAAAAAACAAAAGGAACTTGGGCAGACAAGCTTTATCATGTGTTGTGGGCATACCGAACTACCCAAAGACTGCCCACGGGGGAGACCCCCTTTGCCTTAGCCTTCAAAACAGAAGTCGTTATCTCGATTGAGCTCAAGCTTCCATCGGCACGAGTTGTGGCATTCGACGAGTAGTGCAACTCATAGGATCTCAAGGCCATCCTCGACTTGTTAGAAGAGAAGCGGGAGACAGCTCAAGTTTGGATGGCAGCCTACAAGCAGAAAGCAGCCCACTACTACAACTCCTGGGTCAAGAGCAAAGCCTTCAGAGCAGGGACTTAGTACTTCAGCGAGCCACTGTTTCACAACCTCAGAACCAAGAGAAGCTTGCCCCGAACTGGGAAGGCCCGTATGAAGTCAAGGAGGTAGACCGGCTCAGAACATACTATCTAAAAGAGCTCAGAGGAGCGGACCTTCCGCGATCATGAAATTTGAAAAATCTACGAATGTATTACCGATAACTTTGCCTTAAATAAAAGTTTCATATTCGCATATCTTTTCTTTTGGCACGAGCTTATAACTATTGGAATAGTATCCCAAAGCCAATCATCAGTCTGTTGACGGTTGTGCTTATTTTTTGTATTTGTATATGAATTATGAATTAATAAAAATTATTTTGGCATTTTTCATCATAAAATATTTCATCTTCTAATGAACTCCTATGTTGTGGTGAAGTCCTTAGGACTATTTAGACTCGACAAAGGAGGATTTGTCGTTTAGTCCTTAAATCTGTTCGCGACCAAATGATACATTGTTACCAAGGACAACAACATTTATCAAGCATAGGTTGTTGTGTGCCATATAGGTTGGTTGTCCTCTTAACCAATGAGTGTGGAGATACTGGTATGGCATACAGGTGAGATGTAAGGGTACATCTACACTGAACGTGACCGACTCCGGAGCTATTTCTGCTGTCAAGATTTGCTCCGATAAAATATGGGTATAAATATCCCTCCGACCTGAGACCGCCACGGTGACTTGCAAGCAACTCACTACACTTAGGCACTGGACTACCTGAATTTCTAATTCAGTGATGGAAGGCTGCTGGGTGTAGTCAAATACTTGACTTGTCGGTGCGTGTGTCAAGATGGGATTGACCACTCCAGTTTAGGAGCTATGTACAGTCGTGTTTCAATTTAGCAAAACCTTGGCTAGGGTAGTCCTTGTGAGGAGTCACAAGACTTTTTGAGTTGAGCACGATTCGGATGATCTGATCAGGGTTGACAATTTAACCTTGAGTCGTCCTAAACATAGAGGTCAAAAGGATGAATTATACAGTAACCATATTCACGTAGGTTCTGAGTGTTGCGATTGCGACCATTCGACCTATCCGATCATCGGGTACCACTACTAGATGGTCACTTCGATTAGTACAGGAATTGGTTTCTGTGCTATCGGCTTAGGTTCGAACCTGCAGGATCACACACATTAGAGGTTCTTATCTGATCTGATGGCTGATGTAGAATCCTACATATTTGAGACTCAGTGATCGAGAATCAGGATTCTCTGATCATGAGTTCCACACATTATGGGTATCGGGGTCAAGAGTCCCATTGGTTGGGATTTTTCGATCAGATTTACATATCGATGAATTCTGATGCCTGATTGCCCATCGAATTTGGAATCAATATTTATGAGAGATTTAATTAGTAATTTGATCGCTAATTTACTCAATTTGATTGGATAATTATTTTTGGATCAAGTCCAATTGAATTGGATTCAGTTGGGTTTGACTCGATTAGATTAAGAGTTGACCTACTTGTCCAGATGGTTTGGTCCCTGATTTGATCAGGGGTTGGGCTTAGTCAATTCCTGATTTGATTAGGATTTTATTGAGCCTAATTAAGCCTAATTAAGTTAGGTTTAAATTAGTCTAATTGGACCTAACTTATTTGGTTCAATTAGGTTGGTTTAAATAATTAAACCACCTTGACCCAATTTCCATGCGCCACCTCACTTCCATTGCATCCATTTGGATTCATGAGAAGGAACTTTTTATGAATTTTTTTCTCATGCCAAGCCCTCTCCACGCCCCACTTTAATGGGCCAAATGGATGGATAAGGATGATTGATTGGCCATTCAAATTCAAAATAAAGTTTGAATTTGAATGGGCAATCAATCTTTGCACCTTATCCCTTTTTTTACGCCCTATTTATTATATGAGAAAAGGTTTCTCATGAAATCACTCCATACATAATTTAAGCCATGCCTCACGTCTTTAGTGGATAAGGGATGAGTTGGTGTCCATTTGAATTCAAAATTTGATTTGAATTCAAATGTGCAATTACTCATCTTTATTCTTTCTTTTGGATAAGACGTTTGACGTTGTTATAAAAGGAGGAGAAGAGTGGAGCATGCAAGAAGAAGTTTTTTGGAGAAAAATTTTAGGGCGTGAGAAGTCTTGTGCGTGAGAAGGAAGTCCGTATTTTTCCAAGAGAAAAAGAAAGAAAAGAAAGAAAAGTGGGTGCAAGGTTTCCGGTGAGTTTCCTAGAGTTTTAGCGTGGGGTTCGAAAAGTGAGAAAGTGAGCTATGAGTGTCGTGAGCCCACAAAATCTCAAGAAAATCTTCAACATCCTCTCAAGTATGTCTGTTGATGATCCGGAGTATTCGAAGAATCGACAGACATCGATCGAAGAAGTTCGATCAGCATCCACCGTCAAAAGGGCTCTACAATGAGCTAGCACTCGTGAAGAGTCGATCAGATTGGGAGCTTCATGTGGATGATCTGCAGAGGTCAGACACACTGTATGGCTGCGTCGCGATGATCAGACTCTCCCGACGGTGATCAGATTGCGGCGATCTACTACCCACACAAAGGTATTGTGTTTTGAACATATTAAGTAAAGTGTTTACTGTTCGAATTTGAATTTAAAATTTAAATGAATGCATGCTATATATCATATTTAGATCCTAGTGTAGAAAAAATTTATGTTAATTAATTAGATTAATTAATATTTTTCCACTGTAAAATCATAATTTTGACAAAAATTTAAAATTACCATTTTACCCCTGCACTGAATTTTTCCACAGATGGTATCAGAGCCAGGTTCTTAGATATGATATATATATTTGCATGCATAGCTTAAGTTGTAATCTAAAAGTTTATATTTGAAATTTGAAATTCAAAATTTAAAATTTGAATTTTGAAAGTTGTTCGAAATTCAAAATTCAAAAAAATTTTGAAATTTAAAATTTGAAATTTGAATTTTGAAATTTGAAATTCAAAATTCAAAAATTTGAAATTCAAAATTTGAAATTTGGGTGAAATTTTAAATTTGAAATTCAAAATTTAAAATTTAAAATTCAAAATTTGAAATTCAAAAATTTGAAATTTATTTGAAATTTGAAATTCAAAATTTAAAATTTAAAATTTGAAATATGAAATTTAAATTTTGAAATTGGTATATTTAGATATACTTGATCCAAGTAGCAAGTAATCGAATTAGGTTGGTTGCCATGGTCGTCCAGTCATAGGAGAAAGTTAGGATTTAAAGGCCCTCTCCTCCCATTCGATGGGGTCTCCTATGGCGGTAGGGGTGCCGCTGCAATTATATCCCATGTAGATGAAGCAGTGAAAGAAATTAATTGTAAAGGTTCCATTATGAAATTTATCATGAATGTATTAGATTAGATCTAAAGGAATATTCATGATTTATCTTGATTGAGTTATTTTCTATTATGTAATTAGCAATAGGATTGCTATTTATGAAATGTGCTGATCTATTTGTGTAATGAGTCAACATATTTGGTGAACAGAAAATAAAATCTTTCAAATTTAAAAATTATTTTCGAAATGCCAAACCCTGACCCATTAGCCCAAATACTTAATTAAAAGAATTAAGTGTTGTTTAGTAGGTCTAGAATTGTGAATTAAGACCTAAGACAATTGCATAAACTTGTGGGTCAATGGGTTAGATGGATTAGGTCCATAATTGGGTTAGACCTAAGGTTAGCTTAAAGAAATGGACTAAATTAGAGTAATTGATCAAATCTAATCAAAAGTTGACTTAGATTAGATCAAGGATACTCTAGACTCAACTCCAATAGTTGTAGTTGAATGGGTCCATATCTTTAACTAGACTAAGATAGACTTAATTCATGGCTACGCGGTGGAACCCTATTTAATAAGTTGATCAAATTAAAACTAATGAACCGGTTGGTGTCTAAGGTAAGTTTGGCATTTTGATCACTAGTTTTTAACTGGGAGCTACTCGCAGTGATTCGATCTCTGACGAGTTAATGGCTTATCCCCATCACTGATCTCACTTACCTGGCCAACCTGGTGAATTAGGTTTTGATTAGATCACTTGGTGATTAGGGCTCACCCATGTCATTAGGTAAATCAATTTGACTGATTTAGGTGCTCCTAATGCCAGCTTTAATTAAATCCTTTTTTAATCTGACTTGGTGAAGTCAGTGGGAGGATTGAAATTGGCTGGTAATTTATCTTCTCATCTATTCTTTAATAAAATCTTCAAAAATTATTAGGTCCTAAAAATGATTAAGTTATATTGATAACTAAGTCATAGCCTCCCATTAAGTGAGTGATAATGAGTCCATTAGTTTAATAATCATTGGAGGCCCAAAGGCCTGGTGCTTATTGACTAATGAAATTATCATTCATAATATGATAATTTGGTTTGAGTCTTTCTGATGGCGGTCAGGTTGGCCGACCAAAGTCGGGCCTGATCATTTATTGGTCCGATTCAACAAATCAAATCATGTTAATGGTTGGACCTAACTAGATCTTTTCAGTGGAGGCCAAAGCCTACTGATTAGGTTCTGGGGTAAAATCAATTACTAGAAGTTGTTTAGCGAAACAACTGGTTATGAACCTACCCATAGATGCACATGGGTTGACCAACCAATGTTGGGCTCGTATGTAGTCTGTATGGATTCCAGTACCCACTAAGGAATTAAAGTAATTCCTCGAATTGGAAGTTAAGGCTACCAGTTCGTAAAAATACTGGGAGAAACTTTAGACTAAAGTCCAAGTCTTTAGTATTTATAATTTATGTACTAATAGAGGTCTGGTTTTCCTTTATGCAGCTATGGCCACTACCCTGTCCCTCCGGTCATTATTAGATAATGACAAGCTCATGGGAGCTAATTTTGATAGCTAGTATCGCAAATTAAAAATCATCCTTGAGCATGAGCGGATCCTTTATGTAGTAATGGATCCGGCACCTGAGGAGCCAACCCCGAATGTTAGAGGGACGGTCCAAGACACTTATCAAAAGTGGCTCAACGATCGCACCACTGTTCGGTGCATTATGCTGGTAGCAATGAATGATGAGTTCAGCCGCAGGTTCGAGAATGCCCAGCCACAAGAGATGCTTCAAATGTTGAATGACTCCTTTGGCACGCCTGACGACGTTGAAAGGCACAAAACTAGTTGTGCTATTTTCAATGCTAGAATAAGGGATGGAGCCTCAGTCACTGATCATGTACTGTACATGATCGAAATGATTGAGCGCCTAACTAAACTGGACTTTCCCCTGCATGAGCAGCTCGATAAGGATGCGATCCTTAATTCATTACCCAAGTCCTTCCTCCCCTTTCTTACTCATTTTTGGATGACAAAGCCTACAGTGAACTACCACGGTTTGTTGGGGTTGCTGCAGAACTTTGAGAAGGATCACCAGCTCCATAAGGAGTCGGTGAATGTTGTGGGAGGGTCTTCTTCTGGTCGTCGACCCTTTAAAAAAGGGATGAAGAAGAACAAGAAGAAGAAGAATAAGAAGGTGCAGCTGCATGCTGGGACATCTGCACAGGGTCAGACCAAGAAGTGTAAGCCCGACCAGAGCCAGGCGGAGTGCTTCTTTTGCAAGAAGCAGGGGCACTGAAAGAGGAACTGTCCTCTATACATTGCCTCACTGAACCTGAACAAGCCGAAGAAGAAGCAAGGTACTTATATGATAATACCTTGCAATATTTTCATTTATGATACTACTGCCTGGGTATTGGATACCGAAAGCCCTTATCATATTTGCAATTTGATGCAGGGTCTGCAGGTCAATAAGAGATTTGATGAAGGCGAGAGATTTCTGAACGTTGGAGATGGAAGCAAAATTCTAGTTCTAGCATTAGGAATCATGAACCTTGTAATCAATTCTCAAACATAATTCTGAGTGAATGTCACTATTATCCAAGCTTTTTATTAAATATTATTTCTGTAGGCCTTTTGGCCATGAACGGTTATCAATTTTTAATAAAAGGAAACATTTGCAATATCATTTTGAATGGTGTTACAATATTTGTTGGACAACTTAATAATGAAATTTACTTTCTATCATAATCTGTTAATGTGGTTCAAACCTCCAGTAAACACCCTAGAATAGATAATGTGTCAGAAGTCTACCTTTGGCACTGTAGGCTAGGTCATATCAATAAGAACAGGATAAACAGGTTGGCTCAAGAAGGAATTCTTGAAGTAGGTGATTGTGAATCACTTTCAACCTGTGAGTCCTGTCTTCTTGGTAAAATGATCAAATCACCTTTTACTGAAAAAGGTGAGCGAGCCAGTGAACTCTTGGGTTTGGTACATTCTGATGTATGTGGACCCATGAGCTCAAGTGCAAGAGGTGGATATTTCTACTTCATAACCTTCACAGACGACCTTTCGAGGTATGGGTATGTCTATTTAATGAAGCATAAATCGGAGTCATTTGAAATATTTAAACTATTCCGAAATGAGATAGAAAAATAAACTGGAAAGTATATTAAAACTCTTCGATCTGATCGAGGAGGTGAATACCTTTCCAATGATTTTCTGACATATCTTAGAGAGAATGAAATTCTCTCTCAGTGGACTCCTCCTGGAACACCACAACATAATGGTGTATCTAAAAGGAGGAATCAGACCTTGTTGGACATGGTTCGATCCATGATGGGGTTTGCTGGTCTGTCGATCTCTCTCTGGGGATATGCGCTCGAATCGGCTTGTTACCTTCTAAATAGAGTTTCGAGTAAGTCTGTAACCAAAACACCATATGAGATATGGATAGGACGTAAGCCAGTACTCTCGCACCTTAGGGTTTGGGGGTGTCCGGCTTATGTTAAACATTTAATTACAGACAAGCTTGGACCTAGGTCTGAC
This sequence comes from Elaeis guineensis, assembly GCF_000442705.2. Lineage (NCBI taxonomy): Eukaryota > Viridiplantae > Streptophyta > Magnoliopsida > Arecales > Arecaceae > Elaeis > Elaeis guineensis. The sequence goes on from NC_026000.2 coordinate 97,474,445, forward strand.
AAGTGTAATTTTATAAGGTACCCAAAAGAGACCAAAGGGTATTACTTTTACCTAGCTGATGAGCAAAAAGTGTTTGTCAGCCTTAAGGCAATCTTTTTGGAAAAGGAGTTCCTTGATGAAGGGACTGTTGCCTCTAAGATCGAACTTGACGAAGTTCGGTAGGTGGAAAAACTGACACAAGTTGCTGAACCTGAACTGAATTTAGTTAGATCAGATCCGGAGCCCATTGTTCAAGCACCCTTAAGGCGATCTGATAGAGTACCATATCAATCGGACAGATACTATGATTTCTTGGTCCGGGATGGTGATCCTATCGAACTTGATGAAAATGATGAGGATCCGATCACCTACATGGATGCAATGCAGAGATCCAACTCTGAGAAATGGCTGGAGGACATAAAATCCGAAATGGAGTCCATGAAGGTCAATGATGTGTGGATATTGGTTGACCCACTCGAAGGTGTAAAACCCATAGGGTGTAAGTGGGTCTTCAAGAGGAAGAGAGGCGTAGACGAAAAGGTGAAAAACTATAAAGCCCGTCTGGTTGCCAAAGGATATTGTCAACGTTATGGTATAGACTATGACGAGACATTTTCTCCTATGGCGATGCTCAAATCCATTCGAATTATGCTTGCGATAGCTGTCCATCTGGACTATGAAATCTGGCAGATGGATGTGAAGACAGCTTTCCTAAATGGAGAGCTGGATGAAGAGGTGTATATGATACAATATGAAGGATTCATATCCACAGATGAGTCTAAGGTGTGCAAGCTACAGAGGTCCATTTATGGACTTAAGCAGGCATCACGGAGTTGGAACATACGTTTTGATAAGATGATCAAGATGTATGGCTTCGTTAAGAATGGAGAAGAGCCATGCATTTATAAACGGGCTAATGGTCTAGTAGTAGTATTTCTTGTATTGTATGTGGATGACATTCTCTTAATCGAGAATGATGTCCCTGCATTACAGGGAATAAAGATTTGGCTGTCGTCACAGTTCTCCATGAAGGATCTTGGAGAAGCATCCTACATCCTAGGATGAGGATCTATAGGGATAGATCTAAAAGGTTGCTTGGTTTATCTCAGTCCACGTACATTGATACTATGCTGAAAAGGTTCAGCATGGAGAATTCCAAGAAAGGCTATCTTCTGATAGGCCATGAAATTTCTCTCTCGAAGAGGGATTGTCCGACAACACCTCAAGAGAGAGAGCGTATGATAGGATTCCATATGCTTCGGTAGTGGGATCTATCATGTACGCCATGACATGTACACGATCAGATGTGGCATACTCACTAGGGTAGTGAGTAGATACCAATCTGATCCAGGGGAGAATCACTGGAAGGTTGTTAAAACCATCCTGAAGTATTTAAGAAATACTAAGGACTAGTGGCTTGTTTATGGTGAATCGGACTTGAGACTTATAGGGTTTACAGACTCAAGTTTTCAGTCTAATCATGATGACAGCAAAAGTGTGTTGGGATTTATTTTTACCCTTAATGGTGGGGCTATCTGCTGGAAAAGTTCCAAGCAGCACACAGTGGCTGATTCAGTTTGTGAGGCGGAGTATGTCGCTGCATCAGATGCTGCCAAAGAAGCAGTGTGGTTGAGGAAATTCATCACCGACCTTGGAGTAGCACCCTCCCTTGTTGGTCCAGTTCTGCTCTACTGTGATAGCTCTGGAGCTATTGCTCAGGCGAAAGAACCAAAGGCACACCAATAGACGAAGCATATTCTGCGCCGCTACCATCTCATTCGGAAAATTGTGGATCGAGATGACGTCGATCTTCAGAAGATCGACGGGAAGGAGAACCTGGCTGACCTATTCACTAAAGCCATTGTGGTGAAGGAGTTCGACAACTACAAGTCGAAGATGGGTATTAGATACTCCACCGATTAGCTTTAGGCCAAATGGGAGATTATTGGGAATAGTGTCCCGAAGCCAATCGTCAGCCTGTTGACGGTTGTGCTTATTTTTTATATTTATACATGAATATGAATTAATAAAAATTATTTTGGTATTTTTCATCATAAAATGTTTCATCTTCTAATGAACTCCTATGTTGTGGTGAAGTCCTTAGGACTATTTAGACTCGACAAAGGAGGATTTGTCGTTTAGTCCTTAAATTTATTCGCGACCAAAAGATACATTGTTACCAAGGATGACAACGTTTATTAAGCATAGGTCGTTGTGTGCTATATAGGTTGGTTGTCCTCTTAACCAATGAGTGTGGAAACACTGGTATGGCATAGAGGTGAGATGTAAGGGTACATTTACGTTGAACGTGACCGACTCTGGAGCTATTTCTGCTGTCAAGATTTGCTCTGATGGAATATGGGTATAAATGTCCCTCTGATCTGAGACCGCCACGGTGACTTGCAAGCAACTCACTACACTTAGGCACTGGACTACCTGAATTTCTAATTCAGTGACGGAAGGCTGCTGGGTGTAGTCAAGTACTTGACTTGTCGATGCGTGTGTCAAGATGGGATTGACCACTCCAATTTAGGAGCTGTGTACAGTCGTGTTTCAATTTAGCAAAATCTTGGCTAAGGTAGTCCTTGTGAGGAGTCACAAGACTTTTTGAGTTGAGCACGATTCGGATGATCTGATCAGGGTTGACAGTTTAACCCTGAGTCATCCTAAACACAGAGGTCAAAAGGATGAATTATATAGTAACTATATTCACGTAGGTTCTGAGTGTTGCGATTCCGACCATTCGACCTATCCGATCGTTGGGTACCATTGCTAGATGGTCACTTCGATTAGTACAGGAATTGGTTCCTGTGCTACCGGCTTAGGTTCGAACCTGTGGGGTCACACACATTAGAGATTTCTATCTGATCTGATGGCTGATGTAGAATCCTACATGTTTGGGACTCAGTGATTGACAATCAGGATTCTCTGATCATGAGTTCCACACATTATGGGTACCGGGGTCAAGAGTCCCACTGGTTGGGATTTTTCGATCAGGTTTACATATCGATGAATTCTGATGCCTGATTGCCCATCGAATTTGGATTCAGTATTTATGAGAGGTTTAATTAGTGATTTGATCGCTAATTAACTCAATTTGATTGAGTAATTATTTTTGGATCAAGTCCAATTGAATTGGATTCAGTTTGGTTTGACCCGATTAGGTTAAGAGTTGACCTAATCGTCGAGATGGTTTGGTCCCTGATTTGATCAGGGGTTGGGCTTAGTCAATTCTGATTTGATTAGAATTTTATTGAGCCTAATTAAGCCTAATTAAGTTGGGTTTAAATTAGTCTAATTGGACCTAACTTATTTGGTTCAATTAGGTTGGTTTAAATAATTAAACCACCTTGACCCAATCTCCATGCGCCACCTCACTTCCATTGCACCCATTTGGATTCATGAGAAGGAACTTCTCATGAATTTTTTCCTCATGCCAAGCCCTCTCTACACCCCACTTTAATGTGCCAAATGGATGGATAAGGATGATTGGTTGGCCATTCAAATTCAAAATAAAGTTTGAATTTGAATGGGCAATCAATCTTTGCACCTTATCCCTTTTTTTATGCCTTATTTATTACATGAGAAAAGGTTTCTCATGAAATCACTCCATGCATAATTTAAGCCATGCCTTACAGCTTTAGTGGATAGGGATGAGTTGGTGTCCATTTAAATTTAAAATTTGATTTAAATTCAAATGTGCAATTACTCATCTTTATCTTTTCTTTTGGATAAGACGTTTGACGTTGTTATAAAAGGAGGAGAAGAGTGGGGTGTGCAAGAAGAAGTTTTTTGGAGAAAGATTTTGGGGCGTGAGAAGTCTTGTGCATGAGAAGGAAGTCCATATCCTTCCAAGAGAAAAAAGAAAGAAAAGTGGGTGCAAGGTTTCTGGTGAGTTCCCTAGAGTTTTAGCCTGGGGTTGGGGAAGTGAGAAAGTGAGCTACGAGTATTGTGAGCCCACAAAATCTTAGGAAGATCTTCAACATCCTCTCAAGCATGTCTATTGATGATCTGGAGCATCGAAGAATCGACAGACATCGATCGAAGGAGTTCGATCAGCATCCACTGTCAAAAGGGCTCTACAACGAGCTAGCACTCATGAGGAGTCGATCAGACCGAAAGCTTCATGTGGACAATCCACAGAGGTCAGACACACTGTGTGGCTGCATCACAATGATCAGACTCTCTCGATGGTATTCAGATTGCGGCAATCTACTACCCGCACAAAGGTATTGTGTTCTGAACACATTAAGTAAAGTGTTTACTGTTCGAATTTGAATTTTAAATTTAAATGAATGCATGCTATATATCATATTTAGATCCTAGTGTAGAATAAATTTATGTTAATTAATTAGATTAATTAATATTTTTCCCCTGTAAAATCATAATTTTGAAAAAAAAATTAAAATTACCATTTTACCCCTGCACTGAATTTTCCCACAATAACGACATTAAGTAGCTCCTTCAGATAATCAAAATTCAGCATGTTAGGAACAGGAGAAGAACCTCATCCTAACACGAGCAAAGTCGAAGGCCTGATTATTTAGAGATCGGATGGGAGGAGAGGCTCTTGCAATGGCCCTTATGTGCCCCCACAGCCATGTTAGGAACAGGAGGAGAACCTCGTCCTAACATGAGCAAAGTCGAAGGTTCGATTATTTAGAGATCGGATAGGGGGAGAGGCCCTCGCAACGACCCTTATGTGCCTCCACAGCTATGTTAGGAACAGGAGGAGAACCTCGTTCTAACATAAGCAAAGTCGAAGGCCCGGTTATTTAGAGATCGGATGGGGGGAGAGGCCCTCGCAATGGCCCTTATGTGCCCCCACAGCCATGTTAGGAACAGGAGGAGAATCTCATCCTAACATGAGCAAAGTCGAAGACCCGATTATTAAGAGACCGGATGGAGGGAGAGGCCCTCGCAATGACCCTTATGCGCCCCCATAGCCCTGTTAGGAATAGGAGGAAAACCTCATCCTAACATGAGCTGAAATTGACTATGTCAAAAATAAGAGGAGAACCTCATCCTGACAGAAATGAAGACCTTATCATTTAAGACCGGATGAGAGAAAAAGCCTCCTCAATGGCTCCTCTACACCCCTACAATCCAATTAAGAGCGGAGGAAAAACCCTCGCCCAAACATAAAAAAAAGGGGGGAAAAAAGAGAAAAGTGATGAGCTACGCTAGAGACAAGGGAGAAATGAACTACATCTAAGACACAAGGGACCTCATCTCAACGAGGAAGAAAACTCTTGTCAAAAATCCTCAGTCTCTAAGGGAGAACCTAACACTAGCAGGAGAAAATAGACATCCTCAAAGTAACGAGAAGTTCGAACCTCAAGCTCGAACACTGGGAGAAAGCTTCAAACTCGAATGGCCTCAAAAAGACCTTCGATCATGAACAAAAAGGACGAATCAACATGGTGATGACTAGGAACCTTCAAACAATGTCGACATCGAATAAGACAAAAGATAAAAGAAGCTCGATAAATGACAACTCAGAGCAAGAGTAAACAAGATAATAAGAAAATTCTATTTTATTTCATTAGTAAAGAATGCATTACAAAAGCCTTCGAAGGCCAAAAAAAAAAAAGAAACTACAAGAAAAGAAAAGAATACAAGGAACAAAAGGTAAAAAAGCTCTAAAGAAGCTCGGCTTCTTCTGACTTCGAACTCTCGATTCCAGCCATTATCAAGGATTGCTTTAAGTTCTCAACTTCTTCTTCCAGTTCCTTCTTTCTTAACAGCATCTCCCGATATATTTGGTGGAACCGCTGGCTTTCACCCTTCGATTCTCGAAGCTTCTTCCTCAGAACTTCGGACTCTGCTTCGGCATCCTTGACCGCCTGCTGCTCATAGGCCAGCTGAATCTTCAGCTGCTGCAGTTCAGCCTTCTCCTACCCAAGGGCCACGGACAGTTATTCCACGATCCCCCTCAAGGAGCGGAGCTCGTCGGAGCCTTGAACCGAAATGGCCTGGGCTCTCTCGGACAACTGCTTCTGAAGGCGAGCAATCTCGTCGGTTGCTGTTTTGAGCCTCCTTCTGTAGTCATCAATTTATCCGCACCAGCTGACTCGATAGGCATTGTAATTCGCCTCGACGTCCTGGAGCTACTTCTGGAGGTCGAAGAATTTCTTCGACCAGTCCCAATCGTGGTCGGCCTAAGTTGTAAGCCAGGACGAGCTCCCTTCCAATTGATCGATCTTCTCCCGTGTGGCCGCCAACTCGACCTCGAGGGAGCTGATCTTGGAGGCCTGAGTCCAAGATCGATCGCTGGTGCATTTTTGGAGTACCTTAAGCTCCTTCACAAAGTCGGCCTTCTTCTGGGTGTAGTCCATGAAGCCCTTTTTGTGGAGGCCCCGAAGCGTGTAACCTCCGCGGTGGCTTCCGAATGGCTCTTCCTTAACTGTGAAGTTCATCATCCATCTTCTTTGATTTCTTCGTTAGGTGACAAACTTCCCTTCCCAGATCCTGGATCATGGACTTCAAAGGAATCCCCTACGATAGGGGGAGAGCTTCGGCAGGGCACTGTTGTAGGGAAACAAGAATGTCACAATGCAAATCAGTGCAAGAAAATAAAAATGAGAAGAAAAATGAAGTAGAGTAAGAAAAAAGAGCTCTCTGTAAAGAAGAATCTGATTTCATTGATTAAGTAGTTCTTAAGTACAAGAGAAAGAGAAAAAATCATAACAAAAGAAAAGTATAGAATTAGAGGTTTCGAAACTCTGGGGCAGAAGTGGAGGAGCTCGGTGCCCCCGGAAGGTTGGTCGCGGCAGCTGCGGTAGTCGAAGAGGTCCCAGCTAGAGGGAGATCGACAGCAGCTTCGGAAGGTCCGGCTTCATCATCAGATGCTTCATCCAGGAAGCTGAGGTCGAGTTCGAGAAACTTTTTGACCACCTTCTCTTGGCAGAGCTTGAAGCCTTTGATGAAGGCGGCCTGGCCGAACTGGACATTCAGATCCCTCATCTCGAAGGAGGTCTTGAACTCCTCCACTGCTTGGGCCCGTGCCTCCGAGACTAGGGTCGGGATCTGCTCCTTCAGCTTGGAGACTTCGACCTCTGCCTTCTTTCTTTCCTCCTCCAGGGTGGCCTTCAGATCTGCCGAAGTTTGCTCCTCATTCTAGAGCACCTACTAGAGGCTCGCGACTTCAATGACCTTCTCCTTCAGGCAGGCAGCTTCTGCCTGGCGACCTACCTCCGCTTGGGCTGCTTCCTTTTTAGCATTATTCATCACCTCGATGTTGGCAATGAGCTGGTGTCCAATCTACAAGGACGGCCAGGAAGTCAATATGAAAGCTAAGTAAAGAAGCAAAAGGAAGAAAAAAATAAATCAGCCTACCTCAAGAAAGGACCCCAAAGAGTCCCAGACCCTCTGTTCAGGATCGGCATGGACGATCCTGTGGACAACCTCGGGCAAAATACACCCGTCGACCAACCTCTTTATTAAATCCCTATTGTTGAAGGAATTCTCCACCGGATCCTCTTTGGAGCCGTCGGCCCCCTCGATGGCAGCCCTGCTGCTGCAGATCTTGCGGGCCACTGTCTTCTTCCTTCTCCTCCTTTCAACCCCCGGTGCCTCCTCGGGATGAGACTCTAGAGCGGGAACCTCAGCCAGAGGACTTCTCGAAGAAGCTCAGGGGACTACGGGCTCGAAGTCGGAGGGGGCATCAACAGCAATGGCCGCCTAGGAAAGCACAATCGAGCCTGTCTCTTCTACCCTTGCCTTCTTTGCCGACCTAGAAGTTGCGGCGCCTTTCCTCTTATGGGCCTTGAGACCCTTGGCTAGCATCCGAGCTGCATCTGCGTCCATATCTGCAATGAAAAAAAGATCGACACAGCTTAGAAATAGAACAAGAGGAAAGGAGAAGCAGTGAATGACTTGAGAAAAAATAAATAAATAAAATACCAGTAGGGTTGAGAGGGTTTAGGCCGACGTTAAATAAGAGTTGCTCCTTCAGAAGGTCAGAGAGGAGAGGAGCTGGATAAGCCTTAAGTTTATTGAAGGCTTCAAGATCATCCTTCTCCAGGCTAGAAGCCCGGTGGACGGAGTCCCTCAGGGAGCCCCAAGGGGGCAACCCCAGCATCAGGGTCGGGCATCGGAGGTAGAAATACTTCTCCTTTCAGTTGTGGATAGAAGAGGGGGCACCTTTCAGCAACCCCATTCTACCGAATTGGAGGGAGAAGTACCACCAGTCCTTTGTCGAAGGGTGACGCTTGAAGGTATAGAAATTTTTAAACAAGGAAAGAGTTGGTCGGACTTCAGCTAAATGATAGAGGAAAAGAAATCCTATCAGAAATCTAAAGGAGTTCGATGCTACAGAAACTAGAGAAATATTTAAAAAGTGAAAAAGAGAAACAACAAAAGGTGGAAGTGGAAGTCGAAGTCCAGTGCAGAAAGCTTCCTAGTATAAGCAGAAGCAGCCAGGGGGAGGGACGCTAGCCCAGTCAGTTAGCTCGAGAAGCTCAAGCTCATACTCCGAAGGAACTTCATACTGAATCCTAATTAGCGAGAGTTTGTTCGAAGTCAAAGAGCTGGGAATGGTGTTTGGTACAAAGATCGGATGAGGTCCATCTACAGAACTAGGATTCTGGGAGGTCAGAACGGATGAACTTTTAGAACTGTTAGAGGAGGAAGTGTTGGAGGACATTTTGAATCAAGTGAAAACCCCACAAAAAATCCAAAAAAATTGAGAAAAATAAGAAACAAGGTGCTCGTGAAAAACCTGAATGGGCAGAATACGAAGGAGAAAAAATGGAAGAACAGTAAGAAAAAAAAGAATTCTGGAACTAACCTAGGCTAGTTTGAGAGATGCAGAAGGGCAGCGAGGGCGATGGAGGATGACCTGAAGGGCGCCTAAGGTTGAGAGGGATGCTGGAGGAGGACGAAGCTCTCGGGGAAGAAGAGGGGACCGAAAAAAGTCTCAGGCAAAGTGAAACCCCTGAAGGAGGGGGATGGGTTTAAATAGACAGCGGGGTCCAGCGCAATAATGATTGCAGATCTCCTTTGGCTGATCTACAATCGTCGCATGTCCCACTCGTTGTGGCAGACGGCTAACGACTGACAGAATCATTATTGTGCCATACCTAGAGCAATGCTCTAATGAAAATCTCGAAAAAATCTTTTTGGGTCACCTCGATTTGAAAAGACTCCAGCATCGATGCGCCAAATGTCAAAATATTTGGAAATAATTGAATACGAAAATCGAGGGGGGCAACTTCGACTGTGAAAATTTTTTTGTACTTCATTCATTCGAAACCCGAACTCGAAAGTAGGGGGACTGGTGTTGGGTATAAAATAACCCCAGTCGAAGTTCGTAAGAGGTCAACCCTCCCAGGACTCTTCTGACTTCCGACCTTGTGCGGTGTCTTTCTGAACTCCCCCGACCATCCGAGCTTCCGCAGTACCATCCAGACTCCTCCAGCAGTCGACCTTCCACAGTGTCCTCCAGATTTCTCCAACGGACGAACTCCTATCGTGCCATCCGGGCTCCTCCAGCAGTCGACCTTCCATAGTGTCCTCCAGATTTCTCCAATGGATGAACTCCTATCGTACCATCCAGACTTCTCCAATAATGAGCTCTTTCAGTCGTCCGTCAGACTACTCCAAATGCTCTCTAGGCTTCACTATCAGTCGATTTTCTATAGTGATCGACTACTCTCTGAATCTCTTCCAGACTTCCTCCTGTCACGATCGATTATACTCCGAGCTTCTTTCAGACTTAGTCAATGTCCAAGCTTCTCCAGCAGCAGGACTTCTACAGTAGCCAGACTCCATCCAAGTTTCTGCGGTGGTCGACTGCCTTTCAAATTTCATCCGAGCTCCTACAAGAATCGGACTATGTTCGAACTTTTGCAGCGGATAAATTCCAAACAAACTTCTACAATAGACGAGCTCCAACAGTCAGATTTCTACTCCGAACTTCCACGGCAACCAAATTTCATCCGAGCTTCTACGATAAGCGATCTCCATCCGGGCTTCCACGGCAACCGAACTTCATCCGAGTTTCTACGATAAGCGGTCTCCATCTGGACTTCTATGGCAACTGATCTCCATTCGAGCTTCTACGCCATCAACCTTCAACAGTGCCAGCTGACCTTCCACAGAGCCATCTTGACTCCTCCAGCAGACGAACTTCCACAATGCCCTCCAGACTCTTCTATCGGATGAACCTCGACAACGTCTTTCGAATTTCGCTATCGATCGACCTTCTACTAGATTCCTCATGCAACCGAACCTCTCTAGCGGACAATCTTCAAACTAGTTTTTACATCAAACAAATTTCAGACGGACTTCTCTTGCAATCGAACCCCAGTCGAATTTCTCCAACAGAAAGTTTCCATCCGGGCTTCTACAGCAGATGATTTCCATCTGCAGCACCAACAGCACCCAACCACAGTTAACCCATCTGCAACCTCGGAGACATCCAACCTTCTCCAAGATTGCTGTGACAGAGAGCTATTCCGCTCCACCAGAAATCCAACCGAGCTTCAGCCATCCGGCCCGAACTTCCTGGCGTGTCGCGACAACGAACACCACTCCTCTCCGTAATAAATTCCATGTGGCCCCACCACTCTCCGACAGGTCACGACAATAAACACCACTCCTCTCCGTAACAAACTCCATGTGGCCCCACCACTCTCCAACAGGTCGCGACAACAGACACCACTCCACTCTTCATAACAAACTCCACATGGCCCCGCCACTCTCTGATAGCTCGCGACAACGGACTCCACTCCTTTCCGTAACAAACTCCATGTGGCCCTGAATGGCCCACTACCAAGCAGTTACGGATGTCGTTGTCAATCGGTTACGCACCCTCATCTATAAAAGAGACCCCCCAGATACGTTCTCCTCTAAGCTCTAAAACTCTATCTCAAAATTCTGCTAAAATCTCATTTGAGTGCTCCATTTCTGTTGAAGCAGAGTACTGATTTGAGCATCGGAGGATCTTGTCGGAGCACCCCCAACTCCAGTTTAGACTTTCTTTACAGGTCCCGATGGTGGTCGTGATCCCCTCGACTCCAGCTTCTCCGACATCGATGGAATTCTGCACCAATAGTTTTCTTATTAATAGTCTCTGTTGCTCCTAGATTGATTTTGATGATTACAAAGCAGATTGAAGGGATACAAATAATTTTAAAATGAAAAAGTCCTTATGCTCTTCAAGGGTAAAATCATAATTTTACAAAAATCCTGATTTGATAGTACCATTTGGTAGAACAAATGATTTGAAATCTATTGGTGAAGATTTCATTGTGTTTGGACTTATATTTTTGAAGTTATGAAGGTTTGAAGTGCATGAGTCGACTCATGAGTCAACTCATGGCACTGTGAGCTGATTGGCATGCAAAAATTCTCCTTGGCACGCTAGTTTTCTGGCTTGGCACGACCTGTGAGTCGACTCATGAGTCGACCCACAAGGCATGAGTCGACTCATGAGTCGACCCCTGCTAATTTGAGCCAAGAATTTCCAGAAACGCATTCTCTGGTTTTTGCAACAGAGGTCGACTCATGAGTCGACCCCTGAAGCATGAGTCGACTCATGAGTCGACCCCTGCGACGGAATATGTCAGCAACGGCTATTTTTTTGCCCATTTTAATTGCCTTTTATGCTTCCTAAAATTGCTCTAACGGCTCTTTATCTGCCTAAATTATTTTCTCTTGCTTCTAATGTCATAAAATGCTTTAAATGGTGAAAGAAATTGCAGATTAAATAGCAGATCAAACGTGAAATCAAAAATGAGAAAAATAGAAGAGAGGATCCGAAATCTGCACGAAAAAGCCTGAGATCAACGAAATATCCAAAAAGAAAAAGAGAGAGGATCCACAATATACAAGAGAGATTGTGAAAGAGAAAAGCAAGAGCATTCAAGAGGATCTTTCAAGCCTATTGTTCAAACTTGATCTAGAGATCTTTCAAAGCTTTCAAGAGATCTTCAATCAACAATCAACCTCTTCTCAAGCATTCGTTCAAGCGTTCATCCACTTTGAGAAAATCCGAAAAGGGATTCTTCATTTGAGTAAAGTTTTTATTGTTATATTCGCTCATTTAAAGGAGCTGTTATTGTATTAATCTGTGCTTAAAATTTTCTAACTCTTTGTGAGTTTTTGCTCTTGTTTTTGGAGGATTTCCAAAATAAGGAAAGGTTGATCCGAACCTGAAATCGGAGTATTTTGGGTTTACTTGTACCCGAAAAACAAGTGATCTAGCTTGGGATAGCTAGTGTCGGAGTTTTCGACGTTTTGTATTCAGGTTGAATACAAGCATAGTGGATTGAAATTCCCAAGTAGGAGCTTGGGGAGTGGATGTAGGTGCAAGGTTGGCACCGAACCACTATAAATCCTTGTGTTTGTGGTGTACTTTATCGCTTTACCTTATTTCTTTATTATATCCTTGCAATTCTGCTTCAGGTAATTAATATTGAATTAAAATCTTTGTCTTGTTCATCATATGTTATAAATTAAGTCTAAATTTTTAGAAACCCAATTCACCCCCCCCCTCTTGGGTTGCATAGCTGGGTAACAAGTGGTATCAGAGCCGGTGCTCTAGCCCTTCTTTGATCTAACAATCAAAGAGCCAAAGATCTATGGCAACCCATGTCGGTACTTCTCTAGCCGAGGGGCAATCTACAAACCGACCTCCACTTTTCAATGGGTCTAATTACACCTATTGGAAAGCTCGGATGAAGATATTCATACAAGCACTCGACTATGATATGTGGAGTATCATAGTGAACGGTCCTCACACACCCACCAAGATTATAGATGGTGAGGAGTCAACCAAACCCGAAAAAGAATGGGATGAGGTTGACAAGAAATTGGCACAATTAAATGCCAAAGCCATGAATGTTCTTTATTGTGCACTAGATGCTAGTGAATTCAATCGCATTTCTACTTGTGCATCTGCTAAAGAAATATGGGATAGGTTAGAAGTAACCCATGAGGGAACAAATCAAGTAAAGGAGTCTAAAATAAACATGCTTGTACATAAATATGAATTGTTCAAAATAGAGCATGATGAGTCCATAACTGCCATGTTTACTCGTTTTACTGATATAATTAATGGTTTGAAGAGTCTTGGCAAATCTTATACTAACAGTGAACTTGTAAGGAAGATTCTCAGGTCACTGCCAAGAACTTGGGAAGCCAAGGTGACTGCCATCCAAGAAGCAAAGGACTTGAACACTCTACCTCTAGAAGAGCTTCTTGGATCCTTGATGACTCATGAACTTAGCATGAAGCAACATCAAGAGAATGAAGTCAAAAAGAAAAGAACCATTGCCCTCAAATCCACAACTTTGCCTGATTATGAAACGGATGAATCTGAAGATGAAGAACAGGATGAAGAGATGGCACTCATCACCCGAAAATTTAAGAAGTTTCTAAGAAAAAGGAAACAGGGGATGAGAAAGAAATTCACAAAAGGGGAACAAAGCAAAGAAAAAGAGAAAGATCAACCCCTTACATGCTACGAGTGCAAGAAGTCGGGACATTTCAGATCCGAATGTCCACAACTGAAAAAAGGTCCCAAAAAGTTCAAAAAGAAGGCAATGATGGCGACTTGGAGTGCGAGTGATGACTCAAGCTCCGACGAGGAAACCTCAACAGAACAAGCCAATCTGTGTCTGATGGCACATGAAAATGAGGTAACTTCTGAATCCACTAGTGAATTCACATTTGAAGAATTGCATGAAGCATTCTATGACTCAATTGATGAATTAAAAAAACTAGGAAAGAAAAACAAAGAACTGAAATTGAAAAATCTGTCCTTAGTGAAACAAGCTGAAATTCTTTCAATTGAAAAACTCACCTTGAGTCAAGAAAATCAAAACTTAAAGGATGAAATTAACAAGCTGAAATCTATAATAGATAAGTTCACCTTAAGTTCAAACAAACTAAATATGATCCTTGAAAATCAGAAAGCTATATATGATAAGGCTGGACTTGGCTATAAACCTCTGAAGAAACAAAAGTTTCTGAAGGATATTTATGTAAATTATTCAGGTAACAAGTCTACAAATATTACTTGTTTCAAATGTGGTAGAATAGGACATAAATCATACACATGCCTTAAATCTACCAATACAACTATAAAGAAAATATGGGTTCCAAAAGGAACCATTCTGACTAACCCAAAAGGACCCAAGAAAGCTTGGGTACCTAAGACAGAGACTTGACCTTTGCTTGCAGGTGTGTCTAGCATCCCAAGAAGGAAACAGGAAATGGTATCTTGACAGTGGATGCTCGAGACACATGACTGGTGATGAATCACAATTCATCACGCTTGATGCTAAGGATGGAGGGATGGTCACCTTTGGAGATAATGGCAAAGGAAAGATCATCGGGATAGGTAACATTGGTATCACTCCCTCCAAATACATTGAGAATGTTTTACTAGTTAAAGGTTTAAAGCATAACTTACTTAGCATTAGTCAATTATGTGATAAAGGGTATAAAGTAGTTTTTGAATCATCTGTTTGCATTGTGACTAGTCCTATTAACGATGGCATTAAATTTATAGGACATAGGCATGGCAATGTTTATATGATAGATTTGAATGACTTAGCCAAATTAGACATGCAATGCCTAGTATCCTTGAATGCTAAAATCAATGAGACTAGTTGGCTGTGGCATCGTAGACTTGCACATATCAGCATGCATTCTCTTTCAAAATTAATTAAGAAAGATTTAGTTCTCGATTTGCCAAAACTGAATTTTGAAAAGGATAGAATCTATGATGCATGTCAATTAGGTAAACAAACTAGAGTATCATTTAAATCCAAAAACACTGTTTCAACTTCTAGACCATTAGAGCTCTTACATATGGACTTATTTGGACCAACAAGAACCACCAGTCTAGGAGGAAAAAGATATGACTTTGTAATTATAGATGATTACTCTCGTTTTACTTGGGTTTTTTTTTTGGCTCACAAAAATGAAACTTTTCATATTTTCACTAAATTTCATCGAAAAGTTTCTAACGAAAAAGGGTTTTCAATTCAAAATATTAGAAGTGATCATGGAACTGAATTTGAAAATCAAGATTTTGAAAATTTTTGTGATGAAAATGGAATTGGCCATAACTTCTCTGCTCCTAGGACACCCCAACAAAATGGGGTAGTTGAAAGGAAAAATAGAACCTTAGAAGAAATGGCCCGTACCATGCTTTGTGAAAGCAACCTTCCAAGATATTTTTGGGCGGAAGCTATTAACACAGTATGTTACATTTTAAATCGTGCTTTAATTAGATAATTTTTAAAGAAAACCCCCTATGAACTTTGGAAAGGAAGAAAACTAAATATTGCATATTTTCATGTCTTTGGTTGCCGATGTTTTGTATTAAATAATGGAAAAGAAAAACTTGGTAAATTTGATGCAAAATCAGATGAAGCAATCTTTTTAGGTTACTCCTCCACTAGTAAAGCATTTAGAGTTTTCAACAAAAGAACTTTAGTAGTTGAGGAGTCCATACATGTTGTTTTTGATGAATCTAACGATCTTCCTTCAAGGAAGAATGAGGGTGTTGATGATGCAGAGCCACTAATAGAAGGTATGAAGGAGATCACTCTGAAAGACTCAGCAACTCCAGAAGACAAGGATCAAGAAGATAAACAAGATGAGAGAAGTGAAGAAATTCAAGAACAACCTCAAGGTACAAATGACCTACCCAAGGAATGGAGGTATGCTCACAACCACCCTAAGGAGTTAATTATCGGTGATCCTATGCATGGGGTAAAAACACGTTCTTCACTTAGAGATGTACTAAATCATTGTGCTTTTGTATCTAAATTTGAACCTAAAACTTTTGAAGAAGCTGAAAATGATCATAACTGGATTAATGCTATGCAAGAGGAACTTAATCAATTTGAAGGAAATAATGTTTGGACCTTAGTATCAAGACCTAAAGATTATTCAATAATTGGCACAAAATGGGTCTTTAGAAACAAATTAGATGAGCATGGAAATGTAATTAGAAATAAAGCAAGACTGGTAGCTAAGGGATATAATCAAGAAGAAGGAATTGATTTTGATGAAACCTTTGCACCTGTTGCTAGATTAGAAGCTATTAGACTTCTACTTGCATATGCTTGCTTTATGAATTTCAAGTTATTTCAAATGGATGTTAAAAGTGCATTTTTAAATGGATATATCTTTGAAGAAGTATATGTAGAACAACCCCCTGGATTTGAAAATCATGCTTTTCCTAATCATGTCTTTAGATTAAATAAAACTTTATATGGATTAAAACAAGCACCTAGAGCATGGTATGAAAGGCTAAGCAAATTTCTACTAAATAATAGTTTTTCAAGAGGCAATGTAGATACAACCCTACTTATTAAAAGAAATCAAAATGATATGCTAATTATACAAATTTATGTTGATGACATAATTTTTGGGTCTACTAATGAATCCCTTTGTCAAGACTTTGCTAAGCTTATGCAGGGGGAGTTCGAGATGAGCATGATGGGAGAACTCACCTTCTTCCTCGGACTCCAAATCAAACAATCAAAAGAGGGAATCTCCATCACCCAAAGCAAGTACACCAAGGAACTACTCAAAAGATTTGGAATGGAGAACTGCAAACCAATTGGCACACCAATGAGTCCCTCATGTAAGCTTGACAAGGATGATGAAGGTAAAAGCGTAGACTTAAAATACTATAGAGGTATGATTGGCTCATTATTATATTTAACTGCAAGTAGGCCTGATATAATGTTTAGTGTTTGCTTATGTGCTAGATATCAAACTAATCCTAAAGAATCTCATTTGAATGCTGTTAAAAGAATCCTTAGATACTTAAATGGTACTCAAACTCTAGGGTTATGGTACTCTAAGGACTCACAAATTAATTTATTAGGATATTCAGATGCTGATTTTGCTGGATATAAATTAGATAGAAAAAGCACAAGTGGAACT
Organism: Elaeis guineensis; assembly: GCF_000442705.2. Classification (NCBI taxonomy): domain Eukaryota; kingdom Viridiplantae; phylum Streptophyta; class Magnoliopsida; order Arecales; family Arecaceae; genus Elaeis; species Elaeis guineensis. The sequence continues at coordinate 97,491,341 of NC_026000.2, forward strand.
TGCCAATTTCTTGGAGTTAACCTAATCTCATGGTTTAGCAAGAAACAAAATTCGGTGGCACTGTCTACGGCTGAGGCCGAATACATTGCAGCTAGAAGTTGTTGTGCTCAAATCTTGTGGATTAAGCAACAACTCGAAGACTTTGGAATCAAACTTAATGAAACACCAATAAGATGTGACAACACAAGTGCCATAAATCTATCTAAAAATCTAATTCAACACTCAAGATCCAAACATATTGAAATAAGACATCATTTCATAAGAGAACATGTTCAAAACAAAAATATAATTCTTGAATATGTTTGCACTGAGAATCAATTAGCTGATATCTTTACAAAGGCCCTTAGTGAGGATAGATTCTGTGAAATTAGGAGAAATCTAGAAATTCTAGATCCATTTGCCTAAAATTTTTCAATTTTCAAAGAATTGATTAGAGCTCAAGTTTCAATATCTATCTTGGTCTCAAAAGCTCAAATTTATCATTCTAAAAACTTATCATTGAGCAAAATTCCTTCACTCAAAATTTCAAATTTTTCTGGAATTTATTCATATTTTTCCTGATTTTCTAAACTTCATGAGTCGACCCCCATGAGTCGACTCAATGGCAAACTTGTAAATCCCACCAACTTTCAACGGGTTCATTGTTTTTATAAGGGTTACTGTTTGTGAGACGACTCATCTTCCCATCGTTCTTCTTCCAAAAGCCGTCTTCTCCAACTCTTCTTGCTCCAAATCCAAGGATTAATTTCGAGGCAATTCTCCCTCCTCCTCTCTACCAAAAATCGCCTCCTTCAAAAAGGATTTTCTGTGCTTTCTCGCTTTGCTTGGCGCGGTTGGAACGTGCCCTAGCACTTTACCGAACTTTCAAAATCTACTTCTTTTCTTCACCAAAATCCTTCGTCACTCTCTTGTGATCCCTCCTCCACTCAATTCAAGTCTTCTTGTCTGCTACTTTAGTGGATATGGCTCCAAAGATGAAGCTTCCCCAAAGAAGGAAATCAATCCGTGAGCCTGAAGAAATTGTCCGAAAGAAAAGGCATGCTCAGTCTTCAACTGCTCCCACTCCAGTTACAGTACCTACTCAAGGTCCCTCTCAATCCTCCATAAGCCCCAGTGTGAATCCTCTTTCTGATAGAAAAGTAGAAACCGGGAAAAATATAGGTTTTCGGTTCTTTGAGAAAGAAGGTTTTACTTTTGCAAGTAAAATTAAAAACCAAGGATGGGAACTCTATTGCTCTCTTAAGGAAGTCACCTATGTTGACCTAGTTAGAGAATTCTACCAGAATCTACATTATGGAAACGGGTCAGTGACTTCAACTGTAAAGGGAATTGATATCTGCTTGGATTCTAGGATATTGGGAGAAATACTTCAGTTGCCTAGTGAAGGATACTCATATATGGAACTCCCAATTAAAGAAGAGGGGATCAGAATTATCTTAGGAGAAACTTATTCAGGAAGTTTAAACAAGTTAGAAGCAAAGATTTTGTCCATTGAGATGAGGGTGCTGCATCAGATAGTTTCAAAGCTCTTCTTTCCTAGGAGTGGTAGACATGACTTACTTTCCAGCAGAGATGTATGTGTCATGTTTCATGTCATCACTCAGACCCCCCTGAACCTCCCTGCACTTATGATAGAGGCCATGAGAGAAACTTTGAACAGATCCAAGGCACACTTGCCTTATGGTATGGCCCTTACTAGAGTATTTAGGAGGTTTGGAGTTAGCTGTGAGGGGGAGGCACCTACCAAGCTCTCACATGTGGACACTTTCAATCAACACAGCCTGCACCGAATGGGAATTACAAAGACTGATGGTGGTTGGATCAAGGGCTCTGAAGAAAGAGCTGAGGATAGAGCTGAAACAAGGGCTGAAGACAGAACTGAAGGCAGAGTAGAAGAAGAAGGTCCATCTTCTCCTGTACATGACTTCAGGGCAGCTTCACCAGATACCCAGTTCATTCTTGATACTGAGGCTGGCCCTTCAGAGTTTACTAGGATGCCCACACCAGTGTATCAGCCAGAGAGCAGAGCACCTCATTCAGAGTTCAGACTGGCTGACGATCAGATCGAGCATATATCTCAGCGTGTGGCTTCTTTGCTGTCTAGCCAGTGGAGTAGTACTTCTTGTTGCTCCTAGATTGATTTTGATGATTACAAAGCAGATTGAAGGGATACAAATAATTTTAAAATGAAAAAGTCCTTATGCTCTTCAAGGGCAAAATCGTAATTTCACTGAAATCCTGATTTGATAGTACCATTTGGTAGAACAAATGATTTGAAATCTATTGGTGAAAATTTCATTGTGTTTGGAGTTATATTCTTGAAGTTACGAAGGTTTGAAGTGCATGAGTCGACTCATGAGTCAACTCATGGCACTATGAGCTGATTGGCACGCAAAAATTCTCCTTGGCACGCTAGTTTTCTGGCTTGGCACGACCTGTGAGTCAACTCATGAGTCGACCCACAAGGCATGAGTCGACTCATGAGTCGACCCCTGCTAATTTGAGCCAAGAAATTCCAGAAAAGCATTCTCTGGTTTTTGCAACAGAGGTCGACTCATGAGTCGACCCCTGAAGCATGAGTCGACTCATGAGTCGACCCCTGCGACGGGAAATGTCAGCAACGGCTATTTTTTTGCCCATTTTAATTGCCATTTATGCTTCCTAAAAATCCTCTAACGGCTCTTTATCTACCTAAATTATTTTCTCTTACTTTTAATGCTACAAAATGCTTTAAATGGTGAAAGAAATTGCAGATTAAATAGCGGATCAAACGTGAAATCAAAAGAGACGAGGAGCAGAGAAAGAGAGAGAAGAATAGAAGAAAGGATCCGAAATTTGCAAGAAAAAAGCCTGAGATCAACGAAAAATCCAAAAAGAAAAAGAGAGAGGATCCATAATATACCAGAGAGATTGTGAAAGAGAAAAGCAAGATCTTTCAAGGAGAGAATTCTTCACGCCTATTGTTTCAACCTTGATCTAGAGATCGATCAAAGCTTTCAAGAGATCTTCAATCAACAATCAACCTCTTCTCAAGCATTCAAGCGTTCATCCACTTTGAGAAATTCCAAAAAAGGGGTTCTTCATTTGAGTAAAGCTTTTATTGTTATATTCGCTCATTTAAAGGAGCTGTTATTGTATTAATTTGTGCTCTAAATTTTCTAACTCTTTGTGAGTTTTTGTTCTTGTTTTTGGAGGATTTCCAAAACAAGGAAAGGTTGATCCGAACCTGAAATCGGAATGTTTTGGGTTTACTTGTACCCGAGAAATAAGTGATCTAGCTTGGGATAGCTAGTGTCGGAGTTTCCGACGTTTTGTATTCGGGTTGAATACAAAGGATAGTGGATTGAAATTCCCAAGTAGGATCTTGGGGAGTGGATGTAGGTGCAAGGTTAGCACCGAACCACTATAAATCCTTGTGTTTGTGGTGTGCTTTATCTCTTCACTTTATTTCTTTATTATATTCTTGCATTCCTGCTTTAGGTAATTAATATTGAATTAAAGTCTTTGTTTTGATCTTCATAAGTAATCTGTTGGGCTTAAAATTTTTAGAAACCCAATTCACCCCCCCCCCTCTTGGGTTGCATAGCTGGGCAACAAGTGGTATCAGAGCTGGTGCTCTAGCCCTTCTTTGATCTAATAATCAAAGAGCCAAAGATCTATGGCAACCCATGTTGGTACTTCTCTAGCCGAGGGGCAATCAACAAACCGACCTCCACTTTTCAATGGGTCTAATTACACCTATTGGAAAGCTCGGATGAAGATTTTCATACAAGCACTCGACTATGATATGTGGAGTATCATAGTGAATGGTCCTCACACACCCACCAAGATTATAGATGGTGAGGAGTCAACCAAACCCGAAATAGAATGGGATGAGGTTGACAAGAAATTGGCACAATTAAATGCCAAAGCCATGAATGTTCTTTATTGTGCACTAGATGCAAGTGAATTTAATCGCATTTCTACTTGTGCATCTGCTAAAAAAATATGGAATAGGTTAGAAGTCACCCATGAGGGAACAAATCAAGTAAAAGAGTCTAAAATAAATATGCTTGTACATAAATATGAATTGTTCAAAATAGAGCATGATGAGTCCATAACTGCTATGTTTACTCGTTTCACTGATATAATCAATGGTTTAAAGAGTCTTGGCAAATCTTATACTAACAGTGAACTTGTAAGAAAGATTCTCAGGTCACTGCCAAGAACTTGGGAAGCCAAGGTGACAGCCATCCAAGAAGCAAAGGACTTGAACACTCTACCTCTAGAAGAGCTTCTTGGATCCTTGATGACTCATGAACTTAGCATGAAGCAACATCAAGAGGATGAAGTCAAAAAGAAAAGAACCATTGCCCTCAAATCCACAACTTCGCCTGATTATGAAACGGATGACTCTGAAGATGAAGATCAGGATGAAGAGATGGCTCTCATCACCCGAAAATTTAAGAAGTTTCTAAGAAAAAGGAAACAGGGGATGAGAAAGAAATTCACAAAAGGGGAACAAAGCAAAGAAAAAGAGAAAGATCAACCCCCTATATGCTACGAGTGCAAGAAGCCAGGACATTTCAGATCCGAATGTCCACAATTGAAGAAAGGTCCAAAGAAGTTCAAAAAGAAGGCAATGATGGTGACCTGGAGTGCGAGTGATGACTCAAGCTCCGACGAGGAAACCTCAACAGAACAAGCCAATCTGTGCCTGATGGCACATGAAAATGAGGTAACTTCTGAATCCACTAGTGAATTTACTTTTGAAGAATTGCATGAAGCATTCTATGATTCAATTGATGAATTAAAGAAACTAGGGAAGAAAAACAAAGAGCTGAAATTAGAAAATCAGTCCTTAGTGAAACAAGCTGAAAATCTTTCAATTGAAAAATTCACCTTGATTCAAGAAAATCAAAACTTAAAGGATGAAATGAACAAGCTGAAATCTATAGTAGATAAGTTCACCTTAAGTTCAAACAAACTAAATATGATCCTTGAAAATCAGAAAGCTATATATGATAAGGCTGGACTTGGTTATAAACCCCTGAAGAAACAAAAATTTCTGAAGAATATTTATGTAAATTATTCAAGCAACAAGTCTACAAATATTACTTGTTTTAAATGTTGAAGAATAGGACATAAATCATACACATGTCTTATTAACAATCATGCAAACACAAAGAAAATATGGGTTTCAAAAGGAACCATTCTGACTAACCTGAAAGGACCCAAGAAAGCTTGGGTACCTAAGACAGAAACGTGACCTTTGCTTGCAGGTGTGTCTAGCATCCCAAGAAGGAAACAGGAAATGGTATCTTGACAGCGGATGCTCGAGACACATGACTGGTGATGAATCACAATTCATCACGCTTGATGCTAAGGATGGAGGGATGGTCACCTTTGGAGATAATGGCAAAGGAAAGATCATCGGGATAGGTAACATTGGTATCACTCCCTCCAAATACATTGAGAATGTTTTATTAGTTAAAGGTTTAAAGCATAACTTACTTAGCATTAGTCAATTCTGTGATAAATGGTATAAAGTAAGTTTTGAATCATCTGTTTGCATCGTGACGAGTCCTATTGACGATGGCATTAAATTTATAGGACATAGGCATGGCAATGTTTATATGGTAGACTTGAATGATTTAACTAAATTAGACATGCAATGCCTAGTTTCCTTAAGTGCTAAAATAAATGAGACTAGTTGGCTGTGGCATCGTAGACTTGCACACATTAGCATGCATTCTCTCTCAAAATTAATTAAAAAGGATTTAGTTCTCGGTTTGCCAAAACTGAATTTTGAAAAGGATAGAATTTGTGATACATGCCAATTAGGTAAACAAACTAGAGTATCATTTAAATCCAAAAACACTGTTTCAACTTCTAGACCTTTAGAGCTCTTACATATGGATTTATTTGGACCAACTAGAACCACTAGTCTAGGAGGAAAACGATATGGATTTGTAATAATTGATGATTACTCTCGTTTTACTTGGGTTTTCTTTTTAGCTCACAAAAATGAAATTTTTCAAATTTTCACTAAATTTCATCGAAAAGTCACTAATGAAAAAGGGTTTTCAATTCAAAATATTAGAAGTGATCATGGAACAGAATTTGAAAATCATGACTTTGAAAATTTTTGTGATGAAAATGGAATTGGCCATAACTTCTCTGCTCCTAGGACACCCCAACAGAATGGGATAGTAGAAAGGAAAAACAGAACCTTAGAAGAAATGGCCCGTACCATGCTTTGTGAAAGCAACCTTTAAGATATTTTTGGGCAGAAGCTATTAACACAGCATGTTACATTTTAAATCGTGCTTTAATTAGACAATTTTTAAAGAAAACCCCCTATGAACTTTGGAAAGGAAGAAAATCAAATATTGCATATTTTCATGTTTTTGGTTGCCGATGTTTTGTATTAAATAATGGCAAAGAAAAACTTGGTAAATTTGATGCAAAATCAGATGAAGCAATCTTTCTAGGTTACTCCTCCACTAGTAAAGCATTTAGAGTGTTCAACAAAAGAACTTTAGTAGTTGAGGAGTCCATACATGTTGTCTTTGATGAATCTAACGATCTTCCTTCAAGAAAGAATGAGGGTGTTGATGATGCAGATTCACTAATAGAAGGTATGAAGGAGATCACTCTGAAAGACTCAGCAACTCCAGAAGACAAGGATCAAGAAGTCAAACAAAATGAGAAAGGTGAAGAAATTCAAGAACAACCTCAAGGTACAAATGACTTACCCAAGGAATGGAGGTATGTTCACAACCACCCTAAGGAGTTAATAATTGGTGATCCTATGCATGGGGTAAAAACCCGTTCTTCACTTAGAGATGTACTTAATCATTGTGCATTTGTATCTCAACTTGAACCTAAAACTTTTGAAGAAGCTGAGAATGATCATAACTGGATTAATGCTATGCAAGAAGAACTTAATCAATTTGAAAGAAATAATGTTTGGACCTTAGTGAAAAGACCTAAAGATTATTCAATAATTGGTACAAAATGGGTCTTTAGAAACAAATTAGATGAGCATGGAAATGTAATTAGAAATAAAGCAAGACTGGTTGCTAAGGGATATAATCAAGAAGAAGGAATTGATTTTGATGAAACCTTTGCACCTGTTGCTAGATTAGAAGCCATTAGACTTCTACTTGCTCATGCTTGCTTTATGAAATTCAAACTATTTCAAATGGATGTTAAAAGTGCATTTTTAAATGGATATATTTTGAAGAAGTATATGTAGAACAACCCCCTGGATTTGAAAATCATGCTTTTCCCAATCATGTCTTTAGATTAAATAAAGCTTTATATGGTCTAAAACAAGCACCTAGAGCATGGTATGAAAGGCTAAGCAAATTTCTACTAAATAATGATTTCTCAAGAGGAAATGTAGATACAACCCTATTTATTAAAAGAAACCAAAATGATATGCTAATTATACAAATTTATGTTGATGACATAATTTTTGGGTCTACTAATGAATCCCTTTGTCAAGACTTTGCTAAGCTTATGCAGGGAGAGTTCGAGATGAGCATGATGGGAGAACTCACTTTCTTCCTCGGACTCCAAATCAAACAATCAAAAGAGGGAATCTCCATCACCCAAAGCAAGTACACCAAGGAACTACTCAAAAGATTTGGAATGGAGAACTGTAAACCAATTGGCACACCAATGAGTCCCTCAAGTAAGCTTGACAAGGATGATGAAGGTAAAAGCGTAGACTTAAAATACTACAGAGGTATAATTGGCTCATTATTGTATTTAACTGCAAGTAGGTCTGATATCATGTTTAGTGTTTGCTTATGTGCAAGATATCAATCTAATCCTAAGGAATCTCATTTGAATGCTGTTAAAAGAATCCTTAGATACTTAAATGGTACACAAACTATAGGGTTATGGTACTCTAAGGACTCACAAATTAATTTGTTAGGATTTTCAGATGCTGATTTTGCTGGATGTAAATTAGATAGAAAAAGCACAAGTGGAACTTGCCAATTTCTTGGAGTAAACCTAATCTCATGGTTTAGCAAGAAACAAAATTCGGTGGCACTGTCTACGGCTGAGGCCGAATACATTGCAGCCGAAAGTTGTTGTGCTCAAATCTTGTGGATTAAGCAACAACTCGAAGATTTTGGAATCAAACTTAATGAAACACCAATAAAATGTGATAATACAAGTGCCATAAATCTATCTAAAAATCCAATACAACACTCAAGATCCAAACATATTGAAATAAGACATCATTTTATAAGAGAACATGTTCAAAACAAAAATGTAATTCTTGAATATGTTTGCACTGAAAATCAATTAGCTGATATCTTTACAAAGGCCCTTAGTGAGGATAGATTCTGTGAAATTAGGAGAAATCTAGGAATTCTAGATCCATATGTCTAAAATTTCTCAATTTCCAAAGAATAGATGTCAAAAATTCTTAGAGCTCAATTTTCAACATCTATCCTGGTCCCAAAAGCTCAAATTTATCATTCTAAAAACTTATCATTGAGCAAAATTCCTTTACTCAAAATTTCAAATTTTTCTGGAATTTATTCATATTTTTCCTGATTTTCTGAACTTCATGAGTCGACCCCCATGAGTCGACTCAATGGCAAACTTGTAAATCCCACAAACTTCCATCGGGTTCATTGTTTTTAAACGGGAAATCCTGTTCATGAGACGACTCATCTTCCCATCGTCTTCCTTCCGAAAGCCGTTCTTTCCAACACTTTCTTGCTCCAAATCCAAGGATCAATTCTGAGGCAATTCTCCCTACTACTCTCCACCAAAAATCGCCTCCTTGGAAAAGAGATTTCTCGTGCTTTCTTGCATTGCTCGGCGCGGGTGGAACGTGCCCTAGAACTTCACCGTTCATTCAAAATCCACTTCTTTTCTCCTCCAAAATCTCTCCTTATTCTCTTGTGATCCCTCCTCCACTGAATTCAAGTCTCCTTGTCTGCTACTTTATTGGATATGGCTCCAAAGATGAAACTTCCCCAAAGAAGGAAATCAATCCGTGAGCCTGAAGAAGTTGTCCGAAAAAAAAGGCATGCTCAGTCTTCCAGTGTTCCCACTCCAGTTTCAGTACCTGCTCAAGGTCTCTCTCAATCCTCCATAAGCCCCAGTGTAAATCCTCTTTCTGATAGAAAAGTAGAAACCGAGAAAAAAATAGATTTTCGGTTCTTTGAGAAAGAAGGCTTTACTTTTGCTACCAAGATCAAAAATCAAGGATGGGAACTTTACTGCTCCCTTAAGGAAGTCACCTATGTTGATCTAGTCAGAGAGTTCTACCAGAACCTAAATTATGGAAACGGGTCAGTGACTTCCACTGTAAAGGGAATTGATATATGCTTGGATCCTAGGATATTGGGAGAAATACTTCAGTTGCCTAGTGAAGGATACTCATATATGGAACTCCCAATTAAAGAAGAAGGGATCAGAATTATCTTAGGAGAAACTTTTTCAGGAAGTTTAAACAAATTGGAAGCAAAGCTATTGTCCATTGAGATGAGGATCCTGCATCAGATAGTTTCAAAACTCTTCTTTCCTAGGAGTGGTAGACATGACTTACTGTCTAGCAGAGATGTATGTGTCATGTTTCATGTCATCACTCAGACCCCCCTAAACCTCCCCGCACTTATGATAGAGGCCATGAGAGAAACTTTGAACAGATCCAAGGCACACTTGCCTTATGGTATGGCTCTTACTAGAGTATTCAGGAGGTTTGGAGTTAGCTGTGAGGGGGAGACACCTACCAAGCTCTCACATGTGGACACTTTCAACCAACACAGCCTGCACCGAATGGGAATTACAAAGACTGTTGGTGGTTGGATCAAGGGCTCTGAAGAAAGAGCTGAGGAGAGAGCTGAGGAAAGAGCTGAAGACAGAACTGAAGGCAGAGTAGAAGAAGAAGGTCCATCTTCTCCTGTACATGATTTCAGGGCAGCTTCACCAGATACCCAGTTCATTCCTGATACTGAGGCTGGCCCTTCTGAGTTTACTAGGATGCCCACACTAGTGTATCAGCCAGAGAGCAGAGCACCTCATTCAGAGTTCAGACTGGCTGATGATCAGATCGAGCATATTTCACAGCGTGTGGCTTCTTTGCTGTCTAGCCAGTGGAGTAGTACTTCTTTTGCACCTGGAGCTACCTCTTCTGATCAGACCATTACTCCCCACATCTCCACTATATTTCAGATGATTTCAGATCAGTCCATCAGGATACAGTAGCTTGAGGATACAGTTTGGAGACTTACTGGCAGAGTTCTTGACTTGCAGGGGCAAGTCCTTGCATTGGCCCATCCCCAGCCACAGGAGTCTACTATTGAGGTCACAGACCTCACTGCAGAGGCTGGCAGGCTCAGAGGAGCTCTAGAAGGTGGATATAAGTTACTGAGGAAAGAGATCCGAGGATCGAGTGAGCATGCTACCACCCAGTTCACTGCTCTACTTCAATCTGTTTTCAGAGCACTGAACGTACTTGATTCTATTAGACTCACCCTTTCTGTTCAGTCCCTAGCATCTCAGCGTTCTCAGCCACCCAGTTCATCTCGCTCTCCTACTCATGGCAGAGGCAGACGGGGTAGAGGACGCACTTCTGATCCATCATCTCCTCACCCTATATCTGATGACTCCGATCATTGACTTATCTTGATCTTTACTAGGTCCTAGGAGTTAGTATCTTGTTCTAGGATCTATACCTCGGGGCCATGTATTGACAATTAGCTGGTTGAATTTTATTTTTAAGAACTATGTATTGAAACAATTAAGATATTAATGGAATCATCTTTTACCTATATTTCTACCTCTCTGAAATGATCATATTTTGGTTATATATTTTCTTCTTGTTGAAATATTGTCTTCTCCTTGTTGTTGTTTGCTGTTGATAATTGCTATATTAAGGGGGAGCAAACATCTGTGAAAAACTCTAAAGAGGAAGAAATTAAAGAATATTTCAGAAAAAGAAAAGGAAGAGTTAACTATGTTTGATGATGTCAAAAAGGGGGAGAAATTAAACAAAAACAAAAATTAAAATTAGACAAAAAGCAAAACCCTAAATTATGAGAAAAAGGGGGAGAAATTAAACAAAAACAAAGATTGGAAGATTAAAACAAATATTGGAGAAATTAAACAAAAACAAAGATTGGAAGATTAAAACAAATATTGGAGAAATTAAACAAAAACAAAGATTGGAAGATTAAAACAAATATTGGAGAAATTAAACAAAAACAAAGATTGGAAGATTAAAACAAATATTGGAGAAATTAAACAAAAATAAAGATTGGAAGATTAAACAAATATTGGAGAAATTAAACAAAAACAAGGATTGAAAGATTAAACAAAACTTTGAGAAATTTGGTATCGAAATTTGGTATCAGACAGAACTTAAACAAAAAGTTATCCATCAAAAGCAAAATCATAAGTACAATGCAAATAAGTATTTTTTTATGCTCTGATATATTTCAAAATTCAAACTTGCTCTGATACATCTTTTGAAATTTTATTCACCTTGATACATCTTAAAAAAATTGTTTTACTCTGATACACCCTACAATTTCTTTTAACTTGCTCTGATACATGATAAAATTTAATCCGATACAGTGTGAAGGTTTCTCTGATAAATTATAATATTTGATCTGATACAGTGAGAAAGTTTCTCTGATATATATTTTTTTTGCTCTGATACAGTGTGAAATTTTCTCTGACATTTGCTCTAATACACTGTGAAATTTTCTCTGATATATTATAAAATTTTTTTGCTCCGATACATTATAAAATCTTTTCTGATATCATTGTAAAAATTATTTTTCTTGCTCTGATACATTGCAAAAGTTATTTATCTTCTCTTGCTCAAAATGATTTAATACCCTTTTCAAATCTTTAAGAAAATGGACAAACTATTTTTGCATTTATATTACATGCCAAAAGAATCATACTCTTTTCAAGCATATACACCTATAATGGATTCTTTTGAAATTAATGCATTAACATAAGTATTTTTGTTCAAATGTTTTGTCATCATCAAAAAGAGGGAGATTGTTGCTCCTAGATTGATTTTGATGATTACAAAGCAGATTGAAGGGATACAAATAATTTTAAAATGAAAAAGTCCTTATGCTCTTCAAGGGCAAAATCATAATTTCACTGAAATCCTGATTTGATAGTACCATTTGGTAGAACAAATGATTTGAAATCTATTGATGAAAATTTCATTGTGTTTGGACTTATATTCTTGAAGTTATGAAGGTTTGAAGTGCATGAGTCGACTCATGAGTCAACTCATGGCACTGTGAGCTGATTGGCACGCAAAAATTCTCCTTGGCACGCTAGTTTTCTGGCTTGGCACGACCTGTGAGTCGACTCATGAGTCGACCCATAAGGCATGAGTCGACTCATGAGTCGACCCCTGCTAATTTGAGCCAAGAAATTCTAGAAAAGCATTCTCTGGTTTTTGCAACAGAGGTCGACTCATGAGTCGACCCCTGAAGCATGAGTCGACTCATGAGTCGACCCCTGCGACGGAAAATGTCAGCAACGGCTATTTTTTTGCCCGTTTTAATTGCCATTTATGCTTCCTAAAAATCCTCTAACGGCTCTTTATCTACCTAAATTATTTTTTCTTGCTTCTAATGCTACAAAATGCTTTAAATGGTGAAAGAAATTACAGATTAAATAGCGGATCAAACGTGAAATCAAAAGAGATGAGGAGCAGAGAAAGAGAGAGAAGAATAGAAGAAAGGATCCGAAATTTGCAAGAAAAAAGCCTGAGATCAACAAAAAATCCAAAAAGAAAAAGAGAGAGGATCCATAATATACCAGAGAGATTGTGAAAGAGAAAAGCAAGATCTTTCAAGGAGAGAATTCTTCACGCCTATTGTTTCAACCTTGATCTAGAGATCGATCAAAGCTTTCAAGAGATCTTCAATCAACAATCAACCTCTTCTCAAGCATTCAAGCGTTCATCCACTTTGAGAAATTCCGAAAAAGGGGTTCTTCATTTGAGTAAAGCTTTTATTGTTATATTCGCTCATTTAAAGGAGCTGTTATTGTATTAATTTGTGCTCTAAATTTTCTAACTCTTTGTGAGTTTTTGTTCTTGTTTTTGGAGGATTTCCAAAACAAGGAAAGGTTGATCCGAACCTGAAATCGGAGTGTTTTGGGTTTACTTGTACCCGGGAAACAAGTGATCTAGCTTGGGATAGCTAGTGTCGGAGTTTCCGACGTTTTGTATTCGGGTTGAATACAAAGGATAGTGGATTGAAATTCCCAAGTAGGATCTTGGGGAGTGGATGTAGGTGCAAGGTTAGCACCGAACCACTATAAATCCTTGTGTTTGTGGTGTGCTTTATCTCTTCACTTTATTTCTTTATTATATTCTTGCATTCCTGCTTTAGGTAATTAATATTGAATTAAAGTCTTTGTTTTGATCTTCATAAGTAATCTGTTGGGCTTAAAATTTTTAGAAACCCAATTCACCCCCCCCCCCTCTTGGGTTGCATAGCTGGGCAACACTTCTTTTGCACCTGGAGCTACCTCTTCTGATCAGACCATTACTCCCCACATCTCCACTATATTTCAGATGATTTCAGATCAGTCCATCAGGATACAGCAACTTGAAGACACAGTCTGGAGATTGACTGGCAGAGTTCTAGACTTGCAGGGGCAAGTCCTTGCTTTGGCCCATCCCCAGCCACAGGAGTCTACTATTGAGGTCACAGACCTCACTGCAGAGGCTGGCAGGCTCAGAGGAGCACTAGAAGGTGGATATGAATTACTGAGGAAAGAAATCCGAGGATCGAGTGAGCATGCTACCACTCAGTTCACTGCTCTACTTCAATCTATTTCCAGAGCACTGAACGTACTTGATACTATCAGACTCACCCTTTCTGTTCAGTCCTTAGCATCTCAGCGTTCTCAGCCACCCAGTTCATCTCGCTCTCCTGCTCGTGGCAGAGGCAGACGGGGTAGAGGACGCACTTCTGATCCATCATCTCCTCACCCTATCTCTGATGACTCCGATCATTGACTTATCTTGATCTTTACTAGATCCTAGGTGTTAGTATCTTGTTCTAGGATCTATACCTTGGGGCCATGTATTGACAATTAGCTGGTTGAATTTTATTTTTAAGAATTATGTATTGAAACAATTATGATATTAATGGAATCATCTTTTACCCATATTTCTACCTTTTGTAATGATATTGATCATATTTTGGTTATATATATTCTCCTTGTTGAAATATTATCTTCTCTTTGTTGTTGTTTGCTATTGATAATTGCTATATTAAGGGGGAGCAAACATCTGTGATATACTCTAAAAGGGGAGAAATTAAAGAATATTTCTGAAAAAAAAAGGAAGAGTTAACCATATTTGATGATGTCAAAAAGGGGGAGAAATTAAACAAAACAAAATTGGAGATATTAAACAAAAATTGGAGATATTAAACAAAATTGGAGATATTAAACAAAAATTGGAGATATTAAACAAAAATTGGAGATATTAAACAAAAATTGGTGAAATTAAACAAAAATTTGAGAAATTAAATATTTGGAGAAAGTAAACAATTAAACAAAAAGCAAGCAACTCATTAAAAGCAAAACCCTAAATTATGAAAGAAAAAGGGGGAGAAATTAAACAAAAAGAAAAAGGGGGAGAAATTAAACAAAAAGCAAGAAAAAGGGGGAGAAATTAAACAAAAAGCAACTCATCAAAGGCAAAACCCCAAAAGCAAAATTACAAATTATGAGAAATTAATTGAAAAATTTAAAGTACAATGCTAAGTACAATGCAATTATGTAACTTTTAAATTACTTCTTTACATATGCTCTGATTTACCTTAAAAATTTAAATATGCTCTGATATATTTCAAAATTCAAACTTGCTCTGATATATCTTTTGAAATTTACCTTGCTTTTGGGGTTTCTTTTAACTTGCTCTGATACATTATAAAATTTGTTCTGATACAGTGTGAAATTTTCTCTGATACATTATAAAATTTGCTCTGATACAGTGTGAAATTTTCTCTGATACATTATAAAATTTGCTCTGATACAGTGTGAAATTTTCTCTGATACATTGTAAAATCTTCTCTGATAATATTGTAAAAATTATTTTTCTTGCTCTGATATATTGTAAAATTTATTTTTCTCTCTTGCTCTGATATATCTTAAACTCAAAATGATCTAATACTCTTTTCAAATCTTTATGAAAATGGACAAACTATTTTTGCATATGACCATTTATATCACATGCCAAAAGAATCATACTCTTTTCAAGCATATACACCTATAATGCATTCTTTTGAAATTAGTGATTCACATAAATGTTTTTTTGTTCAAATATTTTGTCATCATCAAAAAGGGAGAGATTGTTGCTCCTAGATTTATTTTGATGATTACAAAGCAGATTGAAGGGATACAAATAATTTTAAAATAAAAAAGTCCTTATGCTCTTCAAGGGTAAAATCGTAATTTTACTAAAATCCTGATTTGATAGTACCATTTGGTAGAACAAATGATTTGAAATCTATTGGTGAAGATTTCATTATGTTTGGACTTATATTTTTGAAGTTATGAAGGTTTGAAGTGCATGAGTCGACTCATGAGTCAACTCATGGCACTGTGAGCTGATTGGCACGCAAAAATTCTCCTTGGCACGCTAGTTTTCTGGCTTGGCACGACCTGTGAGTCGACTCATGAGTCGACCCACAAGGCATGAGTCGACTCATGAGTCGACCCCTGCTAATTTGAGCCAAGAATTTCCAGAAACGCATTCTCTGGTTTTTGCAACAGAGGTCGACTCATGAGTCGACCCCTGAAGCATGAGTCGACTCATGAGTCAACCCCTGCGATGGAAAATGTCAGCAACGGCTATTTTTTTGCCCATTTTAATTGCCTTTTATGCTTCCTAAAATTGCTCTAACGGCTCTTTATCTGCCTAAATTATTTTCTCTTGCTTCTAATGTCATAAAATGCATTAAATGGTGAAAGAAATTATAGATTAAATAGCAGATCAAACGTGAAATCAAAAATGAGAAAAATAGAAGAGAGGATCCGAAATCTGCATGAAAAAGCCTGAGATGAACGAAATATCCAAAAAGAAAAAGAGAGAGGATCCACAATATACAAGAGAGATTGTGAAAGAGAAAAGCAAGAGCATTCAAGAGGATCTTTCAAGCCTATTGTTCAAACTTGATCTAGAGATCTTTCAAAGCTTTCAAGAGATCTTCAATCAACAATCAACCTCTTCTCAAGCATTCGTTCAAGCGTTCATCCACTTTGAGAAAATCCGAAAAGGGGTTCTTCATTTGAGTAAAGTTTTTATTGTTATATTCGCTCATTTAAAGGAGCTGTTATTGTATTAATCTGTGCTCAAAATTTTCTAACTCTTTGTGAGTTTTTGTTCTTATTTTTGGAGGATTTCCAAAACAAGGAAAGGTTGATCCGAACCTGAAATCGGAGTGTTTTGGGTTTACTTGTACCCGGGAAAAAAGTGATCTAGCTTGGGATAGCTAGTGTCGGAGTTTCTGACGTTTTGTATTCAGGTTGAATACAAGCATAGTGGATTGAAATTCTCAAGTAGGAGCTTGGAGAGTGGATGTAGGTGCAAGGTTGGCACCGAACCACTATAAATCTTTGTGTTTGTGGTGTGCTTTATCGTTTTACCTTATTTCTTTATTATATCCTTGCAATTCTGCTTCAGGTAATTAATATTGAATTAAAATCTTTGTCTTGTTCATCATATGTTATAAATTAAGTCTAAATTTTTAGAAACCCAATTCACCCCCCCCCCTCTTGGGTTGCATAGCTGGGCAACAGTCTCTATCAGCTGCATATTGATGTATTTATATTTAATATCGAGAAAAATATGAATGCCATAGGAATTAAAAGGCCTAGAGATAGTCTAAATGATAGGTATCTGTGGCACCTAAGGCTAGGTCATATAGCAGAAGATAGGGGTAACAAATTGGAGAAATTTGAGCTATTGAGTCCATTGACTTTCGAGTCATATCCAGTTTGTGAATTATGCTTTGAAGACAAAATGATTAAGCTCCCTTTTGTGGGACATGGGGAAAGGGCCACACTTGCCCTAGTACATACGGATGTGTGCGGCCCATTTGATGTGCCAGTTAGAGGCAACTATGTCTACTTCATTACCTTTACCAATGATATGTCTAGGTATGGATATGTGTTTCTAATAAAATACAAGTTTGAAGCCTTTGAAAAGTTTAAAGAATTCAGGCATGAGGTAGAAAAATAAATAGAAAAGCCCGTTAAGGTTCTTCGATCAGATCAAGGAGGAGAATACCTTAGTCAGGAGTTCCTAGACTATCTTAAGGATAATGGCATAGTCTCTCAATGGACTCCACCTGGAACGCCATAACTAACAGGGTTTCAAAATGAAAAAACCAGACCCTATTAGATATGGTCCGTTCTATGATGAGCTTCACGGACCTCCATGAGTTTCTTTGGAGATATTGTCTCATGACAGCAATATATGTATTGAATAGGGTTCCCTCTAAAACCGTTCCTAGCACACCGTATGAGATATGGCATGGTAAGAAGCCAAGTCTGAGTCATCTCAGAATTTGAGATTGTCCGGCTCATGTCAAGAGACAGCAGGCAGACAAGTTAGAGTTCAGATCTTTTAGAGCTCGGTTCATACGATATCCTAAAGAGTCATTAAGATACTATTTTTATATTCCGAAAGACCACAATGTGATTGTGAATCGACATGCTATTTTTCTTGAAAAATAGTTTATTCAAGATAGTGGCATCGAAAGAATAATAAAGCTTAAGGAGAATGTCTCCCAAGAGCAATGAGCTAAAGAACCTGAGGAATCCAATCAATTAGAACCAGTCCTAACACAACCTCTTCCACCTCGTAGATCGACTAGGATTTTTCATCCTCCTAAAAGGTACTTAGGTACCATACAAGAGGATGTAGAGAAAATATTCCTCACGGAAAATAGGACTCATGGTGATGACCCGAAGACCTATGACGAGGCAATATCAGATATCGATTTCAAAAAATGGTTAGAGGCAATGAGATCAGAAATTGACTCGATGCACTCAAACCAAGTCTGGACCTTGGTAGATCCACCTGAAGGTATTGTACCTATTAGGTGTAAATAGATCTTCAAGAGAAAGATAGGCACAGATGGGAATGTGGAGACATTCAAGGCTAGGCTCGTAGTGAAAGGTTATAGTCAGTGCGAAGGCATTGACTATCAGGATACCTTTTCACCCATAGCCATGCTAAAATCGATCCGCACATTGATTGCCATTGCAGCCTATTTCGATTATGAAACATGATAGATGGATGTGAAAACGGTATTCTTAAATGGATATCTTGAGGAAGATATCTATATGAAACAGTAGCTTGGTTTTACATCCAATGATGATGTTCACAAGGTCTGCAAGCTGCAAAGATCCATTTATGGACTTAAGCAAGCATCTCGGAGCTAGAATACTCGTTTCAATGATGTGATCAAAATGTTTGATTTCATCAAGAATGAGGAGGAACCATGTGTATTCAAGAAGGTCAGTGGGAGTGCAGTTATCTTCCTCGTACTGTACGTTGATGACATCCTCTTAATTGAAAATGATATTTCCATGTTGACCTCAGTCAAAATATGGTTGTCTGAGTTCTCTATGAAAGATCTAGAAAAGGCATCCTTTATACTGGGTATTAAGGTCTACAGAGATAGACCAAATAGGATGCTAGGACTTTCACAGAAGATGTACATAGAGAAGGTGCTAAAAAAGTTTAGCGTGAAAAATTTCAAAAGAGGTTTAGTACCTTTTAGATATAGCATTCATCTCTCCAAGAAGATGTGCCCGAGCACACCAGAGGAGATTGAATGCATGAGCAAGATCACTTATGCTTCAGCAATAGGAAGCCTCATGTATGCCATGCTATATACACGACCTGATATAGCCCATGCTGTAAGTGTCACAAGCAGATATCAGTCGAATCCAGACGAAGAGCACTAGACTTCTATGAAATGTATCCTTAAGTACTTGAGAAGGACTAAGGATATGTTTCTAGTCTTTGGGAATGGAGAACTCCAGATTTAGAGATTTACAGACTCAAACTTTATATTTGATATAGATGATCGAAAGTCGACATCTGGAAGTCTGTTCATTTGCAATGGTGGTACAGTTAGCTGGAAGAGTTCCAAGCAAACGGTGATCGCTGATTCCACCATAGAGGCAGAGTATATTGCTACATCAGAAGCTGCGAAGGAGGCTTCTGGTACAAGAAGTTTGTCGCAGAGCTTGGAGTGATGTCATTGGATGCCATCCCTCTTTACTGCGACAATAATGGTGCCATAGTCCTAGCTAAGGAGCCAAGGTCTCACCAGAAGTCCAAACATATCGAGTGACGATTTCATCTGATCCGTGATTATTTTGAAAAAAATTATATTGAGGTTAAGAGAGTCGACTCCATAGATAATGTGGTAGACCCACTGATAAAGTCATTAGGCCAGTAGAAGATCGAAGCCCACCTTGAAAAGATGAGACTTAGATATGTAGCCAATTGGTATTAGGTCAAGTAGGAGTTTGTTAGATGTGTGCCCTAGATGCCAGATTGGCTGACACATTCCTATACAAATGTAAGGGCAAATTTATAATTTTGACTATAAATAAAGAAATGGATTATTCTACTATCACATTGTATACATTATGTCTGTGATACATCCTTTGAGTTAGTAGGAATGTTAATTCATATTTTCAAGAGTTGAAAATTTAAGGTATGAATTTATATAACTAACTCATAAACAGCTCCTCACCATAGGATCATCACGAGGATGGTGATCGTTTCGTAAGGTTGGTGTACGATCGCTTTCTTAGGGTAGATGAGTCTTGAGTCTATGGTGTGGAGACATCAGAGCAAAAGTATAGGTATTCGTTGAGAACGAGAGTACTGAGCGTGACCACCTCGAGCAGTCATAAGGAAGTCTACCTTCTCGTCGATGACTAGCTCGATGCTGCAGTTGTGTGTCTAGTTCTTTGACTTGAGGTGCATCAATAGTTCACCTTGAGTGTGTTATAGTTTGACTACACCATAACTTGATCTCCTAGCCATTCAAAATCTTGAGGTGCATGTTAGGTGTAGCATATTCATTGTAGGAACCAGATTGCACCAAGAAGGGATCTATCAACCTCGGTAGATGAGAGGAGTAGTCCTATGATGATCAAAAGATCGAGTCCTTAAGCCCATGTCTATGGCAGAGTGAAATAATGAAAAAGAGTTTTCTATTGGGGTTTCACAATGGACTTAGATCGATCGATTGATTCATATGACTGATGTTGGGTTTGACGAGTTCACCTTAACCCTAATTCAGTCGGGACTCATGATAGAGGAACTCAATCACACAGGTAGCTGCACAGAGAGGTTCATCTTCATTTCTGATGGATTGCCATCATATACTGCTAGGTGTCACTGGTGGATTTTGGGAGCAATTAGAATGATCTTGATGATCGATCATTCTAATTGTCTGAATCAAAAGAGTTCTGGTCCATCGAAAGGAGTTTCGATGATGTCGATGATGAGATCATGACATGTCTTATTATCATACAAAAATGAACCTAACTGGGTCACACAAATAAGAGTTAGGGTCTAGATGTCATCAATTGAGCTAGCCCAGTTCGATTGATTTGGATTAGATCCAATTAGATTCAAGAAAATCGTGCTAGCACACGATTGCGCCTAACTTTCTCCTCGGCAATCTTTTTCATTTTGACTGAGCCAAATATGATTTGACTGACCCAGAGAATCTTGATAAGGTTTCTCTCAGTCTGACTGGAGCCAGTCCAGCTCAAAAAAGTTTTATCTTAATTCATGAGATGAATTTAAGACAATACCTACCAATTCCTATCACCTGTCATTTTCATTTTAGGACATCGGTCAAATGTTGACTTATGGATCTTGAACTGAAGGCCACTTGGTAAGAGGTCATTGGAGAGTTTTTGTGGAGTGTCCATCTACTAAATTAGGCCTCAAAGTGGGTGCCAAGATCAGATTGGGTGGGCACCCCAAGTGGATAAGGATAGAGTCCCATGAGATGAGGACTCTATGCCTTGATCGACTCAAACTGTTGGGCGCCAATCTCACTGTGTTTATCTAGTGTTGGCACCAATAGTAGGAGGGTTTGGTGGGGTTCTTATCTAATATTATCAGATGACATCATTCCATCAATTAAAATTTTTTCAAATTTAATTAGAATTTTTTGATTGGTTGAATGATGTGGCACTGCATGGCGCAGCAGGGTCTATTTAAACCCTATCAGCGCCTAGGGTAAAGTGAATCCACTCAATCCCTAGCAAAAGCATGATATCCCTCCACTTCTCCATATCCCCTCTAGTCCTCTCTCTCCCCTCTTCACATCCAAGAAGTTGGGCATCCATCTGGTGCTTGTCCAAGGCGTGGTGGCTCTCTGATCAAAAGGCTACAGAGATTTGTCGAGAAGCTATTGCTCCAGCTTCAGAAGATCTTTTGAAGATCTTCCAGATCAGATCTAGATCTGATTTTTGGAGCATAGATTCACAAGAAGAAGATGATCCAGATGCTGCTCGAGTAGATACTAGTAGAGGCTAAGTAACTGCGTGGCTATTTTTGAACCTCGGGCATTGCTGCGATCATCTACAGGGTAATCTAGTTATCCTAGAGGTATTTCTCTAATCCTCAAGTTTTAGATTTAATTTTAGGTTAAATATCAGATAATAAAAATCAGATCTAATAGACCTTAGATCTAAAATAAAGTAAGATAATTTTTTTTAAAAAAATATTCAGTCTCAGATCTCATTAGACCTGGAAGATCCTACATCAAGTACTTGCAATGTCAGAGTGTGATCGAGATGGGATTGACCACTCCAAGAGTTGGAGAAAAATAAGTCACTGTATTTCAATTTAGCAAAATCTTGGTCAGGATAGTCCATCAGATGGATTTGATATTTTGAAATACAATGTGGATAACTTGATCAGAGTTGACAGTTGAACTCTGAGATGTCCTATGAGCGTTTTGGTCAAGGAGATGAATTATATGAAAACTATATCTGCATGGGTTCTAAAGATGTTGTTCTACACATTCGACCTATCCGACTGTCGGATACCATTGCTAGATGGTCACTTTGATTGGTAAAAAAATTTATTCCTGTGCTACCAATTTAGGTTCGGACCTATAAGGCTACACACATTAAAGTTCATGATCCAATCGGATGGTTGATCAATGATTAAGAATCATTCTAGAGTTAAATGATCATATGATTGACATTTAACCTAGTGCAAGTGTTGCAGGAGGATCGATTAGTAATTCAATTGCTAATTGACTTAATTTGATTAAATCAATGGATTGAGATTAAGTCTAGTTGAATATGATTTAATTATATTTGGTTTGGGCTTGATTGGATCAAATCTAATTGGTTTATTGATAAGCCAAGTGTAAGAAAAAACTAGTCCTAGTTCAATTAGGACTTGGGTCAACCTAATTTCTAGTTCGATTAAAAATTAAATCAATTTTAAATCTAATTTAATTTAATTAAATTAAATTTTTAATTGATTTAAGATCTATTTTAATTGGATTGATTTGATTTTGGTTTGATTTGGTTTGAGAAACCAGATTGGAACAAGACATAGATTGAATCCTAGTAAGACTAGGATTCAACCTTGCACCAATTTAACCCCCACACCCACTCTCTCTTATTTTGTGCGATAAAACTTCTCTCCTAGGCCTTCACACATACCCAAAACTTTTCTCTCTTTCTCTCTTACATGGAAAGTGGTTGTGGATCAAGTCAAAGTAGAAATTAGTTCGGATTTCAAATTCTATGAGATAGAGTTTTAGGAAACCAAAACTCTTTCCTTATAGTACTGATTTTATCCAGATTTTTTTTAAAAATTTTTGTGGCTTTTATGTCACATAATATGCACCCTTTACTGGTAGTCCACATACAAAAAGAAAGAGGGTGCGCCCAAAAATTGGGTGCCCCTTGTCTTGCCATGTTTGGAGAATCCTTGACTAGGTATTTGACCTAGTCAAGGACTCTATCATATCTCTCTATTTAAAATAAATTTCTTCATAAAATTTTCATAAAAAATAGAGAAAGGAGAGACCTTTGGGGAATGCAATAATTAGGGAGAGAGAAGGTTGGGGCGTGGAGACACAATAGATAAAAGACTAGGTGTCTAGGTGAGAGCAAAGAGAAGAAGAAGAGGGTCTTCTTCTAGGGTTGCTGTGTTCACCTCTTCCCTTCTTCCATCTTGAGTTTTTTGAGAGTGTCTCAGATCTAAAACTCTTTCTCCTACTTTTCATCTTTGGAAGAGTCCTAATTAAGAAGAAGAAGATATCTGATCGACCATCGAAGAAGGATCAGTGCAATACTAGCATACTGTGCTGATTTCCTAGATTAGGACTTCTGATCGTGATTTGTGGGCTCGTGTGGACAACTTCTAGAGGTTGGATGTATGTACAGCTCGCAACATCATCCATAAGCTCGGATCAATAAAGTTAGAATGTCTAACTTGCAAGGTAATAGATCTGATCTATTATATTTTACATACATTAGATGTAGTATAGAAACATATTGATATGATCAACATGTAGTTCTTACTTTTTATATTTTAATTTTTGATTTAATACCATATAATAATCATGTAATAGAATCTTAGATCTAAGAATTCTTCATTTTTATAAGATAAATTTTGATTTATTTTAGTCTTCCACTGCCTGATCTTGAAAAAGTTTCAAGATCTAACCCTGAAACCCTAGATCTGGTTCCTTCAATTGTTATCAGAGCCTAGGTTGTTTATTACATGATTATTTATGCATGCTTAGATTATTTTTTAGATTAGATCTAATTTATAATCTGATTGTTAAATCTTAAATTAAAATTTTTAGATCAATCATAAGCTGTAAATTATCCTGCTGTAAGATTTACCCCTTATAGTGCAAAGGTTGTCCTAGTTCGTGTAGATCTATCTTTAATCATAAATTTGTTAGATATGATCTAGATTAAATTTATGATTTATTAGATTTAAAAGATATTTAAATCTAAAATAAAATCTCTTTGTTAATAATTTTTGTGCAAAAAACCATCATATATTTGTCTGAAAAATTTGCGCAGTTTAAAGTTAAAATTATTTCAATTACATGAACCTATTTTGAAATTGTTATCCTTAGATGTACATGGTTGGCCAACCAAAGTTGGGCTTGTGTGCAGTCTAAGTAGATTCTAGTACCCACTAAGGAATTAGGATAATTCCTCGAATTAAACGTAGAGGCTATCAATTCGAATAAAATAGTGGGAGAAATCTTTTGATGAAAGTCCAAAATTTTAGGTTTAGTAAATCAATTACTAATTAGGTTATAATTTTTCTTTGTATAGATATGGCCACTTTCCTATCACTCCGATCATTATTGGACAATGATAAGTTGGTGGGACCCAACTTCGATAGCCGGTATCGAATGTTGAAGATAGTCCTGGAGCATGAATGGATCCTATATGTGATGATCCTGCACCTGAGAAGCCAACTGCCAACGCACGTGGAACAGTTAGAGATACTTACTAGAAGTAGCTCAGTGATCGGACCAGGGTGCGCTGCATCATGCTGGCTGTCATGAGCAATGAGTTCAGTCACAGATTTGAGACGGCCCAGCCAAAGGATATGCTTCAAGTGTTGGAGGATGCCTTTGGCACACCTGATGACATGGAGAGGCACAAGATTAGTTGTGCCATCTTCAATGCCAAAATATGGGATGGTACCTCTATCATTGATCATGTATTGCACATGATTGAGCTGATGGAGTGTTTGAGCAACCTCGATTTTCCCTTGCATGAGCAGCTTGGGAAGATACAATACTGAACTCGCTGCCCAAGTCTTATCTCCCATTCCTCACTCATTATAGAATGTCAAAGCCTGAAGTAAACTACCATGGGTTACTGAGGTTGCTTCAGAACTTTAAGAAGGATCACCAACTCCACAAGGAGTCGATGAACTTAGTGAGAGGTTTATCTTCTGGTTCTCGACCCTTTGAGAAAGGAAAGAAGAACAAGAAGAAGAAAGTGAAGAATGTGCAAGTTCAAGCTGGGACATCAGTGCAGGGCCAGACCAGAAAAATCAAGCCTGATAAGTCAAGCTGAATGCTTCTTTTGCAAGAAGCGGGGGCACTGAAAGAGGAACTGTCCTCAGTACATTGCCTCTCTGGACCCGAACAGGCAGAGAAAGAAGCAAGCTGTTGCTAGGAAAGGTATTTATATGATAACTCCTTGTAATTTCTCTATTTGTGATACAACTAATTGGGTATTAGATACCGGTAGCCCTTACCATATTTACAATTTGTTGCAGGGGTTGCAGGTCAATAGGAGATTCGAGCAAGGCGAGAGGTTCTTGAACGTTGGAGATAAAAGATCAGTTTCAGTTCTAGCATTAGAAATCTTGAAACTTGTATTTGAGTCCCATACCATTGTTCTTAATGATTGTCATTTTTGTCTCAGTTTCTTTTTAAATGTTATTTCTGTAGGCCTTCTGGTCAAAAATGATTATGAAATTTCAATAAAGAAACAAGTTTGTAATATCATTATGAATGGTGTTACTATATTTTGTCGACATTTGAACAATGGTGTGTATATGTTATCACAACCTGTTAACGTAGTCTATTCTATTGGCAAGTACCCTAGATTAGATAGTGTATCAGATATTTACTTATGACACTGTAGGCTAGGTCATATAAAGAAGAATAGGATAAACAAGTTGACTCAAGAGGAAATCCTCGAAGTCAGTGATTGTAAATCACTTCCAACCTGTGAGTCCTATCTTTTTGATAAAATGACCAAGTCATCTTTTACTGAAAAAGATGAGAGAGCTATTGAGCTCTTGGACCTAGTAATACTGATGTATGCAGGCCCATGAGTACAAGTGCTAGAGGTGGATATTTCTACTTCATCACTTTCATGGAAGATCTATCTAGATATGGATATGTCTATCTGATGAAACATAAGTCGAATTCATTTGAAATATTCAAATGATTCCGAAGTGAAGTAGAAAAATAAACTGGGAAGAGTATTAAAACTCTTCGATCTGACCGAGGAGGAGCATACCTTTCTGTTAAGTTTTTCACATATCTAGGAGAGAATGAGATTCTCTCCTAATAGACTCCTTCAGGAATACCACAGCATAATGGTGTGTCTGAAAGGAGAAATCGGACTCTGTTAGATATGGTCTGATCCATAATGGGTTTTGCCAGCTTGTCGATATCCTTCTGGGGATATGCACTCGAATCGGCTTGTTATCTGTTTAAAAGAGTTCCAAGTAAATCTGTAATTAAGACTCCATATGAGATATGGACAGGACGTAAGCCAGCACTTTCACACCTTAGGGTCTAGGGGTGCCCGGCCTATAAATTGTTAGTTATAGATAAACTTGGACCTAGGTCTGACAAATGCACATTCATAGGGTACCCCAAAGAGACCAAAGGATATTTTTTCTACCATACTGATGAACAAAAGGTGTTCATCAGCCTTAAGGCAACCTTTTTAGAAAAGGAGCTCCTTGGTGAAGGAACCGTTGCCTCTAAGGTTGAACTTGATGAGGTTCAACAGGTAGAAGGACCGACACCAATAACTAAACCTGAGTCGGATTTGATTAGATTAGATTCGGAGCCCAATGTACCTGCACCATTAAGGCAATCCGATAGAGTACTGCATCAGTCAAATAGATACTATGATCTCTTGATCCGAGATGGTGATCCCATCGAACTCGATGAGAACGATGAGGATCCGATCATCTATATGGATGCAATACAGAGACTTGATTTTGAGAAATGGCTTGAAGCCATGAAATCCGAAATGAAGTCCATGAAGGTCAACGATGTATGGACATTGGTTGATCCACCTGAAGGGGTTAAACCCATTGGGTGTAATAAGTCTTCAAAAGGAAGAGGGGCGCAGATGGAAAGGTGGAGACCTATAAAGCCCGTCTGATTGCCAAGGGGTATCGTCAACGTTATGGTATTGACTATGACGAGATGTTCTCCCCTGTGGTAATGCTCAAATCCATTCGGATAATGCTTGCAATAGCTACCCATCTGGATTATAAGATCTGGCAGATCGATGTAAAAATAGCTTTTCTAAATGGATAGCTGACCGAAGAGGTGTATATGATACAACCTGAGGGGTTTACATCCACAGATGAGTCCAAGATGTGCAAGCTTCAGAGATCCATTTATGGATTGAAGCAAGCTTCTCGGAGCTGGAATATATATTTTGATAAGTGATCAAAACGTATGGCTTCATTAAGAACGGAGAAGAGCCCTACATCTATAAATGGGCAAATGGTCCAGTTATGGTATTTCTTGTCTTGTACGTGGATGATATTCTCTTAATCGGGAATGACATCCCCGCACTATAGGGAATAAAAGTTTGGTTGTCATCACAGTTCTCCATGAAGGACTTGGGTGAAGCATCCTACATCCTAGGGATGAAGATCTATACGGATAGATCTAAAAGGATGCTTGGATTATCCTAGTCTAGGTACATAGACACTGTGCTGAAGAGGTTCAGCATGAAGAATTTCAAGAAGGGCTATCTACTGATAGGCCATGAAATTTCTCTCTCTAAGAAGGATTGTCCGATAACTCCTGAAGAGAGAGAGCGTATGAGTAGAGTCCCATATGCTTCGACCGTGAGATCTTTCATGTATGCCATGACATGTACGAGGTCAGATGTGGCATACTCACTAGGAATAGTGAGTAGATACCAATCTGATCCTAGAGAAAAATACTGGAAAGTAGTTAAAGCCATCCTTAAGTATTTGAGAATTACTAAGGACCAATGGTTAGTTTATGGAGAGTCAGATCTGAAACTTGTAGAGTTCACATACTCCAGCTTTCAATCTAACCATGATGATAACAGAAGCATGTCGGGTTATATCTTTACTCTGAATGGTGGAGCCATCTGCTGAAAGAGTTCCAAGCAGCATACTGTGGCAGACTCTATTTGTGAGGTGGAGTACATCGCAGCATCGGATGCTGCGAAGGAAGCTGTGTGGCTGAAGAAATTTATCATCGAGTTGGAGTAGCACCCTCCCTCGATGGTCCGGTCCAGCTCTACTATGATAGCACTGGTGCCATAGCTCAGGTGAAGGAACCTAAAGCACACCAGCAGACGAAGCACATTTTGCACCACTTTCACCTGGTTCAGGAGATCATGGATCAAGGTGATGTCGACCTTCAGAAGATCGACGAAAAGGAGAACCTGGCCGACCCCTTCACTAAAGTCCTGGCAATAAAGGAGTTCGACAACCATAAGTCGAAGATGGGTATTAGATACTGTGTCGAGTGGCTTTAGGACAAGTGAAAGTTATTGAGAAATATGTCTCAAAAGCCAATCATCAAGCTGTTGATAGTTGAGCAACCTTGTATTGTAATTGATTTGTTAATAAATAAAATATATATTTTGGTATTTTCATCACAAGTTTTCATCTTCTAATGAACTCCATTGTTGTGATGAAATCCTTAGGACTATTTAGGTTCGATAAAGATAGGATTTATCGATTAGTCCTTAAAACTGTTCATGACCAAATGATAGGTTGTTAATAAGGATGACAGCTTCTATTGAGCATAGGTTGCTGTAGGCCATATGGGTTGGTTGTTCTCTTAACCAAGGAGAGTGGAGACACTGATATGGCGTACAGGTGAGATGTAAGGGTACATCATCATTGAACGTGATCAACTCCAGAGCATTCTGCTGTCGAGAATGTCACTGATGGGATATAGGTATAAGTATCCCGTAGACCTGAGATCACCTCAGTGACTTGCAAGCAACTCACTGTGCTTTGGTACTGGACTAACTAAATTTTTAATTTAGTGATGGAAGCCTTTTGGGTATAGTCAAGTACTTGCGAAGTCAGAGTATGATCAAGATGGGATTGACTACTCCAAGAGTTGGAGAAGAATGAGTCGCTGTATTTCAATTTAGCAAAATCTTGGCCAGGATAATCCATCAGATGGATTTGATATTTTGAAATACAATGTGGACAACCTGATCAGAGTTGATAGTTGAACTCTGAGGTATCCTATGAGTATTTTGGTCAAGGGGATGAATTATATGAAAACTATATCCGTATGGGTTCTAAGGATGTTGTTCTACACATTCGACCTATCCGACCGTCAGGTACCATTGCTAGATGGTCACTTTGATTGGTATAAAAATTTATTTCTATGCTACTGACTTAGGTTCAGACCTATGAGATCACACACATTAGAGTTCATGATCCGATCGGATGGTTGATCAATGATTAAGAATCGTTCTAGGGTTAAACGATCAATATGATTGACATTTAACCTAGTGCAAGTGTTGCAGGAAGATCGATTAGCAAGTAGATTGCTAATTGGTTTAATTTGAATCAATAAATAGGCTAAAATTATGTCTAATTGAGTATGATTTAATTATATTTGATGGGGGTTTGATTGGATCAATTCCAATTGGTTTATTGGATAAGCCAAGTGTAAGGAAAAACTAGTCCTAGTTCAATTAGGACTTAGGTCAACCTAATTTTTAATTTGATTAAAAAATTAAATTAGATTTAAATATAATTTAATATGATTAAATTAAGTTTTTAATTGGGTTAAAATCTATTTTAATTGGATTGATTTAGTTTTGGTTTGATTTGGTTTGAGAAACCAGATTGGAACAAGACATAGATTGAATCCTAGTAAGACTAGGATTCCATCTTGTGCCAATTTAGCCCCCATGCCCACTCTCTCTTATTTTGTGTTACAAAACTTCTCTCCTAGGTCTTCACACACACCCAAAACTTTTCTCTCTTCTTCTCCTACATGAAAAGTGATTGTGGATCAAGTGAAAGTAGGAATTAGTTTGGATTTCAAATTCTATGAGAGAGTTTTAGGAAACCAAAACTCTTTCTTTATGGCACTGATTTTATCCAAATTTTTTTTAAGATTTTTATGGCTTTTTTGGCACATAATATATGCTCTTTTTTGGTGGTCCATGTACAAAAAAAAAGAGGGGATGCCCAAGAGTTGGGCGCCGCTTGTCTTACCATGTTTGAATAATCGTTGACTAGGTATTTGACCTAGACAAGGAATCTATCAAATCTCTCTATTTAAAATAAATTTTTTTATGAATTTTTTTAAAAAATAGAGAAAAGAGAGACCTTTGGGGCATGCAAAAAATAAGAAGAAAAAAGGTTGGGGCATGGAGATACAATAGATACAAGACTAGGTGTCTAGGTGAGAGCAAAGAGAAGAAGAAGAGGGTCTTCTTCTAAGGTTGCTGTGTTCACCTCTTTCCTTCCTCCATCTTGAGTTTTCTGAGAGTGTCTCAGATTTAAAACTCTTTCTCCTACTTCTCATCTTTGAAAAAGTTCTAATCAAGAAGAAGAAGATATCTGATCGACCATCAAAGAAGGATCAGCACAGTACTAGCATACTGTACTGATTTCCTGGACCAGAATTTCTGATCGTGATTCGTGGGCTCATGTGGATGACTTCTAGAGACCGGATATATGTGTGGCTCACAACATCATCTTCAAGTCTAGATCAGTAAAGTTAGAACGTCTAACTTGCAAGGTAATAGATCTGATCTATTATATTTTACATACATTAGATATAGTATAGAAACATGTTGATATGATCAACATGTAGTTTTTACTCTTTATATTTTAATTTCTTATTTAATGCCATATAATAATCATGTAATAGGATCTTAGACCTGATCTTAAAAAGTTTTAAGATCTAATCCTGAAACCCTAAATCTAGTTCCATCACATATAGGATTGGACTCTTCCTCCCTATGCTCTTCCCACTTTGATGCCGACTTTCTCTATGCCTAAGAGATTTTTGTATGAGATTTTTTCATACCAAAGAGGTCTTATCCCTTCCTTTCTTACATCCAAATCTTATTTGGTTTTGATAAAAGAAAGGTTTTAAAATTAGATTTCAAAACATTCCTTATCAAGAGAATCTGTTCTTCTCCAAATCACTCCACATGCCAACTTATTTTTTTCTCCTTATGTGTGCGATATTTGAGGAGATTTTTGTAAAAAAATAGACAGAGAATAGATTTATCATAAAAAAATATGAGAAGGAGCATCGAATATGTTTTGGATGTATTTTG
Source organism: Elaeis guineensis (assembly GCF_000442705.2). Lineage (NCBI taxonomy): Eukaryota > Viridiplantae > Streptophyta > Magnoliopsida > Arecales > Arecaceae > Elaeis > Elaeis guineensis. The sequence continues at coordinate 97,522,472 of NC_026000.2, forward strand.
GCATGGAATTAGGAGAAGGTGCGACATATCTTGAAGAGTCCAAGATCCTTAGGACTCTTCACCCCTAGTAATTACCGCCAATAAAAAGGGGTCTATTTCTCACTTTTATGCATGTAATAGACCAGAGAAGGAGTTCTTCATATTGAGGGGCTTTGGGGTGTGGTTCTTGACATGAAAAAGAGGAGGAGGGTCTTCTCTCTTCGGGTGTGCGTAAAACCTAGCCTTCTAGGGTTTCCACCTAAAGATTTGGAAAGAGAGAAAAATAAGAGAGAAAATAGTTTCTTTTTCATCCTTGTTCTACCTCTTCATCTCTTTTAGAAGTCCATCTTCAATCTCTGAAAAGATTTTAGTGATTTGGAGAAGGGATCTAGATCAACCAAGAAGAAGGTCTTGGTGCGAGCTAGCACTCCCGAGAAGATCGATCATATCAGGACTTCGAGTGGACTTTTCGTAGAGACCAAATGCATGTGCGGCTATGAGCAACTAGTAAAGATTATTCTTACCATATCTCTCACCAGCAGTGATCATCGATCCACACTCAGGTATCGAGTTTTGAACTCAGATTAGAAGTACATGTGATCTACTGCTTAGATCCACATATGCAGATTTTATCATATGATTATTTCAGATTTTATATGCAACATATCATATTATAGATCCTAAATTAGATTGATTTGATAATTAGATTAAATACATGTTAGATTAATTTGATTAATCTAATTATCTTCTACAGTAATTTATTCGATAATTTTTTAAATACATGCATGAAATCACCTATGTTCACCAATAGTGGTATCAGAGCCTAAGTTCGTTATGTCATGTTATATATGTATATTAAATCTAAATTTTAATTTTATTTAGCTCTGATATATGATATTTTAATTTAAATTTAATTGATGATTGATCGCACAATCTGATATAAGGTTGTCCTACTGTAGGGTTTACCCCTTACAATAAAAAGTTTGTCCTAGTTTGTGATGATTTTTGATAAAATTTAATTTTTTATGTTGTATGTGATATTTTTGATCTGATTTAGATATGATCTAAGATTGTAATTAGATCTGATGTAATTTAGATTAGATCTAAATTCAAACATATATGATATGTGATTACATTAGATGATCTAATTAGCAAGTACTTGGATTGAATTGATCAGCAGGTCGTCCGGTCATAGGAGCAAAAAAGGTTAAAGGGCCTCTTTTCTTTTTTGATGGGCTGCTTTTATGGTATGTAGGGATGCCATGTGATTAAATCCCATGAAGAAGAATATGAAAGGAAGAACTTATTTTTCTGTAAAATTTTAGATCTTGAAACCCTAGGTTTGTTGTATGTGATGCAAAGTTGTATGAAAAATAAAATATCTAATCTATATGATTAAAATTATTTTAATCATGAGAAAATAAAATCTCAAATCATAAAAAATTTTAGATATGATCTAAAAAGTATTTATGATTGATTTTATTTTAAGATTATACAAAATTTTTTAGATTTAAAATATGCTAGCACAATTACTGAGCTAACTCAGTTTTGAACTGAGTTAACCCAGTATCTTTGTGTAGCCGGCTCAATGTTAAGTGAGTCGACCTAGTTTCAAAATAAAAAAATTTTGCATAAAATTTATTATAAATTATTTATAAAATAAAAAATTAAAATTATTTCAAACCTAAACCTAAAACCATGTTGATGCTAAACTTAATTGAGAATTAAGTGAAGAGTCGATTAGATCTAGAATTATGAATTAAAGACCTAATGTCATTTGTATAAAATATGGAGGCATGGGTTAGCTCAAATTAGGTCCTCTTAATTAGGTTAGACCTAAGGTTAGAATCAAAGAGTTAATGGACTATATAGAGAACTTGATTAAATCTAACCAAATATTAAATTAGATTAAATTAAAATTTTTCTAGAACTAATACAATAGTTGTAAATGGTCAAGTCCATGTCTTTGATTAGATCAAATGAATCTGGATTGTGGCTCAGTGGTTGAATCTGAATCATTAGACTGGTCAAATCGAAACTAGATAATCAATTAGTATCTAAAGTAAGTTTGATATTTTGATTGATGCTTTTAATTGGGAGCAGCTTACCTAGCTATTTCAATGATGTCTAAGGAAAGCTTAGTAGATCCTCCCACCGATCTCACTTATCTGACCAATTTGATAGATTATGTCTTGATTAGACTGCTAAGTAATTTGAGTTGACCCATGCCATTAAGATTGATCAGTGTGACTGATCTAGATGCCAGTTCAGTCAGCATGATCCTAATCCGATTAAATGATTTGGTGTGAAGTCAGTGGAAGGATTATGGTCTATTGATTGATCTCTTCTTCTCTCTTCTCTAAATTAATTAAATTTTTTAAATTATTAGATCCATAAAATGAGCTAGTTATGAGGATAACTAGATCATAACCTCCCATTAATGTGAATGGTAATGGATCCATTATTTTTGATTAACATTGCAAGCACCATCCATCTGGTATTCTCTCTGAATGATAAAATTATCATTCATCATATGATGACTCTATTGTACTATCTGATTATGGTTGGATTGATCGAGCTATCCTCGAACCTGATCATTTATTAGTTAGAATTACTGAGTAGGTTCATGTTAATGGTTTGACCTAACTGAAATTTTCAGTGGAGGTCCATCACCTACTGAAATAAAATCTGAGGCTAAATTAACAACTAAAAATTATTTAGAAAAATAATTAGTTGAGAACCTACTTATAGGTGCACATGGGTTGATCGAGCCATCCTCGGGCCTGTATACATTCTATGTGGATTCTAGTACCTACTAAGGAATTAAAGTAATTCCTCAAATTAGAGGTAGAGTCTACCAATTTGTATAAAATAGTGGAAGAACCTTTAGACTAAAGTCCAACTCTTTAAGTTTAATCAATTCATAAATATTAAGGTCTTGTATTTTTCTTTCAGTTATGGCAAAATATCCATTGCTTCATTTACTATTTGACAGTGACTTATTTATAGAACCTAACTTCGATAGATGGTATCAGAAGTTGTAAATATTTCTAGAGTATGAATGGATCTTAAATATGATTATGGATCTAGCACCTGATGTTCCTACATCCAACAAATATGATACGATCAAAAGCACTTATCAAAAGTGGCCAAATGATCATATCACCATATGATATTTTTTGAGAGCAGTAAAGAACATGAATTTAGTTGTAAACTCGATGATGCCCAATGGGAGAAAATTATTCAAATATTGAAGGAGTTCTTTTGCACCTCTGAAGATGTATCTTCAGTGGGGCAACAATCTTTTAAGAAAAAAAAGAAGGTTATAAAGAGTCGTGCCTGGGCTGAGGAGCCCGAACTGACAAAAGAGTCTAAGATTAATCTAGTCTGACAGAGTCCCTTGACCTGAATAAACTATGGAAGAGAAATCAGCAAAGAGATGCTGGATAAGATACTTATATGATAACACCTTGTGTTTCCTCTATCTATGACACTAGTACCTGAATATTGGATATCAGAAGTCTATGTAAATTATTGCAGCAACTTCAGGATAGTAGAAAGATTGAAAATAGCAAGAGATTCCTAAATGTTGGAGATGGAAGTAATGTTTCAATCCTGATTTTAGAAATCATTGAGCCTATTTTCAATTCTAATAATATCATTTTAGTGAGTATCACTATTGTCTAATGATTTATATGATATCATTATGAATGATATTAAAATCATATGGACAACTAAGAAATGATATGTATATAGTCTGTTAGTGTACTGTACACAACAAACAAACTCCTTAGAGTGGATAATGTCATAAAAGCCTACCTTTGGCTGTTGGGAATAGTGTCCCAAAGCCAATCGTCAGTCTGATGATGGTTGTGCTCTTTCTTATATTAGTATATGAATTATAAATAAATAAAAATTATTTTGATATTTTTCATCATAAATTATTTCATCTTCTAATGAACTCCTGTGTTGTGGTGAAGTCCTTAGGACTATTTAGACTCGATAAAGGAGGATTTATCGTTTAGTCCTTAAGCCTGTTCGCGACCAAATGATACGTTATTACCAAGGACAATAATGTTTATCAAGCATAGGTCGTTGTGTGCCATATGGGTTGGTTGTCCTCTTAACCAAGGAGTGTGGAGACACTGGTATAGCATACAGGTGAGATGTAAGGGTACATCTGCACTGAATGTGACCGACTCTGGAGCTTTTTCTGCTGTTAAGATTTGCTCCGATGGGATATGGGTATAACTGTCCCTCCGACCTGAGACTGCCACGATGACTTGCAAGCAACTCACTGCACTTAGACACTGGACTATCTGAATTTCTAATTCAATGGTGGAAGGCTGCTGGGTGTAGTCAAGTACTTGACTTGTCGGTGCGTGTGTCAAGATGGGATTGACCACTCCAGTTCAGGAGCTGTGTATAGTCATGTTTCAATTTAGCAAAATCTTGGCCAGATAGTCCTAGTGAGAAGTCACAGGACTATTTGAGTTGAGCACGATTCGGATGATCTAATCAGGGTTGACAATTTAACCCTGAGTCATCCTAAACACAGGGGTCAAAAGGATGAATTATATAATAACCATATTCACGTAGGTTCTGAGTATTGCGATTGTGACTATTCGATCTATCTAGATGTCGGGTACCATTCCTAGATGGTCACTTCGATTAGTACAGGAATTGGTTCCTGTTCTACTGGCTTAGGTTCGAACCTATGGGGTCACACACATTAGAGGTTCCTATCTAATCTAATGGCTGGTAAAGAGTCCAAATACTTGTGAACTTTGAGTCCTACGTGTCTGGAACTCTGTGATCGAGAATCAAGATTCTCTAATCATGAGTTCCACATATTTTGGGTACCGGGGTCAACAGTCCCATTGGTTTGGGACTTTTTGATCAGGTTTTTATATCGATGGACTCGGATGCTCGATTGCCCATCGAATTTGGACTCAGTATTTATGAGAGATTTAATTAGTAATTTGATCACTAATTAACTCAATTTGATTGAGTAATTACTTTTGGATCATGTCCAATTGAATTGGATTCAGTTGGGTTTGACCTGATTAGGTTAAGTGTTGACCTAATCACCAAGGTGGTTTGGTCTCTGATCTGATCAGGGGTTGGGCTTAGTCAATTTTTGATTTGATTAGGATTTTATTGAGTCTAATTAAGTTGGGTTTAACTTAGTCTAATTATGCCTAACCTATTTTGATTAGGTTGGCTCAATTAGGTTGAAACCACTTTGACCTCATCTCCCTGCGCCACCTCACTTATCTACACCCATTTGAATTCATGAGAAACAACTTCTCATGAATTTTCTCCCATGCAGAAGCCTTCCCACACCCTCCCTTGTGCATCATTTATCTGGATAAAGATTTATTTGTTGGCCATTCAAATTCAAACGATGTTTGAATTTGAATGGGCAACTAATCCATGCACCACCCACCTTATCTTGTGCGCCATTTAAACTACATGAGAAAAAGTTTCTCGTGTAAATTCTCTACACACAAAGAACCCATGCCTCCACTCTTCTCTCACCCAGAGTGGATAAGGATGGGTTGGTTTGCATTTGAATTCAAATTCAATTTGAATTCAAGTGAGCAACCACCTATCTTTATCCTCTCACGTGGATAAGACGCGTCTTGCACTATTTTAAAAGAGAAGAGATGGTGGGGCATGCGTAGAATTTTTTTGAGAGAGAATAGTGGGTGTGAGGAAGCCTTGTGCACAAGTTGGAAGTTCAAAAACTTCCAAGAGAAAAGAAAAAAAAAGAAACAAAAGTGGGCACTGGGTTTTCAGTGAGTACCCTAGGATTTCTGCCTGGGGTTCGGGAAGTGAGAAGGTGAGCTACGAATATCGTGAGCCCACCAAACTTTAGAGAGAGCTTCATCAACCTCTCAAGCACCTTTTCTAATGATTCAGAGTATCCGAGGAGTCGAGAGATATCGATCGAAGGAGTTCGATCAGTATCGACCGTCGAAAGGGTTCTACGACGAACTAGCATTCGTGAGGACCTGATCAGACTGAGAGCTTCGTGTGGATGATCTACGGAGGTCAGACATACTATGTGGCTGCATTATGATAATTGGACCTTTCCAATAGTGATCAAATTATGGCAATCAACTACCCGCACAAAGGTAATGTGTTCTGAACACATAACAGTAAAAGATTTACTGTACAATTCAAAATTTTAAATTTAAATGCATGCTATATATATCATATTTAGATCCTTGTATAGGGTTAATATATGTTAATTAATTAGATTAATTAATAATTTTTACTATAAAATTATAATTTTAAAAAAGTTTTAAAATTACTATTTTACCCCTACACCATTTTTTCCACAAATGGTATCAGAGCAGGTTCTAAAATATGATATACATTTACATGCATAGATTAAGTAGTAATCTAAAAGTTTAAATTTAAAATTTGAATTTGAAATTTGAAATTCAAAATTTGAATTTTGAATTTTAAATTTTGAAATTCAAAATTTAAAAATTTAAATTTCAAATTTTAAATTTCAAATTTCAAATTTTAAATTTTAAATTTGATATTCAAAATTTAAAATTTAAAATTTGAAATTCAAAAATTTGAAATTTGTTTGAAATTTAAAATTTAAAATTTAAAATTTGAAATTTAAATTTTGAAATTGGTATATTTAGATATACTTGATCAAAGTAGCAAGTAGTCTAATTAGGTTGGTTGCCATAATCGTCCAGTCATAGAAGAAAAGTAGGGTTTAAAGGCCCTCTCCTCCCATTCGATGGGGTTCTCCTATGACGGTAGGGGTGCCGATACGATTATATCCCATACAAATGAAGCAGCGAAAGGACTTAATTGTAAAGGTTTAATTGTGAAATTTATCATGAATGTATTAGATTAGATCTAAAAGAATATTCATAATTTATTTTGATTGAGTTATTTTCTGTTAAGTAATTAGCAATAGGATTGCTGTTTATGAAATATGCTGATCCGTTTGTGAAATGAGTCAACACATTTGGTGAACAGAAAATAAAATCTTTCAAATTTAAAAATTATTTTCAAAATGCCAAACCCTGACCCATCAGCCCAAATACTTAATTAAAAGAATTAAGTGTTGTCTAGTTGGTCTAGAATTGTGAATTAAGACCTAAGACAATTGCATAAACTTGTGGGTCAATGGGTTAGATGGATTAGGTCCATAATTGGGTTAGACCTAAGGTTAGCTTAAAGAAATGGACTAAATTAGAGCAATTGGTCAAATCTAATCAAAAGTTAAATTAGATTAGGTCAAGGACACTCTAGACTCAACTCCAATAGTTGTAGTTGAATGGGTCCATGTCTTTAACTAGACCAAGATGGACTTAATTCATGGCTACGCAATGGAACCCTATTTACTAAGTTGATCAAATTAAAACTAATGAATCGGTTGGTGTCTAAGGTAAGTTCGACAGTCTGACCAGTGGTTTTTAAGTGGGAGCTACTCGCATTGATTCGATCTCTGATGAGTTAATGGCATATCCTCACCACTGATCTCACTTACCTGGCCAACCTGGTGAGTTAGGTTTTGATTAGATCACTTGGTGATTAGGGCTCACCCATGTCATTGGGTAAATCAGTGTGACTGATTTAGGTGCTCCTAATGTCGGCTTTAATTAAATCTTTTTTAATCTGACTTGGTGAAGTCAGTGGAGGATTGAAATTGGCTGATTAATTTCTTCTTTTCTATCCTTTAATAAAATCCTCAAAAATTATTAAGTCTCTAAAAATGATTAAGTTATAGTGATAACAAAGTCATAGCCTCCCATTAAGTGAGTGATAATGAGTCCATTAGTTTAATAATCACTGGAGGCCCAAAGGCCTGGTGCTTATTGACTAATAGAATTATCATTCATAGTATGATAATTTGGTTGAGTCTTTCTGATGGTGGTCAGGTTGGCTGCTAAAGTCGGGCCTGATCATTTATTGGTCCAATTCATCAAATTAAGTCATGTTAATGGTTGGACATAACCAGATCTTTTCAGTGGAGGCCAAAGCCTACTGATTAGGTTCTGGGGCAAAATTAATTACTGGAAGTTATTTAGAGAAACAACTGGTTATGAACTTACTTATAGATGCACATGGGTTGACCAACCAAAGTTGGGCTCGTGTGTGATCTATGTGGATTCTAGTACCCACTAAGGAATTAAAGTAATTCCTCGAATTGGAGGTTGAGGCTACCAGTTCATAAAAATACTAGAAGAAACTTTAGACTAAAGTCCAAGTCTTTAGTATTAATAATTTATGTACTAATAAAGGTCTGATTTTTTTTTATGCAGCTATGGCTACTACCCTATCACTTCAGTCATTATTAGATAATGACAAGCTCATGGGACCTAATTTCGATAGCTGGTATCGAAAATTGAAAATCATCCTTGAGCATGAACAGATCCTTTATGTAGTAACGGATCCAACACCTGAGGAGCCAGCCCCAAACGCTAGAGGGACGGTCCGAGACACTTACCAAAAGTGGCTCAATGACCGCACCACTGTTCGATGCATAATGCTGGCAACAATAAATGATGAGTTTAGCCATAGGTTCGAGAATACCCAGCCGCAGGAGATGTTTCAAATGTTGAATGACTCCTTTGGCATGCCTGACGACGTTGAAAGGCACAAAACTAGTTGTGCCATTTTCAATGCTCGAATGAGAGATGGGGCCTCAGTCACCAATCATGTACTGTACATGATCGAAATGATTGAGCGCCTAAGTAAACTAGGCTTTCCCTTGCACGAGCAGCTCGGTATGGATGTGATCCTTAATTCTTTGCCTAAATCCTTCCTCCCCTTCCTTACTCATTTTCGGATGACAAAGCCTGCAGTGAACTACCACGGCTTGTTGGGATTGCTGCAGAACTTTGAGAAGGACCACTAGCTCCATAAGGAGTCGGTGAATGTTGTGGGAGGGTCTTCTTCTGGTCGTCGACCCTTTAAGAAAGGGAAGAAGAACAAGATGAAGAAGAATAAGAAGGTGCAGCCGCATGCTGGGACATCTGCACAGGGTCAGACCAAGAAGTTGCAGCCGCATGCTGGGACATTTGCACAGGGTCAGACCAAGAAGTGCAAGCCCGACCAGAGCTAGGCGAAGTGCTTCTTTTGCAAGAAGCAGGGGCATTGGAAGAGGAACTGTCCTCTATATACTGCCTCCTTGGATCCAAACAGGCTAAAAAGAAGCAAGATAATTATATGATAACACCTTGCAACTTTTTCATTTATGATACTACTACCTGGGTATTGGATATTGGAAGCCCTTATCATATCTGTAATTTGATGCAGGGACTATAGGTCAGTAGGAGATTTGATGAAGGCGAGAAGTTTCTGAATGTTGGAGATGGAAGCAAAGTTCCAGTTCTAGCTTTAGGAATCATGAACCTTGTAATCAACTCTCGTAATGTAATTCTGAGTGAATGTCACATTGTCCAAGTTTTTTATTAAATATTATTTCTGTAGGCCTTTTGGCCATGTACAGTTATGAATTTTTAATAAAAGAAAATATTTGCAATATCATTTTGAATGGTATTACAATGTTTGTTGGACAACTAAATAATATAATTTACTTACTATCACAGCCTGTTAATGTGGTTCAAACCTTCGATAAACATCCTAGAATGGATAATATGTTAGAAGTCTACCTTTGGCACTGTAAGCTAGGTCATATCAACAAGAACAGGATAAATAGGTTGGCTCAAGAAGGAATTCTTGAAGTTAGTGATTGTGAATCACTTCCAACCTGTGAGTCCTGTCTTCTTGGAAAGATGATGAAGTCACCTTTTACTGGAAAAGGTGAGCGAGCCAGTGAACTCTTGGGTCTGGTACATTCTGATGTATGTGGACCCATGAGCTCAAGTGCAAGAGGTGGATATTTCTACTTCATAACCTTCACAGATGACCTATCGAGGTATGGGTATGTCTACTTAATGAAGCATAAGTCGGAGTCGTTTGAAATGTTCAAACTATTTCAAAATGAGGTAAAAAAATAAACTAGAAAGTGTATTAAAACTCTTCGATCTGATCGAGGAGGTGAATACCTTTCCAATGAGTTTCTGACATATCTTGAGGAGAATGGAATTCTCTCTCAGTGGACTCCTCCTGGAACACCATAGCATAATAGTGTGTCTGAAAGGAGGAATCGAACCTTGTTGGACATGGTTCGATCCATGATGGGGTTTGCTGGTCTGCCAATCTCCCTCTGGGGATATGCACTTGAATCGGCTTGTTACCTTCTAAATAGGGTTCCGAGTAAGTCTGTAACCAAAATGCCATATGAGATATGGATAGGATGTAAGCCAGTACTCTCACACCTTAGGGGTTGGGGGTGTCAGGCTTATGTTAAATATTTAATTACGGACAAGCTTGGACCTAGGTCTGACAAGTGTTATTTCATTGGGTACCCAAAAAAGACCAAAGGATATTATTTCTACCTAGCTGATGAGCAAAAGGTGTTTGTCAGCCTTAAGGCAATCTTTTTGGAAAAGAAGTTTTTTGGTGAAGGGACTGTTGCCTCTAAGGTCGAACTTGAGGATGTTCGGTAGGTGAAAAAATCGACACAAGTTGCTGAACTTGAATCGAATTTGGTTAGATCAGATCCGGAGCACATTGTTCCAGCACCCTTAAGGCGGTATGGTAGAGTACCACGTCAACCAGACAGATACTGGTTTCTTGGTTTGGGATGGCGATCCTGTCGAACTTGATGAAAACAATGAAGATCCGGTCACCTACATGGATGCAATGCAGAGACCTGACTCTGAGAAATGGCTAGAGGCCATAAAATTCGAAATGGAGTCCATGAAGGTCAACGATGTGTGGACATTGGTTGACCCATCCGAAGGAGTAAAATCCATAGGGTGTAAGTGGATCTTCAAGAGGAAGAGGGGCGCAGAAGGAAAGGTGGAGACCTATAAAGTCCGTCTGGTTGCCAAGGGATATCGTCAACATTATAGTATAGACTATGATGAGATATTTTCTCCTATGGCAATGCTCAAATCCATTCGAATTATGATTGCGATAGCTGTCCATCTGGACTATGAAATCTGGCAGATGGATGTGAAGACAGTTTTCCTAAACGGAGAGCTGGACGAAGAGGTGTATATGATACAACCTGAAGGATTTACATCCACAGATGAGTCTAAGGTGTGCAGGCTACAGATGTCAATTTATGGACTTAAGAAAGTATCCCGGAGTTGGAACATACATTTTGATAGGATGATCAAGATGTATGGCTTCATTAAGAATGAAGAAGAGCCCTGCATTTATAAGTGAGCTAATGGTCTAGTAGTGGTATTTCTTGTATTGTATGTGGATGACATTCTCTTAATCGGGAATGATGTCCCTGCATTACAGGGAATAAAGATTTGGCTGTCGTTACAGTTCTCCATGAAGGATCTGAGAGAAGCTTCCTACATCCTAAGGATGAGGATCTATAGGGATAGATCTAAAAGGTTGCTTGGCTTAACCCAGTCCACGTACATTGATACTATGCTAAAGAGGTTCAGCATGGAGAATTCCAAGAAAGGCTATCTACCGATAGGCCATGGAATTTCTCTCTCGAAAAGGGATTGTCCGACAACACTTCAAGAGAGAGAGCGTATGGGTAGAATTTCATATGCTTTGACAGTGGGATCTATCATGTACGCCATGATATGTACATGATCAGATGTGGCATACTCACTAGGGGTAGTGAGTAGATACCAATCTGATCCAGGGGAGAATCACTGGAAGGTTGTTAAAACCATCCTGAAGTATTTAAGAAATACTAAAGACCAGTGGCTTGTTTATAGAGAATCGGACTTGAGACTTATGGGGTTTACAGACTCCAGTTTCCAGTCTGATCATGATGACAGCAAGAGTGTGTCGGGATTTGTTTTTACCCTTAATGGTGGGGCTGTCTGGTGGAAGAGTTCCAAGCAGCACACTGTGGCTGATTCAGTTTACGAGGCAGAGTATGTCGCTACATCAGATGCTGCCAAAGAAGCGATGTGGCTGAGAAAATTTCTTACCGAGCTCGGAGTAGCACCCTCCCTTGTTGGTCTAGTTCTGCTCTATTGTGATAGCTCTAGAGCCATTGCTCAGGCGAAGGAACCGAAGGCACACCAGCGGACAAAACATATTCTGCGCCGCTACCATCTTATTTGGAAAATCATGGATAGAGGTGACGTCGACCTTCAGAAGATCGACGAAAAGGAGAACCTGGCCGACCCATTCACTAAAGCCATTGCGGTGAAGGAGTTCGACGACTTCAAGTCGAATATGGGTATTGGATACTGCACCGATTGGCATTAGGCCAAGTGGAAGATTGTTAGGAATAGTGTCCCAAAGCCAATCGTCAGCCTGTTGACGGTTGTGCTCTTTCTTGTATTAGTATATAAATTATAAATAAATAAAGGTTATTTTGATATTTTTCATCATAAATTGTTTCATCTTCTAATGAACTCCTGTGTTATGGTGAATTCCTTAGGACTATTTAGACTCGACAAAGGAGCATTTGTCGTTTAGTCCTTAAACCTGTTCGTGACCAAATGATATGTTGTTACTAAAGACAACAATGTTTATCAACCATAGGTCTTTGTGTGCCATATGGGTTGGTTGTCCTCTTAACCAAGGAGTGTGGAGACATTGATATGGCATACAGGTGAGATATAAGGATACATCTGTACTAAACATGATCGACTTCGGAGCTTTTTCTACTATCAAGATTTGCTCCGATGGGATATGGGTATAACTGTCCCTCCGATCTGAGACCGCCACGGTGACTTACAAGCAACTCACTGCACTTAGGCACTGGACTACCTAAATTTCTAATTCAGTAACGGAAGGCTGCTAGGTGTAGTCAAGTACTTGACTTGTCAGTGCGTGTGTCAAGATGGGATTGACCACTCCAGTTCAGGAGCTATGTACAGTCATATTTTAATTTAGCAAAACCTTGGTCAGGGTAGTCCTAGTGTGGAGTCACAGGACTGTTTGAGTTGAGCACGATTCAGATGATCTAATCAGGGTTGACTATTAACCCTGAGTCGTCCTAAACACAGGGGTCAAAAGGATGAATTATACAATAACCATATTCACGTAGGTTCTGAGTGTTGCGATTGTGACTATTCGACCTATCCGAATGTCGGGTATCATTGCTAGATGGTCACTTCGATTAGTACAGGAATTGGTTTCTGTGCTACCGGCTTAGGTTCGAACCTGCGGGGTCACACACATTAGAGATTCCTATCTGATCTGATGGCTGGTAAAGAGTCCTAATACTCATGAGCTTTGAGTCCTATGTGTCTAAAACTCTGTGATCGAGAATCAGGATTCTCTAATCACGAGTTTCACACATTTTGGGTACCGAGGTCAAGAGTCCCACTGGTTTGGGACTTTTTGATCAGGGTTTCATATCGATGATCTCTGATGTCCGATTGCCCATCGAATTTGGACTCAGTATTTATGAGAGATTTAATTAGTAATTTGATAATTAATTAACTCAATTGATTGAGTAATTATTTTTGGATCAAGTCCAATTGAATTGGATTCAGTTGGGTTTGACTCGATTAGGTTAAGTGTTGACCTAATCGCCAAGGTGGTTTGGTCCCTGATCTGATCAGGGGTTGGGTTTAGTCAATTTTTAATTTGATTAAGATTTTATTGAGCCTAATTAAGCCTAATTAAGTTGAGTTTAACTTAGTCTAATTGTGTCTAACCTATTTTGATTTGGTTGGCTCAATTAGGTTGAAACCACTTTGACCTCATCTCCCTGCGCCACCTCACTTATCTGCGCCCATTTGAATTCACGAGAAACAACTTCTCATAAATTTTCTCCCATGCAGAAGCCTTCCCATGCCCTCCCTTGTGCACCATTTATCTGGATAAAGATTGGTTTGTTGGCCATTCAAATTCAAAGGATGTTTGAATTTGAATGGGCAACTAATCCATGCGCCACCCACCTTATCTTGTGCGCCATTTAATCTACATGAGAAAGAGTTTCTCATGTAAATTCTCCATGCACAAAGAACCCACACCTCCTCTCTTCTCTCACCCAGAGTGGATAAGGATGGGTTGGTTTGCATTTGAATTCAAATTCAATTTGAATTCAAGTGAGCAACCACCTATCTTTATCCTCTCACGCAGATAAGATGCATCTTGCACTGTTTTAAAAGAGAAGAGAAGGTGGGGCGTGCGTAGAATTTTTTTGAGAGAGAATAGTGGGTGTGAGGAAGCCTTGTGCATGAGTTGGAAGTTCAAAAACTTTCGAGAGAAATGAAAAGAAAAGAAACAAAAGTGGGTGCAGGGTTTTCAGTGAGTACCCTAGGGTTTCTGCCTGGGGTTCGAGAAGTGAGAAGGTGAGCTACGAGTATTGTGAGCCCACCAAACTTCAGGGAGAGCTTCATCAACCTCTCAAGCACCTTTGTTGATGATTTAGAGTGTTTGAGGAGTCGGCAGATATCGATCGAAGGAGTTCGATCAGCATCGACCGTCGAAAGGGTTCTGCGATGAACTAGCATTCGTGAGGAGCCGATCAGATCGGGAGCTTCATGTGGATGATCTGTGATGGTCAGACATACTATGTGGTTATATTGAGATGATCGAACCTTCCCAATGGTGATCAGACTGTGGCGATCAACTATCCGCACAAAGGTAATGTGTTCTGAACACATAACAGTAAAAGGTTTACTGTAGAATTCAAATTTTAAATTTAAATGCATGCTATATATATCATATTTAGATCCTTATGTAGGGTTAATACATATTAATTAATTAGATTAATTAATAATTTTTACTGTAAAATTATAATTTTTTAAAAAAATTAAAATTACCATTTTACCCCTGCATCATTTTTCTCACATTGGCAATTTAAGCTCAATCATATAAACAAGAATAAGATTAGCAAGTGATAATTCTTGAAGTCAATGATTGTGAATTATTGTCAACCTGTTAATCCTATCTCTTTAGTAAGATGATCGAATCACTTTTTGCTAGAAAAGGTGAACAAGCCAACGATGTTCTGAACCTCATACATACTGAAGTATTGGATCTATGAACATATTTATCATAAATTTAAATTATTTAAAATATTCAAATAATTTCTTAATAAGATAGAAAAATAAACTGAAAAGAGTATTAAACTCTTTGGTCAGTCCAAAGAGGAGAATGCCTTTTCGGTGAGTTTTTGACATATCTAGAAGAGAATAGGATTCTCTCTTATTGGAATCAACTTTGCAAGACATAGTTTGATCCATGATAGAGTTTACAAGTCTGCTAGTCTTCTTTTAAGATTATGCTCTTAAGACTGCTTGTTATATTCTAAATTGAATTTTGAATTAATCAATCGTAAAGACTCCATATAAGATATGGACTAGGCATAAGCCGATACTTTCATACTTTAGGATTTGAGAGTGTTTATTTTATGTCCAATATTTATAGATCGATTAGTTTGGATCTCGATCCTACATATATTATTTTGTAGGATAATCCCAAAGAATCTAGGGGATATAACTTCTACCATTCTAATAACAAAAGTTGTTCGGTATTCTTTTTAGAAAAGAAGTACCTTAATGAAAGAACTGATGCCTTTAATGTGGAACTTATGAAGTTTGATAGGTAGAAGAACTAACACAATCTAGTGAATCCATAAAATGAAATTTGACTAGATCAAACTTGGAACCTATTGTAAAGGCACCATTAAGGAGATCCGATAAAGTACCGCATCTGTCGGATAGATACTTCGATTTCTAGTTATGGGATGTGATCTTATTGAACTTAATAAGAACAATAAGGTGTTAGATATGTGCCCTAGATGCCAGATTAGCTAACACATTCCTGTACAAATCTAAAGGCAAATTTATAATTTTGACTATAAAACTATAAATGGGTTATTCTTCTATCACATTGTGTACATTGTGTCTGTGATACATCCTTTGAGTTAGTAAGAATATCAATTCATATTTTTAAGAGTTGAAAATTTAAGGCATGAATTTACATAACTAACTCATAAACAGCTCCTGACCATAGGATCATCACGAGGATGGTGATCGATCTGGAAGGTTGGTGTACGATCGCTTCCTTAGGATAGATGTGTCTTGAGTCTATGGTGTGGAGACACTGAAGTGAGAGTACAGGTATTCATTGAGAATAAAAGTACTGAGCGTGACCATATCGAGCAGTCATAAGAAAGTCTACCTTCTTGTTGATGACTAGCTCGATGCTACAGTTGTGTGTCTAGTTCTTTGACCTGAGATGCATCGACAGTTCACCTTGAGTGTGTCATAGTTTGACTACATCATAACTCGATCTCCTAGCCATTCGGAACCCTGAGGTGTATGTTGGCTGTAGCATATCATTATAGGAACTAGGTCGCACCAAGATGGGATCTATCAACCTCGATAGATGAGAGGAGTAGTCCTATGATGATTGAAAGATCAACTCCTTAATCCCATAGCCATGGCAGAGTGAAATAATGGAAAAGAGTTTTTCATTGGGATTTCACATCGGACTCGGATTGATCGATTGACTTATATGACTGATGTTGGGTTTGACGAGTTCACCTTAACCCTAATTCAGTCGAGACTCATGATAGAGAAACTTAATCACACAGGTAGCTGCACCGAGAGGTTCATCTTTAATTCTGATGCATTGCCACCACATACTGCTAGGTATCACTGGTGGATTTTGAGAGCAATTAGAATGATATTGATGATTGATCATTCTAATTGTCTGAATCAGAAGAGTTCTGGTCCATCGAAAGGAGTTTCGATGATGTCGATGATGAGATCATGACATATCTCATTATCATACGAAATTGAATCTAATTAGGTTACACAAATAAGAGTTAGGGTCTGGATGTCATCAATTGGGCTAGTCCACTTGATTTGGATAAGATCCAATTAGGTTCAAGAAAATCATACTAGCACACGATTGAGCCTAACTTTCTCTTCGTGTAATCTTTTTTATCTCTACTGAGCCAAATATGATTTGACTCATCCAGAGAATCTTGAAAAGGTTTCTCTCTATCTAAATGAATCTTGTCCAGCTCAGAAAAGGCTTGTCTTAATTCATGAGATGAATTTAAGACAAGCACCTGCTAATTCCTGTCACCTGCCAATTTCATTTTAGGACATCTGTCAAATATTGACATATGGGTCTTAAACTGAAGAGAGTTCATTGGAGGACTTTTGTGGAGTGTCCACATCACGTCAAATTGGGTGCCATAATTAGATTATGGTGTGAGCCCAATTGGATTAAAGTGGGCACCCCAAATGGATAAGAATGAAAGAGTCCTGATAAACATGGACTCTTTGGCGCCACCTTGCTTGCGCTTATCCAATGTTGATGCCAACTTTTGGAGATAAGGTGGGGTTATTACTTGATGAGATTAGATGACATCACTCCACCAATCAAAATTTTTTCAAAATTAATTAGAATTTTTTGATTGGTCGAATGATATGGCACTCGCAGCATACAGGGTTTATAAAATCCCTATCTGCGCCTAGGGTTTGGAAGTCTCTTTTCAATACCCAGCCAAAATGAGAATCCTCTCCTCTTCTCCATATCATCCATACTCTCCTCTCTACCCTCTTCACATCCAAAGAGTTGGACATTCATCTGGTGCAAGAAAAAGGTGTGGTGATGCCTGGAACAGAAGGCTGCAGGACATCTTCGACAGGCTGCTGCTCCAACTTCAAAAGAAGTTCTGAAGCACTTCCAAATCAGATAGAGATCTGATTTTTGAAGCATAGATTCACAAGGAGAAAATGTTTCAGATCTTGCTTGAGTGGATACCGTTAGAGGCCAGACGATTGTGTGGCTACATCAGAACTTCGAGCTGTGCTGCGATCATCTACAGGGTAATCAGATTACCCTTGAGGTATGTCTATACTTCTCATACTTTTAGATTTAATTATAGAATTTAAATATTAGATAATAAAATTAAATCTAACATACATTAGATCTAAAATATTATAGAATAAAAATTCTTAAATTATTCCATCCCAGATTTGATGAAATCTGGAAGATCCTACAAAAGGAAAAAGGCAATTTTTTTTCTTCAACTGGTATCAGAGCCAGGTTTATGGCTCAATTTCAGATCTAATTTAGATCTGATTTTAATTTTAATTTATCTAATATTTAATGATTTTAGATATCACATCAGATATGATAGGATCTAAAATTAAAATATTTAAAATTAAATCTAAGAAGATCTAACATGCATGAGATGCATGACTAGACTAGGATTAGTTGAATCCATAAACAGTCTTAAGTTTAATATTTTAATGAGATTAAAATATAAATTAAATTAAATTTATTTTTTATTTTTTTGATGTTATAAGTATTATAATCAGATTAAAAAATAAAAAATAAAATTTTAATTTTTTTATAAAATTGATCTGTTGCATGCCTAGACTAGTTGTAGAATTGTTTCAGTAACTTGTTTAGAATAGATTTAATTTTGAATAGTATAATTTAAATTTTATTTTTTAAATATTACATGTGATGTATCAGATCTGAAAGCATATTAATTAGATCAATTTTTGATACATGAGATATATGCAAAGCATGTATTAGTTAGATCTTAAATTGTATATGAGATATGTTGATTTAGATCTAACTAGTTTTGTAGTTAAATTTATATTTCTGATTAAGGTGTTCCTCATGGCCGTCCGATCATAAGAACGAAGTAGAATTTTAAGATCCTCTCTTTTCATTCAATGGGATGTTCATATGATGTGTAGGGGTGCCGCGCGTTCATCCTTAATCAAAAATCAAAACTTACTTTTCCGCAAAATCCTAGATCCTGAAATCCTAGGATTTATTTTACATGTTTTATTTATGAATCCAAACTTAATTAATGAATTAAGCTTATAAAATTAAGTTAGGTCTAAAATTGAGAATTTTAAATCTAAAATATTTTTATAAAATTGGGTTCGGGCTTGGGTAGCTCAATTAGGTCTAGCGGTTGATCAAACCGAATCAAGAGTTGGTTAGGTGGGATCATGAAAGCTAATAATTGATCAGCCTAATAAGATTTAAGTCTGAGTCAAGGTCGAATCATATTTAGATGTGACTCGATCAGGTTAAGACCTAATTTGGCTTAGAGGTTAGAGCCTGGATTGTAGGCTAACCTAATTAGTTCTGGTTTGATAATTTGGTGTCTAAGGTAAGTTGGGCAGATGCGACCGACTGGTTTTTAATTGGGAGCTACTCGACTCGAATGCGTTCTTGTCGAGTTAATGGCATATCCCTCCCACCGATCTCACTTATCTGGCCATATGTGTCGACTCAGTTTCGATTTGAGGTGGCTAACAATTTGAGCTGACCCATGCCACTAGGTTAGTCATAATTGTTATGACTATGTCAAGTCAAGTTTAATGAGAACTAAATCAAATCTTTCTAAGAAAATATTAAGTCTAGATCTTCCACCATTGTGGATGTGCGAGCCCTTCTCGGGGTTGATTGTTCTTGGCTGGTTACAGTGGCTCAATTGCACCGGGAAGATGCAACCATGTCCATTAGGCATTGGATGCTACGGATTAGAGGATGGGTTGGGCTCAATATTTTGGATATGGTGAGGGACCCAATCAGGAATCTAGATCGTGCAAATGGTGGGTTTGGCTTAACTAATGATTGGAGCAATATTTCGGATACAGTGAGCTTCATAAATTAGAGATCAAGTTTTGGATGCACCATGATTAGAGAATTATTGGACAAGAGTTGTCCACTCATTGGTTGACCCATCACCAATAACTGTTAGGTGAGGTGATGAGCTAGTCGGTGAGACCACACCACCCACTAGAAATCATTGATCATGGAGATTTTCATATCTCTACCAAGGAGTGTAGGATCTGAGAAAATAGTGGAAGCTTAATTTGTTTAAAAATGAAATCCCTAAATAAATTGGTTAAGTTTGATTACAAAATCTAACTAGAAACTTTCAACTCTCTACAGGAAACATGTTTGCCTCCAACCCCCTGACCAAAATACTAGACACCCACAGATTGATGGATCCAATTTTAAGGACTGGTTGAAGAACTACAAAATTATTCTGGATTCCAAAAAATTGACTCATGTCTTAGACCAGGACCCACCTACCATGCCAGCACGTCCGACTGCTGAACAGAGAGCGTCTCTGAAAAAATGGACGGATGATGATAACAAAGCAAGGTACTACATGCTGGGTGCAATGTCTGATGACTTGCAGCACCAACATGAGAATATTTTGACTACCCATAAAATGTTGGCTCACCTACAAGAGTGTTTGGTGAACAGAGTCACGCGGCCAAGTATCAAGTCTGTCAAAGACTTTTTAAGGCCAAGATGCGTGATGGACAGTCAGTCCAAGATCATTGTTTGACAATGATCAAGGACTTTGAGGAGC
Source organism: Elaeis guineensis (assembly GCF_000442705.2). NCBI lineage: Eukaryota > Viridiplantae > Streptophyta > Magnoliopsida > Arecales > Arecaceae > Elaeis > Elaeis guineensis. The sequence continues at coordinate 97,542,822 of NC_026000.2, forward strand.
TTGAAAAACTCGATATCAACTTAGACAAGGATTTTCATATTGATGTGATCTTTCAGTCCTTGTTCGATACATATGGTCAGTTCATCATGAACTTCCATATGCATAAGATGCAGCGTACCTTGGCCGAGTTATTGAACATGCTGGTTATGGCTGAGCTTTCTTTGAAGAGTTCAAAAGGCTCAGTTCTTACTGTGGAGTGGACTTCTTCCAAGAGAAAATCTTTTGGAAAGAAAAAGAAGTCTGCGAAGAAGCAAAAGGTGGATGGCAAGAAGAAGAAGACAGAACCGAAGAAGAAGGTTGCTGATAAGGAAAAATATTTTCACTGCCAATCAGACGGCCATTGGAAGTGGAACTGTCCTCAGTACCTGGCCACCCTAAAGAACAAGAAGGATGTTGTTGCCCAGCTATGCAACCCAAGAGGGGGGGGTGAATTGGGTTTCTAAAAATTTTAAGCTTAACTTACGACTTATGAGAAATATTTGACAAAGCTAAATAGATAGAGTGAGTAGAATTAATTTAAGGCTAATAGCAAGTGCAAGAATGCAAGAAAATAATGAAGAGATAAAGAAGAGTAATTAGACACACACCAAACAAAAAGATTTATAGTGGTTCGGTGCCAATCTTGCACCTACATCCACTCCCCAAGCTCCTACTTGGGAATTTCAATCCACTAATCTTGTATTCAACCTGAATACAAACGTCGGAAACTCTGACTCTAGCTATTCCAAGCTAGTCCACTTATTTTCTGGATACAAGCCAACCCAATACACTCCGATTCTAGGTTCGGATCAACCTTCCCTTATTTTGGAACCCCTCCAAAACAAAACCAATCACTCAAACAGAGTATAACAATTTACAGCACAATTAAGCACAAAGAAAGCTCCTTCAATGAGCAAATATAACTTTAAATACACTTTACTTAAGAGAAGAAGATTCTTTTTGGATTTCCTCAAGGTGGATGGAGACTTGAATGTGCACTTGAGGAGTAGGTGAGCTTGGATTGAAGGCTTCTTGAAAGCTTTGAATGAGCTCTTGCTTAGGGCTGAAAAGTTGGCTTGAAATCTCTTTTTCAAAATCTCTCTACTTGGATGCTCTCATGATTTCCACCTTTTTGTTCCTTTTTTATAGCTTTAAGAGATAGAGGAAATCATTCTAAACTGAAAAAGAGCCGTTAGACTGCATTAAATGAGCATTAAAAGTATTTAAAATGGGTTAAAAACTAGCCGTTGCAGAAAAATCCTGTCACAGGGGTCGACTCATGAGTCGACTCATGCCTGGGGGTCGACTCATGGGTCGACCTCTGTGGAAAATCATCACAGAAGAGAACGGGATCCATGGTTCTGTAAAACTGGCAAAAAGACCCGCAGAGGTCGACTCATGAGTCGACTCATGCCTTGGGGGTCGACTCATTGAGTCGACTCATAGGGAGTGCCAAGACAGTGCCGGTCAGGATTTTCAGCATGCCAGTCATCTCATGTGCTATGAGTCGACTCATGATTTTCAATCATGCATATCTTTCAAAATACAAGTCCAAAATCAATAAAATTTTCACCATTGGATCACAAATCTTTTGTTCTATCATTTTATACTATCAAATTAGAGTTTTGATAAAATTATAATTTTATCCCTGAAGAGCAATAAGTCTTTTTCAAGTGAAAATCATTGGTACCCCTTCAACTGCTTTGTAATCATCAAAATCAATCTAAGGAGCAACAATCTTCCCCTTTTTGATGATGACAAAATACTTAAACAAAAGCATCTATGTGAATCAATGATCATGAATTTCAAAGGAATGAAATGCATTATAGGCAGTTTGAAGATAAATAGGAGATTTACTACCAACTTATAAGTGCATTTGCTTGAAAAAAAGATTGATTCTTTTGGCATGTGATACATGTGCCCATTTGCATAGATAATTTGCCTATTGCTTAATGATTTGAAAATTTGCTCATTTGATTATGTGATTTTGGTATCAGAGTAGAAAATTTATTTTTGTTATCAGGGCAAAGCAGAATTTATCTTATGATTTGAAAAATGCGTGTTTGAAAATAGCTCATTTGCGTATTTGTTTGTTTTTCAAATTTTTTAGCATCTTGAAAATTCGCTCATTCTCATTTGATTATTTAGTTTTAGTATCAGAGCAAGTTGTATCTTGAAAATTTACTCATTCTCATTTGATTATTTAGTTTTAGTATCAGAGCAAGTTTAACAATTAAGTGTATCAATGCATGTCTAAGAATTAATTGTAAAGTATATCAGAGTATGTCAAATTTTAAGATGTATCAGAGCATGTCTAATTTTAAAGCATATCAGAGCATGTCTAAGAAGTAATTTTAAAGGTTGCTCAATTGCTTTGTGCTTAGCAATTCATTTATTTTGTTAGCAATCATGTTTTTGATATTTTAAATTTTCCCAATTCACTCATTTTATTTTTAAGTCATTTAATAATCTTGCTTTTGATATATTTCTTTAATTTCTCCCCCTTTTTGACATCATCAAACATTGTTAACTCCCCTTCTTTTTTTGAATACATTTTCTCTTTTGTGTTTCTTCAAACTTCTTGTGCTAATCATTAATGTTTACTCCCCCTGAATACAGCAATCATAAAATAAAATATGCCATTGAATACCATAGATATGAATTAGCAACACAGAGAAGATATATAGTCAAAAGAGGATTGATACCATTACAGAGAGTAGATATATAATCAAAAGATGATTAACACCATAGTTGTTTCAATACAAATTTCATAATATAAAAGTCAACTAGTTAACATCATTACATGGCCCAAGAGACAGATCCTAGAAAGAACAACAGACATGACTAACAACAAGGATCTAGTAGAACACATGACTCTATGGATCAGAATCAGAAGTATCAGAGATGGGGTGGGAAGATGATAGATCACGACCAAGAGCTCATCCTCTACCCCATCTGCCTCTACCACGAGTGGAGGTGCTGGCACGAGTAGGTGGGCGAGAAGATCCTGAAGGCTGAGAACGTTCAGAGGTCAAAGACTGGACTGCAAGAGAGAGCCTGATGGAATCAAGAATGTTCAGAGCTCTCGAAACAGACTGAAGCAGTGCAGTGAACTATGTAGAAGCATGCTCACTAGAGCCTCTGATTTCTCTCCTCAAGAACTCATAACCACCCTCCAATGCACCTCTGAGCCTACCAACCTCCGCAATAAGGTCTGTGACCTCAATAGTGCTCTCCTGTGGCTGAGGATGGGCCAAAGCTAAGACTTGCCCCTGTAAGTCAAAAACTCTCCCAGTCAGTCTCAAAATTCAATCCTCGAGCTGCTGAATCCGAACAGACTGATCTGAGATCAACTGAAATACAGTGGAGATATGGGGGATCAAGGTCTGATCAGATGTATCCAATGATGTGGATCCCGGTGCAAATGTAGAAGTGCTCCACTGACGAGAAAGCAAAGAAGCCACACACTGAGAAATCTGCTCAATCTGATCATCAGCCAATCTGTACTCTGAGGATGGTGCTCTACTGTCTGGCTGCTGAACTGGTGTGTGCCTCCTGGTGAACTCTGAAGGGCCAGCCTCTGGGTCTAAAACAAACTGGATATTTGGAGATGCTGCCCTGAAGTCATGAAGAGGTGATGAGGGACCTTCTTCCTCAGCTCTATCCTCAACCCTATCCTCAGCTCTCTCCTCAGCTCTTTCTTCTGTACCCTTGATCCAACCACCATCAATCCTAGTGAATCCCATGCGGTGTAGAGTGTGTTGGTTGATGGTGTCTGCGTGGGAAAGCTTAGCAGATGCCTCCTCCTCAAAACTGACTCCAAACCTCCTGAAAACCAGTGTGAGGGCCATACCAAAAGGCAGATGTGCCTTGGATCTGTTCAGTGTCTCTCTCATGGCCTCAATCATTAAAGCAGGGAGGTTTAAGGGGTTTGAGTGATCACATGAAATATTATACAAATATCTCGGCCAGAAAGGAGGTCATGCCTACCACTCCTTGGGAAGAAAAGCTTTGTCACTAATTGATGTAGGATTCTCATTTCAATTGACAAGATTTTGGCTTCTAATTTATTCAGACTTCCCGAGTAGGTTCCTCCTAAAATTACATTGATCCCCTCTTCCTTCACTGGGAGTTCCATGTAAGAATATCCCTCACAGGGCAAATGTAGAATCTCTCCCAAAATAATAGGATCTAAGCATATATCAATTCCCTTAACAGTAGAAGTTACTGTTCCATTGCCATAGTGCAAATTTTGATAAAACTCTCTAACCAAGTCTACATATGTAACTTCCTTGAGAGAACAGTAAAAACCCCAACCCTGGTTTTTTATCTTTGAACCAAAGGAGAACCTTCTTTTCAAAGAATCTAAAATCCACATTCTTGTCGGTTTCTACCTTCCTGTCGGAGAGAGGGATTTTGCTAGGGCTAAGGGGAGACTGAGAGGGACCTGATGCAGACGCTGGTGCAGACGCTGAAGCTGGAATGGGAGCAGAGGAGGTCTGAGAAGCTTGCCTTTTTCTGCGAATGCCTTCTTCCAGCACACGGACTGATTTCCTTCTTTGAGGGAGTTTCATCTTTGGGGCCATTCTCACCACAAGAGCAGGCAGGGAGACTTGGAAGATCAATGGGTGAGGAGAAGGAAGGTTACTAGAGGATGGAAAGAGATTTTGGCGAAGAGAAATGATGATTTTGAGAAGAACGGTGGAAGCTAGGGCACGCTCCAACCGCTTCAATCAAGGGAGAAGGATGCGAGAAGCTCCTTTCCCAAGGGGTGATTTGAGGTGGAGAGGTGAAGGGAGAATGATCTTGGGCTAAATCCTTGGTTTTGGAGAGAACGAAGAAGAGAACGACGAGTCGTGGAGGGAGGAAGATGAAGAAGAAGAAGGGGTCGGCTCATGAATGGGCTTTAAGTTAAAAAGAAAAGAACCCGTGGGAAGTTGGCAAGGAATTTCAAGTTTGCCATTGGGTCGACCTTAGGGGTCAACTCATGATTCATAAAATTTTAGAAAAAATATGAATAAATTCTGAAAAAATTCAAAATTTTGAGAGAAGAAATTTTACTCAATGACAAGTTGTGAGAATGAAAATCTTGAGCTTTTAGGTCCAAGAGAGATGATAAAAATTGAGCTCAAAGAAATTTTGACATCGATTTCTTGAAATTGGAGAAACATTTAGGCAAAAGGATCAAAAATTCCTAGATTTCTCCTAATTTCACAGAATCTATCCTCACTAAGGGCCTTTGTAAAGATATCAGCTAATTGATTTTTAGTGCAAACATATTCAAGAATTATATTTTTATTTTGAATATATTCTCTTATAAAATGATGTCTTATTTCAATATGTTTAGACCTTGAATGTTAAATTGGATTTTTAGTTAGATTTATGGCGCTAGTGTTGTCACATTTTATGGGTGTTTCATTAAGTTTTGATACCAAAGCCTTCGAGTTATTGCTTAATCCATAAGATTTGAGCACAACAACTTCCGGCTGTAATGTATTCGGCCTCAGCTGTAGACAGTCCTACCGAATTTTGTTTCTTGCTAAACCAGGAGATTAGGTTAACTCCAAGAAATTGGCAAGTTTCACTAGTGCTTTTTCTGTCTAATCTACATCCAGCAAAATCAGCATCTGAATATCCTAATAAATCAATTTGTGAGTCCTTAGAGTACCATAATCCTAGAGTTTGAGTACCATTTAAATATCTAAAGATTCTTTTAACAGCATTCAAGTGAGATTCTTTAGGATTAGATTGAAATCTAGCACACAATAAACACTAAACATGATATCAGGCCTACTTGTAGTTAAATATAATAGAGAGCCAATCATACCTCTATAATATTTTAAGTCTACATATTTACCTTCTTCATCCTTGTCAAGCTTACATGAGGGGCTCATGGGTGTGCCAATTGGTTTGGAGTTCTCCATTCAAAATCTTTTGAGTAATTTTTGGTGTATTTGCTTTGGGTGATGAGATTCCTTCCTTTGTTTGTTTGATTTGGAGTCCGAGGAAGAAAGTAAGTTCTCCCATCATGCTCATCTCGAACTCCCCTGCATGAGCTTAGCAAAGTCTTGACAAAGAGATTCATTAGTAGACCCAAAAATAATATCATCAACATAAATTTGGATAATTAACATATCATTTTGATTTCTTTAATAAAGAGGGTTGTGTCTATATTACTCTTGAAAAATTATTATTTAGTAAAAATTTGCTTAGCCTATCATACCAAGCCCTAGGTGCTTGTTTTAATCCATATAGAGCTTTATTTAATTTAAAAACATGATTAGAAAAAGCATGATTTTCAAATCTTGAGGGTTGTTCTACATAGACTTCTTCAGCAATATAACCATTCAAAAATTTACTTTTGACATCCATTTGAAATAATTTAAATTTTATAAAGCAAGCATATGCAAGTAGAAGTCTAATGGCCTCTAATCTAGCAACAGGTGCAAAGGTCTCATCAAAATCAATTCCTTCTTCTTGATTATAACCTTTAGCAACCAATCTTGCTTTATTTCTTATTACATTTCTATGTTCATCTAATTTGTTCCTAAAGACCCATTTTGTGCCAATTATTGAATAATTTTTAGGTCTTGATACTGAAGTCCATACATTATTTCTTTCAAATTGATTAAGTTCCTCTTGCATTGCATTAATCCAATTATAATCATTTTCAGCTTCTTCAATAGTTTTTGGTTCAAGATGAGATACAAAATCACAATGATTAAATACATCTCTAAGTGAAGAACGAGTTTTTACCCCATGCATAGGATCACCAATAATTAGCTCCTTAGGGTGATTGTGAACATACCTCCATTCTTTGGGTAGGTCATTTGTACCTTGAGTTGTTCTTGATGTTCTTCACCTCCCTCATCCTGTTTGTCTTCATGTTCCTTATCCTCTTGAATTGTTGAATCTTTCAGAGTGATCTCCTTCATTCCTTCTATAAGAGGATCTGTATCATCAACACCTTCATTCTTTCTTGAAGGAAGATCGTTAGATTCATTAAAGACAACACGTATGGACTCCTCTACTACTAAAGTTCTTTTATTAAAAACTCTAAAAGCTTTACTAGTGGAGGAGTAACCAAGAAAGATTGCTTCATCTGATTTTGCATCAAATTTTCCAAGTCTTTTTTTACCATTATTTAATACAAAATATCGGCAACCAAAAATATGAAAATATGCAATATTAGGTTTTCTTTCTTTTCAAAGCTCATAGGGGGTTTTCTTTAAAATTTATCTAATCAAAGCACGATTTAAATGTAACATGCTGTTTGATTGCTTCCCCCTAAAAATATATTGGAAGGTTGCTTTCACAAAGTATGGTACGGACCATTTCTTCTAAGGTTCTGTTTTTCTTTCTACTACCCCATTTTGTTGGGGTGTCCTAGGAGCAGAGAAGTTATGGCCAATTCCCTTTTCATCACAAAAGTTTTCAAAGTCTTGATTTTCAAATTCAGTTCCATGATCGCTTCGAATATTTGAATTGAAAATCCTTTCTCATTAGTGACTTTTCGGTAAAATTTAGTGAAAACATGAAAAGTTTCATCTTTGTGTGCTAAAAAGAAAACCCAAGTAAACGAGAGTAATCATCTATAATTACAAAACCATATCGTTTTCCTCCTAGACTAGTGGTTCTAGTAGGTCTAAATAAGTCCATATGCAAAAGCTCTAAGGTCTAGAGGTTGAAACAATATTTTTGGATTTAAATGAAACTCTTGTTTGTTTACCTAGTTGGCATGCATCACAAATTCTATTCTTTTTAAAATTCAATTTTGGCAAACCAAGAACTAATTCTTTCTTAATTAATTTTGAAAGAGAATGCATGCTAATGTGTGCAAGTCTGCGATGCCAAAGCCAACTAGTCTCATTAACTTTAGCATTCAAGGATACTAGGCATTGCATATTTATTTTGGCTAAATCATTTAAATCTACCATATAAACATTACCATGTCTATGTCTAATAAATTTAATGCCATCATTAATAGGACTAGTTACAATGCAACAGACGATTAAAAAATAACTTTATATCCTTTATCACAAAATTGACTAATGCTTAGTAAATTATGCTTTAAACCATCAACTAACAAATATTCTCAATGTATTGGAGGGAGTGATACCAATGTTACCTATACCGATGATCTTTCCTTTGCCATTGTCTCCAAGGTGACCATCCCTCCATCGTTAGCATCAAGAGTGATGAATTGGGATTCATCACCAGTCATGTGTCTCGAGTATCCACTGTCAATATACCATTTCCTGTTTCCTCCTTGGGATGCCAGACACACCTGCAAGCAGAAGTCAAGTTTTTGTTTTAGGTACCCAAGCTTTCTTGGGTCTGTTTTGGTTAGTCATAATGGTTCCTTTTGGAACCCATATTTTTTTTATAGTTGAGTTTGCAGACTTGTTAGAGAAGCAAGTGTATAACTTATGTCCTACTCTACCAATTTGAAGCAAGTAATATTAGAAGACTTGTTACTTAAGGAGTTTACATAAATATTTTTCAGATATTTTTGTTTCTTCAAGGGGTTATAGCCAAGTCCAGCCTTATCATACACGGCTTTTTGATTATCAAGAATCATATTGAGTTTATTTGAACTCAAGGTGAACTTTTCTACTATTGGTTTTAGCTTGGCAATTTCATTCTTTAAGCTTTGATTTTCTTGAAGCAGGGTGGATTTCTCAATTGAAATATTTTCAGTTTGTTTCAATAAAGATTGATTTTTCAATTTCAGCTCTTTGTTCTTCATTCGTAGTTTCTTTAATTCATCAACTAAATCATAGAAAGCTTCATGTAATTCTTCAAATGTAAAGTCACTAGGAGTTTCAGAAATTACCTCATTTTTGTGTGCCATAAGGCACAGGTTGGCTTGTTCGATTGAGTTTTCCTCATCAGAGCTTGAGTCATCACTCGTACTCCAAGTGGCCATCATGGCCTTCTTCTTGTACTTCTTGGAACCTTTCTTTAGTTGTGGGCATTCGGATTTGAAGTGTCCCGGCTTCTTGCATTCGTAGCAGATAAGGGGTTGGTCTTTCTCTTTTTCTTTGCTCTATTCTCCTTTTGTGAATGGCCTCTTCCTCATCCCCTATTTTTTTTTTCTCAAAAATTTCTTGAATCTTCGGGTAATGAGTGCCATCTCTTCATCCTGTTCTTCATCTTCAGTGTCATCAGTTTCTTCATCTGGTGGAGCTATGGATTTGAGTGCAATGGTCTTTTCTTTTTGACTTCTTCCTCTTGATGTTGCTTCATGCTCAGTTCATGAGTCATTAATGATCCAAGAAGCTCTTCCAAGGGTAGAATGTTCAAGTCCTTAGCTTCTTGGATGGCAGTCACTTTGGCTTCCCAAGTTCTTGGTAGGGACCTGAGAATCTTTCTTACAAGCTCACTGTTAGTATAGGACTTACCAAGACTCTTTAAACCATTAATAATATCAGTAAAGTGAGTAAACATTCCGGTTATGGACTCATCATGCTCTATTTTAAATAATTCATATTTATGCACAAGCATGTTGATTTTAGACTCCTTTACTTGATTGGTTCCCTCATGGGTTACTTCTAACCTATCCCATATTTCTTTAGCAGATGAGCAAGAAAAATGCGATTAAATTTGTTTGCATCAAGAGTGCAATAAAGAACATTCATTGCTTTAGCATTTAATTGGGCCATCTTTTTATCAACCTCATCCATTCTTTCTCGGGTTTGGTTGATTCCTCACCATCTATAATTTTAGTGGGTGTGTGAGGATCGTTCACTATGATACTCCACATATCATAGTCAAGTGCTTGTATGAATATTTTCATCCGAGCTTTCCAATAGGTGTAATTAGACCCATTGAAAAGTGGAGGTCGGTTGGTGGATTGCCCCTCAGCTAAAGAAGTGCCAACATGAGTTGCCATAGATCTTTGGCTCTTTGATTGTTTAGATCAAAGAAAGGCTAGAGCACCGAGCTCTGATACCACTTGTTGCCCAGCTATGCAACCCAAGAGGAGGGGGGGTGAATGGGTTTCTAAAAATTTTAAGCTTAACTTACGACTTATGAGAAATATTTGACAAAGCTAAATAGATAGAGTGAGTAGAATTAATTCAAGGCTAATAGCAAGTGCAAGAATGCAAGAAAATAATGAAGAGATAAAGAAGAGTAATTAGACATACACCAGTAAAGCGAGTAAACATTTCGGTTATGGACTCATCATGCTCCATTTTAAGTAATTCATATTTATGCACAAGCATGTTGATTTTAGACTCCTTTACTTGATTGGTTCCCTCATGGGTTACTTCTAACCTATCCATATTTCTTTAGCAGATGAGCAAGTAGAAATGCGATTAAATTCGTTTGCATCAAGAGCGCAATAAAGAACATTCATTGCTTTAGCATTTAATTGGGTCATCTTTTTATCAACCTCATCCCATTCTTTCTCGGGTTTGGTTGATTCCTCACCATCTATAATTTTAGTGGGTGTGTGAGGACCGTTCACTATGATACTCCACATATCATAGTCGAGTGCTTGAATGAATATTTTCATCCGAGCTTTCCAATAGGTGTAATTAGACCCATTGAAAAGTGGAGGTCGGTTGGTGGATTGCCCCTCAGCTAGAGAAGTGCCAACATGAGTTGCCATAGATCTTTGGCTCTTTGATTGTTTAGATCAAAGAAGGGCTAGAGCACCGAGCTCTGATACCACTTGTTGCCCAGCTATGCAACCCAAGAGGGGGGGGTGAATTGGGTTTCTAAAAATTTTAAGCTTAACTTACAACTTATGAGAAATATTTGACAAAGCTAAATAGATAGAGTGAGTAGAATTAATTCAAGGCTAATAGCAAGTACAAGAATGCAAGAAAATAATGAAGAGATAAAGAAGAGTAATTAGACACACACCAAACAAAAGGATTTATAGTGGTTCGGTGCCAACCTTGCACCTACATCCACTCCCCAAGCTCCTACTTGGGAATTTCAATCCACTAATCTTGTATTCAACCCGAATACAAACGTCGGAAACTCTGACTCTAGCTATTCCAAGCTAGTCCACTTGTTTCCCGGATACAAGCCAACCCAATACACTCCGATTCTAGTTCGGATCAACCTTCCCTTGTTTTGGAACCCCTCCAAAACAAAACTAATCACTCAAACAAAGTATAACAATTTACAGCGCAATTAAGCACAAAGAAAGCTCCTTCAATGAGCAAATATAACTTTAAATACACTTTACTTAAGAGAAGAAGACCCTTTTTGGATTTTCTCAAGGTGGATGGAGACTTGAATGTGCACTTGAGGAGTTGGTGAGCTTGGATTGAAGGCTTCTTGAAAGTTTTGAATGAGCTCTTTCTTAGGGCTGAAAAGTTGGCTTGAAATTCCTTTTCAAAATCTCTCTACTTGGATGCTCTCATGATTCCCACCTTTTTGTTCCTTTTTTATAGCTTTAAGAGATAGAGGAAATCATTCTAGACTGAAAAAGAGCCGTTAGACTGCATTAAATGAGCAGTAAAAGTATTTAAAATGGGTTAAAAACTAGCCATTGTAGAAAAATCCCATCACAGGGGTCGACTCATGAGTCAACTCATGCCTGGGGGTCGACTCATGGGTCGACCTCTGTGCAAAAATCGTCACAGAAGAGAACGGGATCTATGGTTCTGTAAAACTGGCAAAAAGACCTGCAGATGTCGACTCATGAGTCGACTCATGTCTTGGGGGTCGACTCATTGAGTCGACTCACAGGGAGTGCCAAGACAGTGCCGGTCAGGATTTTTAGCATGCCAGTCATCTCATGTGCTATGAGTCGACTCATGAGTCGACTCATGATTTTCAATCATGCATATCTTTCAAAATACAAGTCCAAAATTAATAAAATTTTTACCATTGGATCACAAATCTTTTGTTCCATCATTTGATACTATCAAATCAGGGTTTTGGTAAAATTATAATTTTGCCCCTGAAGAGCAATAAGTCTTTTTCAAGTAAAAATCATTGGTACCCCTTCAACTGCTTTGTAATCATCAAAATTAATCTAAGGAGCAACAGATGTTCCTTCTGGAGGTATGCTCATTATTGAATCTAATCTTACAATTTCTTCTGCATCCAGTTGGATGCTTGACTCTAGTTCTAGTGCTCATTTGTGCACTTCTATGCAGGATCTTGAGGAGAGCAGGAGGCTGAGGGATAGGGAGATGATCCTACGCATCGAGAACAGAGTAAGTGTTGCTGTTGTGGCCGTGAGAACCTACCCTCTACGATTACCGCTAGGATTAGATTTAGTTTTAAAAGACTATTATTATGTGCCTGCAGCAAGCAGGAATTTGATTTCTGTTTCATGTTTAGCACAAGAAGGCTATGTGATTAGCTTTCACAAGGACCAATGTAATATTTTTTATGAAAATAATAAAGCTGTAGATGGTTTTCTTATTAACGGTCCTATCAGCTACATATTGATGTATCTGTATTTAATATCGAGCAAAATGTGAATACCATAGGAATTAAAAGGCCTAGAGATAGTCTAAATGATAGGTATCTGTGGTACCTAAGGCTAGGTCATATAGCGGAAGACAGGGTTAACAAATTGAAGAAATTCGGGCTATTGAGTCCGTTGACTTTCGAGTCATATCCAATTTGTGAATCATACCTCCGAGGCAAATGACCAAGCTTCCTTTATGGGACAAGGAGAAAGGGCCACAGACCTACTTGCCCTAGTACATACGGATGTGTGCGGCCCATTTGATGTGCCGGCTAGAGACAACTATGTCTACTTCATTACCTTTATCGATGATATGTCTAGGTACGGGTATGTGTTTCTAATGAAACACAAGTCTGAAGCTTTTGAAAGGTTCAAAAAATTCAGACATTAGGTAGAAAACAAACAGAAAAGCCCATTAAGGTTTTTCGATCAGATCGAGGAGGTAAATACCTTAGTCTGGAGTTCCTAGACTATCTTAAGGATAATGGCATAGTCTCTCAATAAACTCCACCTGGAATGCCTCAACTCAATGGGGTTTCAGAATGGAGAAATCGGATCCTATTAGATATGGTCTGTTCCATGATGAGCTTCACGGACCTCCCTGAATTTCTTTGGGGATAGTCTCATGATAGCAATTTTTATATTGAATAGGATTTCTTCTAAAATCGTTCCTACCACACTGTATGAGATATGGCATGGTAAGAAGCCAAGTCTGAATCATCTCAGAATTTGGGGTTCTCCGGCTCATGTCAAGAGACAGCAGATGGATAAGTTAGAGTTCAGATCTTTTAGAGGCTCGATTCATAGGATATCCTAAAGAGTCATTAGGATACTATTTTTATATTTCGAAAGACCACAATGTGATTGTGAGTCGAAATACTATTTTTCTTAAAAAATAGTTTATTCAAGATGATGGCATCGGAAGAATAATTAAGCTCAAGGAGAATGTCTCTCAAGAGCAACGAGCCAAAGAACCTAAGGAACCTAATCAATCAGAACCAGTCTTAACACAACCTCTTCCACCTCATAGATCGACTAGGATTTTTCATTCTCCTGAAAGATACTTAGTACCATATAAGAGGATATAGAAAAAATATTCCTCACGAGAAATGGGGTTCATGGTGATGATCCCAAGACCTATGATGAGGTGATATTAGATATCGACTCTGAGAAATGGTTAGAGGTAATGAGATCAGAAATTGACTCGATGCACTCAAACCAAGTCTGGACCTTAGTAGATCCACCTGAATGTATTATACCTATTGGGTGTAAATGGATCTTCAAGAGAAAGATAGGTGCAGATGGGAATGTAGAAACATTCAAGGCTAGGCTCGTAGCGAAAGGTTATAGTCAATGCGAATGCATTGACTATCAGGATACCTTCTCGCCCGTAGCCATGCTAAAATCCATCCGCACATTGCTTGCTGTTGCAGCCTATTTCGATTATGAAATATGATAGATGGACGTAAAAATGGCATTCTTAAATGGATATCTTGAGGAAGATATTTATATAGAACAACCACTTGGTTTCACATCCAGTGATGATGATCACAAGATCCACAAGCTGCAAAGGTCCATTTATGGACTTAAGCAAGTATCTCAGCGTTGGAATACTCATTTCAATGATATGATCAAAATATTTGGTTTCATCAAGAACTTGTCGAGTCTAAATAGTCCTAAGGACTTCACCACAACATAGGAGTTCATTAGAAGATGAAATATTTTGTGATGAAAAATATCAAAATAATTTTTATTAATTCATAATTCATGTACAATACAAAAATGAGCACAACCGTCAACAGGCTGACGATTGGCTTTGGGACACTATTTTCAATAATCTCCCACTTGGCCTAAAGCCAATCGGTGTAGTATCTAATACCCATCTTCGACTTGTAGTTGTCGAACTCCTTCACCGCAATGACTTTAATGAATGGGTCAGTCAGGTTCTCCTTCCGTCGATCTTCTGAAGATCGACGTCACCTCGATCCATAATTTTCTAGATGAGATGGTAGCGGCGCAGAATATGCTTCATCAGCTAGTGTGCCTTTGGTTCCTTAGCCTGAGCAATGGCTCCAGAGCTGTCACAGTAGAGCAAAATTGGACCAACAAGGGAGGGTGCTACTCCGAGCTCGATGATGAATATTCTCAGCCACACCGCTTCTTTGGCAGCATCTGATGCAGCGACATACTCCGCCTTGCAAACTAAATCAGCCACTATGTGCTGCTTGGAACTTTTTCAGTAGATAGCCCCACCATTAAGGGTAAAAATAAATTTCGACACACTTTTGCTGTCATCATGATCAGACTAAAAACTAGAGCCTGTAAACCCTATAAGTCTCAAGTCCGATTCACCATAAACAAGCCACTGGTCTTTAGTATTTCTTAAACACTTCAGGATGGTTTTAACAACCTTCCAGTGATTCTCCCCTACATTAGATTGGTATCTACTCACTACCACTAGTGAGTATGCCACATCTGGTCGTGTACATGTCATGGCATATATGATAGATCCCACTGTCGAAGCATATGGAATGCTACCATACGCTCTCTCTCTTGAGGTGTTGTCGGACAATCCCTCTTCGAGAGAGAAATTCCATGGCCTATCGAAGATAGCCTTTCTTGGAATTCTCCATGCTGAACCTCTTCAGCATAGTATCAATGTATGTGGACTGAGATAAACCAAGCAACCTTTTAGATCTATCCCTATAGATCCTCATCCCTAGGATGTAGAAAGCTTCTCCCAGATCCTTCATGGAGAACTATGACGACAGCCAAATCTTTATTCCCTGTAATGCAGGGACATCATTCCCGATTAAGAGAATGTTATCCACATACAATACAAGAAATACTACTATTGGACCATTAGCCCACTTATAAATGCATGGCTCTTCTCTGTTCTTAACGAAGCCATACATTTTGATCATCTTATCAAAACGTATGTTCCAACTCCATGATGCCTGCTTAAGTCCATAAATGGACCTCTGTAGTCTGCACACCTTAGACTCATCTGTGGATGTAAATCCTTCTGGTTTTATCATATACACCTCTTCATCCAGCTCTCCATTTAGGAAAGCTGTCTTCACATCCATCTGCCAGATTTCATAGTCCAAATGGGCAGCTATCACAAGCATAATCTGAATGAATTTGAGCATTGCCACAGGAGAAAATATCTCGTCATAGTCTATACCATAACGTTGATGATATCTCTTGGCAACTAGATGGGCTTTATAGGTTTCCACCTTTCTGTCTGCGCCTCTCTTCTTCTTGAAGACCCACTTACACCCTATGGGTTTTACTCCTTCGGGTGGGTCAACCAATGTCCACACATCGTTGTCCTTCATAGACTCCATTTGGATTTCATGGCCTCCAGCCATTTCTCAGAGTCAGATCTCTGCATTGCATCCATGTAGGTGATCGGATCCTCATCATTTTCATCAAGTTCGATAGGATCGCCATCCCAGACCAAGAAACCATAGTATCTGTCCGATTGACATGGTACTCTACCAGATCGCCTTAAGGGTGCTTGAACAATGGGCTCCGAATCTGATCTAATCAAATCCGGTTCAGGTTCAGCAACTTGTGTCGGTTTTTTCACTTGTCAAACTTCATCAAGTTCGACCTTAGAGGCAACAGTCCCTTCACCAAGAAACTTCTTTTCTAAAAAGATTGCCTTAAGGCTGACAAATACTTTTTGCTCATCAGCTAGGTAGAAGTAATACCCTTTGGTCTCTTTTGGATACCCTATAAAATTACACTTGTCAGACCTAGGTCCAAGCTTGTCCGTAATTAAACATTTAACATAAGCCGGACACCCCCAAACCCTAAGATGCGAGAGTACTGGCTTACGTCCTATCCATATCTCATATGGCGTTTTGGTTACAAACTTACTCGAAACTCTATTTAGAAGGTAACAAGCTGATTCGACCACATATCCCCAGAGGGAGATCGGCAAACCAGCAAACTCCATCATGGATTGAACCATGTCCAACAAGGTCTGATTCCTCCTTTCAGATACACCATTATGTTGTGGTGTTCCAGGAGGAGTCCACTGAGAGAGAATCCCATTCTCTACAAGATATGTCAGAAAATCATTGGAAAGGTATTCACCTCCTCGATCAGATCGAAGAGTTTTAATACACTTTTCAGTTTATTTTTCTACCTCATTTTGGAATAGTTTAAACATTTCAAACGACTCCGATTTATGCTTCATTAAATAGACATACCCATACCTCGATAGGTCGTCTGTGAAGGTTATGAAATAGAAATATCCACCTCTTGCACTTGAGCTCATGGGTCCATATATATCAGAATGTACCAAACCCAAGAGTTCACTGGCTCGCTCACCTTTTCCAGTAAAAGGTGATTTGCTCATTTTACTAAGAAGACAGGACTCACAGGTTGGAAGTGATTCACAATCATTTATTTCAAAAATTCCTTCTTGAGCCAACCTGTTTATCCTGTTCTTATTGATATGACCTAGCCTACAGTGCCAAAGGCAGACTTCTGACACATTATCTATTCTAGGATATTTATCGAAGGTTTGAACCACATTAACAGGTTGTGATAGAAAGTAAATTCCATTATTAAGTTATCCAACAAATATTGTAACACCATTCAAAATGATATTGCAAACATTTTCTTTTATTAAAAATTGATAACCGTTCATGGCCAAAAGGCCTACAGAAATAATATTTAATAAAAAGCTTGGACAATAGTGATATTCACTAAAAAATTGTTTCGAGAATTGATTACAAGGTTCATGATTCCTAATGCTAGAATTGGAACTTTGCTTCCATCTCCAATGTTCAGGAATCTCTCGCCTTCATCAAATCTCCTACTGACCTACAGGCCCTGCATCGAATTACAAATATGATAAGGGCTTCCGATATCCAATACCCAGGCAGTAGTATCACAAATGGAAAAGTTGCAAGGTGTTATCATATAAGTACCTTGCTTCTTCTTCGGGCTGTTCAGGTCCAGGGAAGCAATGTATAGAGGACAGTTCCTCTTCCAGTGCCCTTGCTTCTTGCAAAAGAAGCACTCCGCCTGGCTCTGGTCGGGCTTGTGCTTCTTGGTCTGACCTTGTGCAGATGTCGCAGCATGCAGCTGCACCTTCTTATTCTTCTTCTTCTTGTTCTTCTTCTTCCCTTTCTTAAAGGGTCGATGACCAGAAGAAGACCCTCCCATAATATTCACTGACTCCTTATGGAGCTAGTGATCCTTCTCAAAGTTCTGCAGCAACCCCAACAAACCGTGGTAGTTCACTGTAGGCTTTGTCATCCGAAAATGAGTAAGGAAGGGGAGGAAGGACTTGGGCAATGAATTAAAGATCACATCCTTACCAAGCTGCTCGTGCAGGGGAAAGCCCAATTTAGTTAGGCGCTTAATTATTTCGATCATGTACAGTACATGATCAGTGACTGAGGCTCCATCCCTCATCCGAGCATTGAAAACAGCACAACTAGTTTTGTGCCTTTCAATGTCGTCAGGCATGCCAAAGGAGTCGTTCAACATTTGAAGCATCTCCTGTGGCTGGGCATTCTCAAACCTACGGCTGAACTCATCATTCATTGCCGCCAGCATAATGCACCGAACGGTGGTGCGGTCGTTGAGCCACTTCTGATAAGTGTCTCGGACCGTCCCTCTAACATTCAGGGCTTGCTCCTCAGGTGCCGGATCTGTTACCACATAAAGGATCTACTCATGCTCAAGGATGATTTTTAATTTTCGATACCAGCTATCAAAATTAGGTCCCATGAGCTTGTTATTATCTAATAATGACCGGAGGGACAGGGTAGTGGCCATAGCTACATAAAGGAAAACCAGACCTCTATTAGTACATAAATTATAAATACTAAAGACTTGGACTTTAGTCTAAAGTTTCTCCCAATATTTTTACGAACTGGTAGTCTCAACCTCCAATTCGAAGAATTACTTTAATTCCTTAGTGGGTATTAGAATCCACACAGACTACACATGAGCCCAACTTTGGTTGGTCGACCTATGTGCATCTATGGGTAGGTTCATGACCAGTTGTTTCTCTAAACAACTTCTAGTAATTGATTTTGCCCCAGAACCTAATCAGTAGGCTTTGGCCACCATGAAAAAATTTGGTTAGGTCCAACCATTAACATGATTTGATTTGGTGAATCGGACCAATAAATGATCAGGCCCAACTTTGGCCGGCCAACCTGACCACCATCAGAAAGACTCAAACCAAATTATCATATTATGAATGATAATTCCATTAGTCAATAAGCACCGGGCCTTTGGGCCTCCAATGATTATTAAACTAATGGACTCATTATCACTCACTTAATGGGAGGCTTTGACTTAGTTATCAATATAACTTAATCATTTTTAGAGACCTAATAATTTTGAGGATTTTATTAAAGGATAGATGAAAAGAAAAATATCAGCCAATTTCAATCCTCCCACTGACTTCCCAAGTCAGATTAAAAAAAAGATTTAATTAAAGCTGGTATTAGGAGCACCTAAAGCAGTCAAACTGATTTACCTAATGACATGGGTAAGCCCTAATCACCAAGTGATCTAATCAAAATCTAATTCACCAGGTTGGCCAGGTAAGTGAGATCAGTGGTGGGGATAAGCCATTAACTCGTCAGAGATCGAATCACAGCGAGTAGCTTCCGCTTAAAAACCACTGGTCAAAATGCCAAACTTACCTTAGACACCAACCGATTCATTAATTTTAATTTGATCAATTTATTAAATAGGGTTCCACCATGTAGCCATGAATTAAGTCCATCTTGGTCTAGTTAAAGACATGGACCCATTCAACTATAACTATTGGAGTTGACTCTAGAGTATCCTTGACCTAATCTAATTCAACTTTTGATTAGATTTGACCAATTACTCTAATTTAATCCATTTCTTTAAGCTAACCTTAGGTCTAACCCAATTATGGACCTAATCCATCTAACCCATTGACCCACAAGTTTATGCAATTGTCTTAGGTCTTAATTCACAATTCTAGACCTACTAGACAATATTTAATTCTTTTAATTAAGTATTTGGACTGATGGGTCAGGGTTTGGCATTTCGAAAATAATTTTCAAATTTGAAAGGTTTTATTTTCTGTTCATCAAATATGTTGACTCATTTCACAAATAGATCAGCACATTTCATAAATAGCAATCCTATTGCTAATTACATAACAGAAAATAACTCAATCAAAATAAATCATGAATATTTCTTTAGATCTAATCTAACACATTCATGATAAATTTCACAAATGAATCTTTATAATTAATTACTTTCACTACTTCATCTGTATGGGATATAATTGCAGCGGCACCCCTACCGCCATGGAGACCCCATCGAATGGGAAGATAGGGCCTTTAAACCCTACTTTTCTCCTATGACCGGACGGCCATGGCAACCAATCCAATTCGATTACTTGCTACTTGGATCAAGTATATCTAAATATACCAATTTCAAAATTTAAATTTTAAATTTTAAATTTTAAATTTTAAATTTTAAATTTTAAATTTTAAATTTTGAATTTCAAATTTCAAATAAATTTCAAATTTCAAATTTTTGAATTTCAAATTTTGAATTTTAAGTTTTGAATTTCAAATTTAAAATTTCACCCAAATTTCAAATTTCAAATTTTGAATTTCAAATTTTTGAATTTTGAATTTCAAAATTCAAATTTCAAAATTTAAATTTCAAATTTTTAATTTTATTTTTTTTTTTTGAATTTTGAATTTTGAACAACTTTCAAAATTCAAATTTCAAATTTTAAATTTCAAATTTTAAATTTAAACTTTTAGATTACAACTTAATCTACACATGCAAATATATATATCATATCTAAGAACTCGCTCTGATACCATTTGTGGGGAAAATTCAGTGTAGGGATAAAATGATAATTTTAAATTTTTTTCAAAATTATGATTTTACAGTTGAAATATATTAAATAATCTAATTAATTAATATAAATTTATCCTACACTAAAATCTAAATATGATATGTAGCATGCATTCATTTAAATTTGAAATTCAAATTCGAACAGTAAACACTTTACTGTAATGTGTTCAGAACACAATACTTTTGTGCGGGTAGTAGATCGCCGCAATCTGATCATCGTCGGGAGAGTCTGATCATTGCAACATAAACACACAGCGTGTTTGGCCTCTGCAGATCATTCACACGAAGCTTCCGATCTGATTCACTCCTCACGAGTGCTAGCTCGTTGTAGAGCCCTTTTGATGGTGGATGCTGATCGAACTCCTTCGATCGATGTCTGTCGATTCTTCGGATGCTTCAGATCATCAACAGACATACTTGAGAGGATGTTGAAGATCTTTCTAAGATTTTGTGAGCTCACGACACTCGTAGCTCACTTTCTCACTTCCCGAACCCCAGGCTAAAACTCTAGAGAACTCACCGAAAACCTTGCACCCACTTTTCTTTCTTTTCATTCTTTTTCTCTTGGAAGGATGTGGACTTCCTTCTCACGCACAAGACTTCTCACGCCCCAAAAGTTTTCTCCAAAAAACTTCTTCTTGCACGCTGCACTCTTATCCTCCTTTTATAATAACGTCAAATGTCTTATCCAAAAGAAAGGATAAAGATAAGTAATTGCACATTTGAAATTCAAATCAAATTTTGAATTCAAATGGACACCAACTCATCCCTTATCCACTAAAGGCATGAGGCGTGGCTTAAATTGTGCATGGAGTAATTTCATGAGAAATCTTTTCTCATGTAATAAATAGGGCGTAAAAAAAGGGATAAGGTACAAAGATTGATTGCCCATTCAAATTCAAACTTTATTTTGAATTTGAATGGCCAACCAATCATCCATATCCATTCATTTGGATCATTAAAGTGGGGCATGGAGAGGGCTTGGTGTGAGGAAAAAATTCATGAGAAGTTCCTTCTCATGAATCCAAATGGATGCAATGGAAGTGAGGTGGCACATGGAGATTGGGTCAAGGTGGTTTAATTATTTAAACCAACCTAATTGAATCAAATAAGTTAGGTCCAATTAGACTAATTTAAACCCAACTTAATTTGACTTAATTAGGCTCAATAAAATCTTAATCAAATCAGGAATTGACTAAGCCCAACCCCTGATCAAATCAGGGACCAAACCATCTCGACGATTAGGTCAACTCTTAACCTAATCAGGTCAAACCCAACTAAATTCAATTCAATTGGACTTGATCCAAAAATAATTGCTCCATCAAATTGAGTTAATTAGTGATCAAATTACTAATTAAACCTCTCATAAATATTGAGTCTAAATCCGATGGGTAATCAGGCATCAGAATTCATCGATATGTAACCTAGATCGAAGAGTCCCAAACCAGTGGGACTCTTGACCCCGGTACCCAAAATGTGTGGGACTCGTGATCAGAGAATTTTGATTCTCGATCACAGAGTCCCAGACATGTAGGACTCATAGTCCATGAATATTAGGACTCTTCATCAGCCATCAGATCAGATAGGAACCTCTAATGTGTGTGACCCCACAAGTTCGAACCTAAGCCGGTAGCACAGGAACCAATTTCTATACTAATCGAAGTGACCATCTAGCAATAGTACCCGATGACCGGATAGGTTGAATGGTCACAATCGCAACACTCAGAACCTACGTGAATATGGTTACTGTATAATTCATCCTTTTGACCTCTGTGTTTAGGATGACTCAGGGTTAAACTGTCAATCCTGATCAGATCATCGGAATCATGCTCAACTCAAACAGTCCTGTGACTCCTCATAAGGACTACCCTGGCCAAGGTTTTGCTAAATTGAAACACGACTGTACACAGCTCCTGAACTAGAGTGGTCAATCAAATCTTGACACACGCACCGACAAGTCAAGTACTTGACTATACCCAGCAGCCTTCCATCACTGAATTAGAAATTCAGGTAGTCCAGTGCCTAAGTGCAGTGAGTTGCTTGCAAGTCACTATGGCGGTCTCAGATCGGAGGGACATTTATACCCATATTCCATCGGAGCAAATCTTGATAGGAGAAATAGCTCCGGAGTCAGTCACGTTCATTGCAGATGTACCCTTACATCTCACCTGTATGCCATACCAGTGTCTCCACACTCATTGGTTAAGAGGATAACTAACCTATATGGCACACAATGACCTATGTTTGATAAACGTTATCGTCCTTGGTTACAATGTATCATTTGGTCGCGAACAGATTTAAGGACTAAATGATAAATCCTCCTTTGTCGAGTCTAAATAGTCCTAAGGACTTAACTACAACATAGGAGTTCATTAGAAGATAAAATATTTTGTGATGAAAAATATAAAAATAATTTTTATTAATTCATAATTCATGTACAATACAAAAATGAGCACAACCGTCAACAGACTGACGATTGACTATCAGACACTATTCCCAATAGTATCCACTCAGACAGGATCTAGAATATCTTCTCCTCACGAATCTATGCTCCAAAAATTAGATCTTTATCTGATTTGAAAGTGCTTCAGAACTCCTACTGAAGTTGGAGCAGCAGCCTGTCGAAGATGTCCTGCAGCCTTCTGTTCCAGGCGTCACCACTCCTTGGATCTTTGCCAGATGGACGTCCAACTTTTTGGACATGAAGAGGGGAGGAAGGAGAGTAGGGAAGACATGGAGAAGAGGGGATGGGCTAGTAGCTTTTGTGTTTATTGTATAAAATAATTTCTTCCATGAAACCCTAGGCACAGTAGGGTTTATATAGACCCTGTATGCTGCGCAGTGCCACATCATTCAACCAATCAAAAAATTCTAATAAATTTTGGAAAAATTTTGATTGATGGAGTGATATCATCTGATCACATCAGATAAGAACTCCACTCTCTCTCCTAAGTTGGTGCCAACATTGGATAAGCTCAATCAAGGTGGCACCAAAGAGTCCATGTTTATCAGGACTCTTTGGTTCTTATCCATTTGGGGCGCCCACTTAAATCCAATTGGGCTCATGTCATAATTTGATTATGGCACCTAATTCAATTGGGTTTTGGCATGTGGACACTCCACAAAATTTCTCCAATGAGCTCTCTTCAGTTTAAGACCCATATGTCAATATTTGACAGATGTCCTAACATGAAATTGGTAGGTGACAGGAATTAGCAGGTGCTTGTCTTAAATTCATCTCATGAATTAAGACAAGCCTTTTCTGAGTTGGACAAACTTTATTTAGACTGAGAGAAACCTTTCAAAGATTTTTTGGATGAGTCAAATCATATTTGGCTCAGTAGAGATAAAAAAGATTACACGAAGAGAAAGTTAGGCTCAATCGTGTGCTAGCACGATTTCCTTGAACCTAATTGGATCTTATCCAAATCAATTGGGTTAGCTCAATTGATGACATCCAGACCCTAACCCTTATTTGTGTGATCCAGTTAGGTTCAATTCTATATGGTAAAGAGATATGTCGTGATCTCATCATTGACATCATCGAAACTCCTTTCGATGGACCAGAACTCTTCTAATTCAAACAATTAGAATGATCGATCATCAACATCATTCTAATTGCTCCCAAAATCCACTAGTGACACCTAGCAGTATGTAGTGGCAACCCATCAGAACTAAAGATGAACCTCTCGGTGCAGCTACCTGTGTGATTGAGTTCCTCTATCATGAGTCCCGACTGAATTAGGGTTAAGGTGAACTCGTCAAACCCAACATCAGTCATATGAGTTAATCGATCGATTCGAGTTTGATGTGAAACCTTAATAAAAAATTCTTTTCTATTATTTCACTCTGTCATGGCCATGGGCTTAAGGACTCGATC